>NC_089842.1:216034575-216350711 GCF_035609145.1 Eleutherodactylus coqui | reverse complement strand
CACTTACTTTTTTGTCTTCTGCTTTATCTAAAGGCCCTTTTTACACGGGCCGACAGTCATTTCAGCGACTGCACGAGCGCTGACTATTTTTTCTTTCATTCCCTTTACTTGCCCTTCTATCACTTTCCCCTCCATTTTTTCACATTCTCTCTGTCTTTCACTTTCCTTTTCACAACTTTCTCAGTACTCAGTTTCTCTTCCAGTGATCTCTCCTTCCCTTTTATTCTTTTCATTTCCATTCTTTTTCTTTTCTATCCCTTTTACCTTCTCTTCTATCGCCTCCACTTTCTCTTCCTTTCCTCTCACTTCTCCTCTGTGTCGGTCACTTTCCCTTCTGTTCACTTCGCTTTTTCTTCCTTTCACTTTCCTTGTTATTTCTTTCATTTCTCTACTATCACCTTCCCTTCCCCTCTTCATAGTACCAATCCTTGCTCTGCTTTTGTTTTCTTCTGATATCTTTGACATATACTTTATATATACTTATTTACTTATCTTTCATGACTAATGACTGTGGGCATTGTTAACCCTTTAATTTAATGCAGCATGGTAATTTATCAAGGTCTACAAATAGAGGAATGAATAAATCCCTTTTTTCCAGTACCAACAAGGGAGAATCTTGACGATGGAGATGAAGGTTGCACCTTCTAAATCAGATTGTGGGAGCCAAGTGGTTCTCCTAACTCGACCTCAGGGAAGCCTACAATCTGATTCGCGTTAGAGAGGAAGACAAGTGGAAGACTGCCTTTAATACACCGCTAGGGCATTTCGAATGCTTAGTCATGCCGTTCGAGTCATGTAATGCTACGGCAGTTTTTTCAGGGATTTATGAACACCATTTTTCATGATTTGTTGGGCAGGTTCATAGTCATATATCTCCACGACATTTTGGTCTTTTCTCCTGATTGGGAGTCCCATGTCAAGCATTTGCGTACTGTCCTGTCGCGTCTCCGGGAACATCACTTGTTTGCTAAGCTGGAGAAGTGTCTGTTTGTGGTTCCGGAGATCTCGTTTTTAGGTTATGTTATCTCTTCTTCGCCCATATGCCTGGATTCGGACAAGTTTAGGGCCATTACCGAATAGGTGCACCTCTCACACTCTTCAGCAACAGCCGTGATCAAAACCGTTTTAGTGTCATGACAGCCAGGGTCCTTCTATAGGCCTCAGGGCTGCCATGAATGATTGCCTGCTAAGTTGTGCATGTGGCTCATCTTAGGTCGGGCTCACACAACCATATATGTAAAACGCAGTATGAGTCACGCAACATTTTACTGCTGTGGAGCCGGTGGTGAGCCGGACTATCACTGCACATGGCAGCTTATCTCAGCGTTGTAATGGCGCATGAACAGCATTGATTATACGTCCATAGAGAACAATAGGCTTTATCACACGCAATGAATATTCACAAATGTCAAAGGATCAGTGAAATCAATGTACTTTTATTCACACCATATCACCTGCATGTACATTGCGCATGTAATACACAGTGAAATTACTCTCATGCGAGCCCGGCCTTAACAGGATGCCTTTTAGAATACAGCAGCATTTCAGTAAATTGTTCAAGTTCCTATATGGGATTAAGAAGAAAGTAAAAATAAGTAAAATAAAGATTTACACCCCTGCCCCCAATCTCTGTTTCTCCTTCTGTACCCCCCTCAAATCTATACATAAATATATTATTATTATTATTATTATTAAAAAATAAAGATTTTTTTCATTCTTTACAAAAAATAAAAAGTATTAAAAAAAACTGTTCCCAGTTATCGCATCAAAAATAAATATAAATATATATAATTTGGTATCACCATAAAATTCCACTTGATTAAATATCACATTATTAATCTCGCATGATGAACGCTGTCAGAAAGGAAAAATGCATGGCCAGAATTGTGTTTTTTTTGTTCAATCCATCTCCACCAATAAAATTAAATAAAAAGTGATCAAAATGTTTAATGTATGCCAAAATAGTACCAAAATCAATCACCGCATAAAAAACGAGCTTCCCCACAGCGTCATCAAGGGAAAAATAAAAGACTTATGGTGGTTAAACTATGGTGGCAGAAAGCATTTTTTATAGCAGTATAACATAAAAAAAACTATCAACTTTGTATCGTTGTAATACTCACCTACAAGAATGAAGATAACGTGCCATTTTTGCTACATCTTAAACACATTAAAAACAACCTGCCTCCCCCCCAAAAAATGGCACAATTTTTTTTCCATTTTGTCCCACTTACAAATTCATAAAAGTGTTGCAGTGCATCATAAGCTACGTTAAATGTACCACCGAAAAACACAACTTGTCCCACAAGAAAGATTTTTTGAAAGTGGGGAGGAAAAAAATGAAAGGGAAAAAAAGAGCTGCAGCAGGAAGGGGTTAACCCCTTAGTGACCAAGCCTGTTTACGCCTTAATGACTAGGCCAAATTTTGCAAATCTGACACGTGTCACTTTAGCATGGAAAAAGACCAGAAAGGTTTTGCATATCCAAGCGATTCTGACATTGCTTTTTCGCCACATGTTGTACTTCATTTAGGTGGAAAAAAAAGACCGATAGAATTTGTGTTTATTTATTAAAAGCGCCAAAATTGGGAAAATTTTGAAAAAATCGTCATTTTTTCACATTTCCAACTGCAATATCTCAAATATGTGCAAACATAATATAGAAATTTTTGCTAAGATTTATATTTCCATCCGTTTACTTTATTTTGGGCGCACATTGGAAAAACTTTCGGTTTTTTTTAACCATTTAGGAGACGTACAAATGTAACATTACTTTTCAGCATTTTGAGGAACACTTTGTTTTCCTACACCAATCCAAGATTGGAAAGGCTCATAGGAGTCAAAATGATAGATACCCCCACAAGTGACCCCATTTTAAAAACTACACCCTTTAACGTATTCACTGAGGGGTGTCATGAGTATTTTAACCCCACAGTTTTTTTTCAGGAGTCAATGCAATTTAGAAGAGAAAAACAAAAATTTCATATTTTTGCAAATATGTCATTTTAAAGACAGGACTTTTCTCTATAGTACACATGAAAATTAGGATTTGCACCCCAGAATGGATACCCCTGTTTGTCCCGTGCTCAGAAACATACCCATTGTGGCCCTAATCTTACGTTTGGATGCACAATGGGGCCCAAAATGAAAGGAGCAATCGGTGGCTTTCGGAACAGAAATTTTGCTTGAAGGAGATTTAGGCCCCATTGCCCACTTGTAGAGCCATTGAGTGACCAAAACTATGGAGAACCCCCACAAGTGACCCCATTTTGAAAAGTAGACCCCTTAACGAATTTATCTAGGGGTATAATGACTTTTTTGACTTCACAGTTTTTGAATGAATCTAAGCCAAGCCGAAGGAAAAAAATTACAATTTTCATTTTTTTGGTAATTCTGTCATTTTAAAAGCAGTTTTTTTGTACAGCACATATATGAATGAAGACTTGCACCCCAAAATGGATACCCCTGTTTTTCCCGTGCTCAGAAACATACCCATTGTGGCCCTAATCATATGTCTGGATGCACAATGGGGCCCAAAATGAAAGGAGCAACCGGTGGCTTTCGGAACAGAAATTTTGCTTGAAGGAGATTTAGTCCCCATTGCCCACTTGTAGAGCCCTTCAGTGACCAAAACGATGGAGAACGCCCACAAGTGACCCCATTTTGAAAAGTAGACCCCTTAACGAATTTATCTAGGGGTAGGATGACTTTTTTGACTTCACAGTTTTTGAATGAATCTAAGCCAAGCCGAAGGAAAAAAAATACGATTTTCATTTTTTGGTAATTCTGTCATTTCAAAAGCAGTTTTTTTTGTACCACACATATATGAATGAAGACTTGCACCCCAAAATGGATACCCCTGTTTGTCCTGTGCTCAGAAACATACCCATTGTGGCCCTAGTATTACGTCTATATGCACAATGGGGCCCAAAATGAAAGGAGCAACCGGTGGCTTTCGGAACAGAAATTTTGCTTGAAGGAGATTTAGGCCCTATTGCCCACTTGTAGAGCCATTGAGTGACCAAAACGATGGAGAACCCCCACAAGTGACCCCATTTTGAAAAGTAGACCCCCTAACGAATTTATCTAGGGGTATAATGACTTTTTTGACTTCACAGTTTTTGAATGAATCTAAGCCAAGCAGAAGGAAAAAATTACGATTTTCATTTTTTTGGCAATTGTGTCAATTTAAAAACTGTTTTTTTTGGAAAGTGTACATAGGAATGAAGACTTTCGCCCCAAAATGGATACCCCCATTTGTCCCGTGTTCAGAAACATACCCATTGTGGCCCTAATCTACTTAAAGGAAACATAGCTAGGCCTATAATAGAAGGAGCACCCGTTGGATTTCAGGGTACAACGGAATAAATTCCAGTCCCCATTGCCCACATGTAGAGCCATTGAGCGTCCAAAACGATAGAGAACCCCCACAAATGACCCATTTTAAAAACTAGACCCCTTAACAAATTCATCTAGGGGTGTACTGCATATTTTGACCCCAAAGTATTTGAATGAATCTAAGCAAAGCAAAAGGAAAAAATTACGATTTTCATTTGTTTGGCAATTTTGTCAATTTAAAAACTGTTTTTTTTGTACAGTGTACATAGGAATGAAGACTTTCACCCCAAAATGGATACCCCTGTTTGTCCCCTGTTCAGAAACATACCCATTGTGGCCCTAATCTAGTTACAGGACACATGGCTAGGCCCATAATGGAGGGAATGCCCGCTGGATTTCAGGGCAGAACTGAATAAATTCAAGGCCCCATTGCCCACTTATACGGAAAAAAAATTGACTTCCTAAAAATAATCCCCCCCCCCCCCCGCCATCCCCAGTTTTTGGCATTCCCTAAATATTAGATAAAGGTAATAATATAAATGCGTTTTATGTCCGAAGACAGGGGTAATTACGGAGGCTGGTTGGGCTGGGCACATGGGGCAAGAAAACCAGGTATCCCCCCCCCCTCCTCTCATGTATTTTGGGGGGTATTTCGTAACCTCAGCGGCAGGGATGGGGTGTAGAAAGTGGCGCTGTGAGGCTTTGTAATCTTGCTGCGGTGCAGCGGTCTCACAGAGAAGGCGCTCAACAAGCTGCTCCTGGAACTGCAGGAAGGCGAGCGTTCCCGGGGCTTCTTGTAAATTACGGATTACAGGTAGCGGTCTGAATAACGCCGGGCTCACGTAGCCGTAGGCGGAATCTGCTTGCGGAGGCCCGCAGCGGATTCCAGCTGTGAGCCCGGCTGTGACCCTGCGTACGGTTGCGTAATGTACTGCACATAACTGCCTACTCACACAGGCGGTTTTTTGTTTGCATTTCCCGCGCCGTCGCTTAGAGATGACTCGGGTACCCGCAGCCCGTACACAATGTGTTTGCATATGGGGTGCGAGTATATCCGCGGTCATAGAGCACAAAGGGCTCTAGGTCGCGGATATTCGTGGTAAAATATAGCATGCTGTGTTCTGTTTCTGCGTGTGGATTACGTAATTCCGACCCGCTAATTGGGGGGAATTGTGTAATCCAATGCATGCGATTGATCCGTGGATTACCGCTGATCAAGCGCATGCAGAACCTGTAATTCCTCTCCGGTCACGCGTGACCGGCCTAATGTTAGTTCGCTACTTTATCATGTGACCGGGGACCGCTCAGCGAGGCCCCCGGTCACTGCTCCAAGCACTCAGCGACCGTTAGTCGCTGGGAGCAAGGAGATTTAACATTTCCTGGGCTTCCCGGCTCCTGCGAATGTGTCCGGCATTTTGCCGGCGGGCGCATGCGCAGCAGCCGGAAGGGTCCATGGAGGATAATCGCATCTGGATTCAAATGCGGAAGCCTCCGAGAAGATGTTTCATCTCCCCCCACCGATCGCATCGGTGAGGGGAAATGAAACTGCCACTTTTTAAAGAACTTTTACGTGATCGCCATTATGCATTGGATAACGGCGATCACGTGACCAGTAACCGCATACCGCGGCTCCCCGTGACATCTCCAGGCTCTTGGCTACCTTTTGTAGCCAGCAGCAGGGAGATTTTATATTTCTTGGGCATGCGCCGAAGCTGGGGTAACATCCGCGGATCAACATCCCACCAGGAAACAAATCCGGGACCTTGGGTACGTAATTTCATCCCCCCTTACGGATACGATCCATAAGGGGAGATGAAACTTTAACTTTTTAAACTTTTTTTTACTTTTAACTTTTTTTTTTTTTTTTACTTTTTAACTTTATATGATCACCGTTATCTGATGGATAACGGTGATCATATGACTGGAAACCGCATACAGCGGTCCCCAGTCATATCTCCCTGCACTCGGCTATCTGTGACAGCCGGGTGCAGGGAGATTTTGAATTTGCCGGGCTCGCCGGCTTCTGCGCATGCGCGCCGCATCGGCACATCGCAGAAGCCAGCGGGGGGTCCCGACACCGGCCGGAGGACATCGGCGGACCTGAGGTGAGTATTTTCACCTCCCCTCATGGATCCGATCCATGAGGGGAGGTGAAACATTTCTTTTTTTACACTTTTTTTTAACTTTTTGGCGATCGCCGCTATCCATTGGATAACGGCGATCGCGGTACCGGGGACCGCTCACCGCAGTCCCCGCTGACATCTCCTGCCTCCCGGCTACCTACAGGAGCCGGGAGCCAGGAGATTTTAAGTCTCCCGCGCCGCCGGGCCTTCTGCGCATGCGGCTGACGTAATGCCGCCAGGCGCGCATGCGCAGAAGGACGGCTACGGCGCCCGGAGCATCGGGACAGCTGGGAGTCGTGCGACGGACATCGGTGAGTAATTTCAGCTGCTCCGATGGATCCGATCCATCAGAGCAGCTGAATCTTTAACTTTTATTGCACTTTTATTTACTTTTTTGCGATCGGCGCTATCCATTGCATAGCGCCGATCGCAATGCCGGGGGGGGCTCCGAACAGCCCGGGATGACAGCTCCATGCTGTCAGCTACCTGCGGACACCAACAGCATGGAGCTGTCACGTCCACAGCCCGAGGGGCATTATTCTCTGCAGGAAGCATGTTTTTACGTCCTCAGAGAATAAGGCCCACTTCGGGAGGACGTAAAAACACTATGGGCTGGTCGTTAAGGGGTTAAACTTAAATTCCCCAAATTTTACTGATACAGAGAATTTTTGTTTTTGCTTTTTCAGCAGTGGACGGTTACCTACTCCACGGTTAAGTGCGCCAAAGTCACTCCAAGTAGCGAAACAGATGAAAAGACTGCAGAGACATCTGACTCTACGGATCTCTACTGTTCCATCACAGCCGCTGAGCTCAATCATCATCAGTAAGATCTGACAGTCAGGGTTTGTCAGGCGATGTCTGTCCATAATAGATCGGTATTATAATATATGTATAAATCCCGGCTTTACCCCAATCAGGGAATATGTCTACATTGATGTAGATCGCTGATTCTGCAGTGGACTGTTTATCTTGAGCTTGTTACCATTAGTACATGGGTAACTAGGGCCACACAGGGACGAAAATTCACTTATATTCACACGGGAACATTTGCACCATTGATGTACCATCAGGGGTGTAGCAAGCCTTTATGCTGCCTGAGGCAAAGGGTAACTGCTTCCCCCACTTATTTTACAGGCACTGAAAGCGTCAATACACAAGATACCCGACACATATATAAACCACTGAGACTTATCTGAAGTGACAGAGTAATAGTGACTCCAGTAGTGGCCCTAATAGTAAGTGCCCCCCTCAGTCCCTCTAATAGTAGTAGTAATGGCCCCAGTAGTAATAGTGACCTCACTATTCTGCTGTGGAGTCACTGTGTACATACATTACTTATCCTGTACTGATGCTGAGTTACATCCTGTATTATACTCCAGAGCTGCACTCACTATTCTGCTGGTAGAGTCACTGTGTGCATACATTACTTAATCTGTACTGTTCCATAATAAGTCTATTAGAAAAATTCTCGTAGTACATAATTACAGCCCCAGAACCAAACTCATAACATAAATACAGCACCAGAACCAAAGTTAAAAATACAGCCTCAGATCCAAGCTCAGTACATAGATATACTGCTAGAATCAATGTTATAAATAAAGCACCAGTACCAAGCTCAGTACATAAATACAGCACCAAATTAAGCTCATAACATAAATACTGCATAAACCCACCCAAGTACATAGATACAATACCAGAACCAAGCCCACAACATACATACAGTAGCAGAACTAAGCAATTGTGTTGCAGAGGCACTGATGGGATGACAGAGGTGTCTCAGAATATCAGAGGGGAGTCGGCAGAGCCAGGAGGAGGATGATTCATGTAAATCCAAAAGACTGCTGCATGGAAGAAGATCCACTGGCCAGGCGAACCTAAGGGGGCTGAACACCCTCAGCCCCCATCCGCCTAGTGCCCCCTCCCCTACAAGTGGATGAGTGACACCCTATGTGTCCACACAGGTCACATGTAGCTAAGGCCGGCTGTGAATACCCAGATAGTCCTGCCACTTGTTTTGATGGTGGAATTTCACACTCTATTTAGGCTGCACCAGCGTTATTTCCCCATGGTCTCTATAGACTATTATCCTCCAGAGGAATGAGCCAGCTTAAGCTAATGCTTTACCATTTCAACATAGCAGCTATAGTGGTCACACGACTATCTCCATATTACTATCTCTAATATTACACAGTGTTCATACATAACAATGGGTTGTCTGCGTAATGCAGGGCAGGAAGGTCCTCCAGCACTAAAGATGCTCTATGTAAGCCAAGAAATGAAGTTCCTGGGCCAAGGATCCTGCTCTATTAAAGGAGATGTCCCGAGGCAGCAAGTGGGTCTATACACTTCTGTATGGCCATATTAATGCACTTTGTAATGTACATTGTGCATTAATTATGAGCCATACAGAAGTTATAAAAAGTTTTATACTTACCTGCTCCGTTGCTAGCGTCCTCGTCTCCATGGAGCCGACTAATTTTTGGCCTCCGATGGCCAAATTAGCCGCGCTTGCGCAGTCCGGGTCTTCTGCAGTCTTCTATGGGGCTCCGTGTAGCTCCGTGTAGCTCCGCCCCGTCACGTGCCGATTCCAGCCAATCAGGAGGCTGGAATCGGCAGTGGACCGCACAGAAGAGCTGCGGTCCACGGAGGAAGAGGCCATCTTCAGCGGTGAGTAGAGAAGTCACCGGAGCGCGGGGATTAAGGTAAGCGCTCCGGTGAGCTTTCTTTACCTCCCTGCATCGGGGTTGTCTCGCGCCGAACGGGGGGGGGGTTGAAAAAAAAAAAAACCCGTTTCGGCGCGGGACAACCCCTTTAAAGCAGCCCTCCTTTTCCAGTATAAAATGTGTCCCAGGACCAGATGTAGGTGTGGTATAATGATATTGGTAAAGTGTCACCCAGCTTTCTGTATCAACTTGCCCTCACTTTGGACTATTGGAAAGCTGAGTTGAACTCCTCAATATACATTCCCGCCTCCCTCACGTCAACAGGCTGCAGGGATCTTAATGGACATCAGGAAGTCCTTGATCCTGATGGCAATATGGTTAGCCAGTGACAAGGGGATGTTAATTACCCCCTGCCCACCACGATTTGACACCTCTGGTATTTCTCGTAGACGTTCTGGCACCGCTAGTGTCCTCATCAAAGGAGAATTTTATTTTGGGGATTAGGAGTCCCCCAAAGCCCCAGCTCAATGTCAAATACATTTTCATAACTGTGAGGACACTACGGACCTGGTGCAGTTACTCTCGTCACTGTGCGACCCCCATAAGCCACAGAATTGTCTATAGGCGTAGCTGATCATGTATTCCCTGTCATGTTTGGTATGCATGGGTAGATAAATTCCCGATATTAAACATGGTGGCCAAATGTTCCCCATTGGCATGCCTCCCAAGGAAATATGCCAAAAAAAATTAATTCAGGATTTCCTACAGATTATTCAAGCATATACTCAACCCACCCTTAATGACTTCAGAAAAAGGTTGACGGGTGCGGTTCTGCAGAGGCCTAAAAAATTAAGTGGCTTTCTTACCCAAGGGGTCACATTCATGGGGTGATATCGAGTGTCGGCTGATCATCTTTCTGCGATACCCCTCGCATATCAGGACTATTGGGAACAATGTAGTCTGATATTTTCTCTTATTTTGTCCCTTTTGTTTTATACTGTTTGTATGTACTTGTATGCTCCTTATCTTACGTAAATCATCTTTTGTATATTTTTATGTAATTACTGCTATCTCTTTTTATAGAATAAAGATTTAAACTTTACTAGTTGTTACGTCATTAACACTCATGAACTGGCAAAACTTCGGCGGAACTCAGACACAGCAGACATAACTCATGGACAAACATAATACACTGACTACACTGACAAATGCCCAAAACACAACCAAGCATTCCAGCATGCATAAACAGATGTAAATAGATATGATGTATTGGTACATATTTTGTCCAAGATATGTAAGCCCGCGAGCCCACTTCAAGGGTCCTCGTTGTGTTGCAGGTCTCTACTCTAACAAGATAACTTCCACATGAAACCTGCCTGCATGCGGGGCGGTCATCCTGACAATGATGGCCCCGCACTGAAACTTAGGGAACTACCTAGATCTAGATGAAAAATGAAACCCAGCAGGACTGAATACAGCTCACACCAACACACCAGGGATTTGCATACAACACCTAACACCATGCACCTTGAACAGGACTGTCCACACCTCATGTCCGGCACCCTGAAAAGACATGCAGGAACATGACACTGATTATACTGAACACACTAAACAAGCAGAGGAAAGCCCAGCAGTCTCAAGTGAAGGTGCTGGTATATATGAACAGCAGATAGGTGGCGATTGGCTGGCTGGCTGGAGAAATCCACACCCAGCCAGCTCAATCAACCCCCAGCTGTGTGGCTGACCTACCTGTCGGAAATGGTCAGTGGTGGCAGCGAGGTGTGTTAGGCTTTGCAGGATGCGATGTCGATTCCATCTCGCATGAGTGCAGGATCTGGGGAGCAGGAACTAAATCGACATTGCAGGTCTGTCCTGGGGTGTTGACTTCTCAGTGTGGTGACTGTCGGACCTATAAACCGCCGTCCTGTAACAATTGGTCATAGCGAAAGTGTGCTCATCATGACAGTAGGGTAGCTACCTTTGTCACAAAATAAATACTGCCAAAAGGAAATGTAGTTTGGGCTCCATTATTATAGTGACCCCAGTAGTGGCCCCAATTACAGTGCCTCCTCCAGGTGTCCCAGTAGTGATAGTAGTCCCCACTAGGTGCTCCAGCAGCAATAGTGGTAGGGAGAACTAGGAAAAGGATGACATCAGGTAATATAACTTACACATTCCGGTCCCTGGACACATTCTTTCCCAGGATTTTTTCATATAGGATGGAATATTCCACCCGTATGCCATTTTCAATTCATTATCAAAATCCACACATTAGACATATGAATTTTTTGTGTGGATTTAAGAAGGTAGTGCTATTTTACTAGTATATTCCTTGCATATTCTTAAAAAAAAAAAAAAACATTTTTCTTTATAGAATGTGTATAATTTTATTTATAGGGATATATTCAAATTACAAACTGCATTTTGTAATTTTCCAGTTTTCCAGTTGGTGAAGACTAATAAGCAGTTGGTCTGCACAAAAATGATTTTATATTCTAAGGGCTCCTACCCACTAGTGTTTTTGTAATGCAAATGTCAATGGGACTTTCAAAATGTCAATGGGAATGTCAAAATCGCATCGCACAAAAATTGCAAGTTTGTGCTTTGCGATTTTTGTGCAATGTGATTTTAACATTAGAAAGTCCCATTGACATTTGCATTAAAAAAAGCAGCGATATCGCAGCATTAAAAAAACGCAAGTGGGTAGGAGCCCTCATGTAGATCACTACACATATTATTCCCATGTAGGGTTATGACCACTAAAGTTCAATTCATCATTGTTCCCCTGCGATCACCATTGTCTTCATAGTTGTTGTATTCAACATCGCCATTGGTGTCACAGTTGTCTTTATAGTTCTTGTAACACCCATAAACATTAGTGTCACAGTTGTCTCCATGGTCCTTGTATTCACCATCACCATTGGTGTCACTGTTGTCTTTATAGTTCTTGTATTCAACATCACCATTGGTGTCACTGTTGTCTTCGTAGCTGTAATATTCATAATCACTGTGGTGAGGCTCCCAATCAGTTTCTATTAAAGTAAAAACAAGTCCAAAGCATAGAAAGGACAAAAATGGTGAAAAATATAAAACTATTTGCAGTACCTAAATATGCCTGTTATTCTACAAGGTTTTTGTTAGACTAACATTTTTAAAGCTGGATATCCCCTTTTAACATTTTAAGAATCATGAATAGAGATGAGCGAACGTACTCGTCCGAGCTTGATACTCGTTCGAGTATTAGCGTGTTCGAGATGCTCGTTACTCGTAACGAGTACCACGCGATGTTCGAGTTACTTTCACTTTCATCTCTGAGACGTTAGCGCGCTTTTCTGGCCAATAGAAAGACAGGGAAGGCATTACAACTTCCCCCTGTGACGTTCAAGCCCTATACCACCCCCCTGCAGTGAGTGGCTGGCGAGATCAGGTGTCACCCGAGTATAAAAATCGGCCCCTCCCGCGGCTCGCCTCAGATGCGTTGTGAGATAGCTGAGGGACAGTGGTATAGTGTTGGAGCTGCTGTAGGGAGAGTGTTAGGAGTTAGTGTAGGCTTCAAGAACCCCAACGGTCCTTCTTAGGGCCACATCTAACAGTGTGCAGTAGTGTGGAGGCTGCTTTTAGCAGTGTTGCACTTTTTTTTTTTTTTCGTATATCGGCCGTGCAGAGCATTGCGCCCTGCAGTAATACTACAGGGACAGAAGTGGTGGTTAGGCAGGGAGAGTGTTAGGAGTTAGTGTAGGCTTCAAGAACCCCAACGGTCCTTCTTAGGGCCACATCTAATAGTGTGCAGTAGTGTGGAGGCTGCTTTTAGCAGTGTTGCACTTTTTTTTTTTTTTTGTATATCGGCCGTGCAGAGCATTGCGCCCTGCAGTAATACTACAGGGATAGAATTGTGTAGGCAGGGCCAGAAGACATATATAGATTGAATATATGCAGTGGTCCTTTAGAAAAAAATATTTGAAAAAAAACTATTTGGCCTGCCTGTCACTCTGCTCAGTGTTCTGGGTCTGTGTCTGCTGGGGGTAGTAGTTCTTCAAATAAATACGCAGCCAGCTAAGTGTTACAGCAGGCTTGCGCCAAATTATTTCCTGGCTCTGAAATCACCGCTCTGTTGCACTTAATAACAGTGCAACACTGCAGTTCCGTCACACACACATCAGGGACAGAATTGTGTAGGCAGGGCCAGAAGACATATATAGATTGAATATACGCAGTGGTCCTTTAGAAAAAAATATTTGAAAAAAAACTATTTGGCCTGCCTGTCACTCTGCTCAGTGTTCTGGGTCTGTGTCTGCTGGGGGTAGTAGTTCTCCAAATAAATACGCAGCCAGCTAAGTGTTACAGCAGGCTTGCGCCAAATTATTTCCTGGCGTTCCGTAAGCGAACTCAGCCTACAACCACAGGCCAATAAGCGGCACATTAAATTACAGTGTTGTGTTTCTGCATTCCTGGTAATACAGCATGCTGAGGGGTAGGGATAGGCCTAGAGGACGTGGACGCGGCCGAGGACGCGGAGGCCCTAGTCCGGGTGTGGGCACAGGTCGAGCTCCTGATCCAGGTGTATTGCAGCCGACTGCTGCGGGATTAGGAGGGAGGCACGTTTCTGGCGTCCCCACATTCATAGCACATTTAATGGGTCCACGCGGTAGACCCTTATTAGAAAATGAGCAGTGTGAGCAGGTCCTGTCGTGGATGGCAAAAAGTGCTTCCAGCAACCTATCATCCACTGCTGCAACTCAGAATCCTCTGGCTGCTGCTCCTCCTTCCTCCCAGCCTCCTCACTCCATGAAAATGAGACATTCTGAGGAGCGGGCAGACTCCCAGGAACTGCTCTCGGGCCCCTGCTCAGATTGGGCAGCAGTGGTTCCTCTCCCACCAGAGGAGTTTATCGTCACTGATGCCCAACCATTGGAAAGTTCCCGGGGTCCGGGGGATGAGGCTGGGGACTTCCGGCAACTGTCTCAAGACCTTTCAGTGGGTGAGGAGGCCGATGACGATGAGACACAGTTGTCTATCAGTGAGATAGTAGTAAGGGCATTAAGTCCGAGGGAGGAGCGCACCGAGGATTCTGAGGAAGAGCAGCAGGACAATGAGGTGGCTGACCCCACCTGGTTTGCTACGCCTACTGAGGACAGGTCTTCAGAGGGGGAGGCAAGGGCAGCAGCAGGGCAGGTTGCAAGAGGCAGTGCGGTGGCCAGGGGTAGAGGCAGGGCCAGACCGAATAATCCACCAACTGTTTCCCAAAGCGCCCCCTCGTGCCATGCCACCCTGCAGAGGCCGAGGTGCTCAAAGGTCTGGCAGTTTTTCACTGAGAGTGCAGACGACCGACGAACAGTGGTGTGCAACCTTTGTCGCGCCAAGATTAGCCGGGGAGCCACCACCACCAGCCTCACCACCACCAGCATGCGCAGACATATGATGGCCAAGCACCCCACAAGGTGGGACGAAGGCCGTTCACCGCCTCCGGTTTGCACCGCTGCCTCTCCCCCTGTGCCCCAACCTGCCACTGAGATCCAACCCCGCTCTGAGGACACAGGCACTACCGTCTCCTGGCCTGCACCCACACCCTCACCTCCGCTGTCCTCGGCCCCATCCACCAATGTCTCTCAGCGCACCGTCCAGCCGTCGCTAGCGCAAGTGTTGGAGCGCAAGCGCAAGTACGCCGCCACGCACCCGCACGCTCAAGCGTTAAACGTGCACATAGCAAAATTTATCAGCCTGGAGATGCTGCCGTATAGGCTTGTGGAAACGGAGTCCTTCAAAAGTATGATGGCGGCGGCGGCCCCGCATTACTCAGTTCCCAGTCGCCACTACTTTTCCCGATGTGCCGTCCCAGCCCTGCACGACCACGTCTCCCGCAACATTGTACGCGCCCTCACCAACGCGGTTACTGCCAAGGTCCACTTAACAACGGACACGTGGACAAGCACAGGCGGGCAGGGCCACTATATCTCCCTGACGGCACATTGGGTGAATTTAGTGGAGGCTGGGACAGAGTCAGAGCCTGGGACCGCTCACGTCCTACCCACCCCCAGAATTGCGGGCCACAGCTCGGTGGTGGTATCTGCAGCAGTGTAGGCTTCCTCCACTAAACCACCCTCCTCCTCCTCCTCCGCAACCTCTGTCTCGCAATCAAGATGTGTCAGCAGCAGCAGCACGTCGCCAGCAGTCGGTGTCGCGCGTCGTGGCAGCACAGCAGTGGGCAAGCGTCAGCAGGCCGTGCTGAAACTACTCAGCTTAGGAGATAAGAAGCACACGGCCCACGAACTGCTGCAGGGTCTGACAGAGCAGACCGACCGCTGGCTTGCGCCGCTGAGCCTCCAACCAGGCATGGTCGTGTGTGACAACGGGCGTAACCTGGTGGCGGCTCTGCAGCTCGGCAGCCTCACGCACGTGCCATGCCTGGCCCATGTCTTTAATTTGGTGGTTCAGCGCTTTCTGAAAAGCTACCCTCGCTTGTCAGAACTGCTCGGAAAGGTGCGCCGGCTCTGCGCACATTTCCGTAAGTCCCACACGGACGCTGCCACCCTGCGCACCCTGCAACATCGGTTTAATCTGCCAGTGCACCGACTGCTGTGCGACGTGCCCACACGGTGGAACTCTACGCTCCACATGTTGGCCAGGCTCTATGAGCAGCGTAGAGCTATAGTGGAATACCAACTCCAACATGGGCGGCGCAGTGGGAGTCAGCCTCCTCAATTATTTTCAGAAGAGTGGGCCTGGTTGGCAGACATCTGCCAGGTCCTTCGAAACTTTGAGGAGTCTACCCAGGTGGTGAGTGGCGATGCTGCAATCATTAGCGTCACCATTCCTCTGCTATGCATCTTGAGAAGTTCCCTGCAAAGCATAAAGGCAGACGCTTTGCACTCGGAAACAGAGCCGGGGGAAGACAGTATGTCGCTGGATAGTCAGAGCACCCTCCTGTCTATATCTCAGCGCGGTGAGGAGGAGGAGGAGGAGGAAGATGAGGAGGAGGGGGAAGAGACAGCTTGGCCCACTGGTGAGGGTACACATGCTGCTGGCCTGTCATCCTTTCAGCGTGTATGGCCTGAGGAGGAGGAGGAGGATCCTGAAAGTGATCTTCCTAGTGAGGACAGCCATGTGTTGCGTACAGGTACCCTGGCACACATGGCTGACTTCATGTTAGGATGCCTTTCTCGGGACCCTCGCGTTACACGCATTCTGGCCACTACGGATTACTGGGTGTACACACTGCTCGACCCACGGTATTAGGAGAACCTTTCCACTCTCATACCCGAAGAGGAAAGGGGTTCGAGAGTGTTGCTATACCACAGGACCCTGGCGGACAAACTGATGGTAAAATTCCCATACGACAGCGCTAGTGGCCGAAGGCGAAGTTCCGAGGGCCAGGTAGCAGGGGAGGCGCGGAGATCAGGCAGGATGTACAGCACAGGCAGGCCAATACTCTTTAAGGCCCTTGACAGCTTTATGGCTCCCCAGCAAGACTGTGTCACCGCTCCCCAGTCACGGCTGAGTCGGCGGGAGCACTGTAAAAGGATGATGAGGGAGTACGTAGCCGATCGCACGACAGTCCTCCGTGACGCGTCTGCCCCCTACAACTACTGGGTGTCGAAGCTGGACACGTGGCCTGAACTCGCGCTGTATGCCCTGGAGGTGCTTGCTTGTCCTGCGGCTAGCGTCTTGTCAGAGAGGGTGTTTAGTGTGGCTGGGGGAATCATCACAGATAAGCGTACCCGCCTGTCAACCGACAGTGCTCACAGGCTAACACTCATCAAGATGAACAAAGCCTGGATTTCCCCAGACTTCTCTTCTCCACCAGCAGACAGCAGCGATACCTAAGCAATACGTAGGCTGCACCCGCGGATGGAAGCATCGTTCTGTATCACCATCAAAAACGGGGACCTTTTCGCTTCATCAATCTGTGTATAATATTCCTCCTCCTCCTCCTGCTCCTCCTCCTGAAACCTCACATAATCACGCCAAACGGGCAATTTTTCTTAGGCCCACAAGGCTCAGTCATATAATTTTTCTAAACAATTTTTATACGTTTCAATGCTCAATAAAGCGTTGAAACTTTCACCTCCAACAATTTTTAGTTTAACTGGGCTGCCTCCTGGCCTAGTTACCAATTAAGCCACATTAACAAAAGTGATTAATGGGTTTCACCTGCCCTCTTGGTTGGCCATGGCCAATTTTTCTGATGTACATTAGTACTGTTGATACAGCAATTTTTGTGGGCCCTCGCCTACAGTGTAATCAAATGAATTTTTAGCCCACCTGCATTACAGCTGACGTTACATCCGCTGTGTTGGGCAATGCAATGGGATATTTTTATGTACCGCCGGTGGCTTCCTGGCACCCACCCATGCTGTGGGTCCACTGGGAGTTGTAAATGCATCTGATTCCACTTCTAAAGAACCCCAGTCTGACTGGGGCATGCAGTGTGGGCCGAAGCCCACCTGCATTAAACATGACATTACTACCTCAGCTGTGTTGGGCAATGCAATGGGATATATTTATGTACCGCCGGTGGCTTCCTGGCACCCACCCATGCTGTCGGTCTACACGGAGTTGTAAATGCATCTGTTTCCACTTCTAAAGAACCCCAGTCTGACTGGGGCATGCAGTGTGGGCCGAAGCCCACCTGCATTAAACATGACATTACTACCTCAGCTGTGATGGGCACTGCAATGGGATATTTTAATGTACCGCCGGTGGGTTCCAGGGAGCCACCCATGCTGTGGGTCCACTGGGAGTTGTAAATGCATCTGTTTCCACTTCTAAAGAACCCCAGTCTGACTGGGGCATGCAGTGTGGGCCGAAGCCCACCTGCATTAAACATGACATTACTACCTCAGCTGTGATGGGCACTGCAATGGGATATTTTTATGTACCGCCGGTGGGTTCCAGGGAGCCACCCATGCTGTGGGTCCACTGGGAGTTGTAAATGCATCTGTTTCCACTTGTAAAGAACCCCAGTCTGACTGGGGCATGCAGTGTGGGCTGAAGCCCACCTGCATTAAACATGACATTACTATCTCAGCTGTGTTGGGCAATGCAATGGGATATATTTATGTACCGCCAGTGGCTTCCTGGCACCCACCCATGCTGTCGGTCCACACGGAGTTGTAAATGCATCTGTTTCCACTTCTAAAGAACCCCAGTCTGACTGGGGCATGCAGTGTGGGCCGAAGCCCACCTGCATTAAACATGACATTACTACCTCAGCTGTGATGGGCACTGCAATGGGATATTTTTATGTACCGCCGGTGGGTTCCAGGGAGCCACCCATGCTGTGGGTCCACTGGGAGTTGTAAATGCATCTGTTTCCACTTCTAAAGAACCCCAGTCTGACTGGGGCATGCAGTGTGGGCCGAAGCCCACCTGCATTAAGCACGACATTACTACCTCAGCTGTGTTGGGCAATGCAATGGGATATATTTATGTACCGCCGGTGGCTTCCTGGCACCCACCCATGCTGTCGGTCCACACGGAGTTGTAAATGCATCTGTTTCCACTTCTAAAGAACCCCAGTCTGACTGGGGCATGCAGTGTGGGCTGAAGCCCACCTGCATTAAACATGACATTACTACCTCAGCTGTGATGGGCACTGCTATGGGATATTTTTATGTACCGCCGGTGGGTTCCAGGGAGCCACCCATGCTGTGGGTCCACTGGGAGTTGTAAATGCTTCTGTTTCCACTTCTAAAGAACCCCAGTCTGACTGGGGCATGCAGTGTGGGCCGAAGCCCACCTGCATTAAACATGACATTACTACCTCAGCTGTGATGGGCACTGCAATGGGATACATTTATGTACAGCGGGTGGGTTCCAGGGAGCCACCCATGCTGTGGGTGCACACGGAATTCCCATTGCGGAGTTGTACCTGCCTGTGACTATTTATAAAAAACCACGGTCTGACTGGGGCGTGCAGACACCTTGACAGAATGAATAGTGTGTGGCACATAGGTTCCCCATTGCTATGCCCACGTGTGCAGCTCCAGATGGAGGTGGCACAGGATTGGATTTCTCATTGCTTCTGTACAGCATTGTGGGCTATCGCCCCGCCCCTTTTAAAGAGGGTCGCTGCCTAGCCGTGCCAACCCTCTGCAGTGTGTGCCTGCTTTTCCTGTGGCAGACGCACTTTTAA
Organism: Eleutherodactylus coqui; assembly: GCF_035609145.1. NCBI lineage: Eukaryota > Metazoa > Chordata > Amphibia > Anura > Eleutherodactylidae > Eleutherodactylus > Eleutherodactylus coqui. The sequence continues at coordinate 216,331,456 of NC_089842.1, read as the reverse complement.
ATAGACATGAGGGTGGCGTGGCATGAGGGCAGCTGAAGGCTGGGCAGGGACAGTTTGGTGTGCGCTGTGGACACTGGGTCGTGGGGGGGGGGGGGGAATTGGCACCATGTAACCCAGGAGAAGTGGCAGCGGAGTGTCATGCAGGCAGTGATTGTGCTTTGTTGGAGGTAGTGTGGTGCTTAGCTAAGGTATGCATTGCTAATGAGGGCTTTTCAGAAGTAAAAATTGTTGGGAGGGGGGGGGCCCACTCTTGCCGCTATTGTGGCTTCATAGTGGGACCTGGGAACTTGAGATGCAGCCCAACATGTAGCCCCTCGCCTGCCCTATCCGTTTCTGTGTCGTTCCCATCACTTTCTTGAATTGCCCCGATTTTCACAAATGAAAACCTTAGCGAGCATCGGCGATATACAAAAATGCTCGAGTCGCCCATTGACTTCAATGGGGTTCGTTACTCTAAACGAACCCTCGAGCATCGCGAAAAATTCGTCTCGAGTAACGAGCACCCGAGCATTTTGGTGCTCGCTCATCTCTAGTAATAACGGAACAGAAGGTTCTCTTACAGAGCAGGTCTCTGTTCTGGGACATAAAGAGGAGTCCTGAGCAGTAGACCTCAAAGTATGATGTTCATATACCCTAATAGGGCATCTGAATAGGTGATGCCATCTTGGCACTAAAGGGTTGTTCAGCTGTAAGCTATTGATGGCCTACCTTTAGAATAGGTCATCAATACGACATTGGTACGGACTCCTGCTACTCTGTGGGCAAGTGTGCTTGTGTTTTGAAATGATTTTTGTAGGAAGCAGACAGCCCCATTCCAATTTCAGTGCCCAGTTCTCATCGAAATGAATTGTAGCTTAGCCTGCAATACCAAGTCTGGCCAGTGCAGTAAAAACTGAGCTATCTGCTTTCTCATAATTCAGCTCACTGACAAGCACATTGGCCCAGAGAACAGATGATCAGCGTCGGTCCTGGGCAATGGACTCCCACTGATCTACTGGTAATGACATATCCTACAGCTTGGCCATCAGTAGCTTACATCTGAAAACTACTTTAAGATAGATGAGGCACCTTTGTGTGTCTGACCATGATCACTGAGGTTTCCTCGCTACTAATTTAGTGCTTTTATTTTCACTTTATTACAGAATACTAGAAAGGGGAAGTGAGACTTGTACTGTACACACCTGACTTCAGATAACAGTTATCACTACGCTGGCACCATTTGCCGGTAACATGTCAGCTCTGCTCTAGAAGGTCTGTAAGTACCGAGAATATTGTTATTTCACTAACATATCGTGATTCTAAAGGACAGTCCTGCTCAGGGAAAGGCTTATGCTGCTGAAGAAGACTCAAAATCTTTTTATGATCTGTTCTTAGTGGGCGGTTTAATGTAAAATAGTCCTATCGGACCCAAAATAATAGTTGTAGCTCGGCCTTCCCCATCGGTTTGGTTAGCAGTTGTAGCCTTGCATCGGTATTATTGTATCTTGTCACCACCAGAAGCGAGGGTTTGACAGGGCTTGGATGGAGGAATGTTCCTGTCACACCCCTAGCTCCCGATTGGGTGACTTGTGTAAGGTCCTAGCAGCGTCTGTAAAGATTGTTGCCTGGCCTGCACGGTTAGGATGAGTTTTCATGTTAGGCTTACATTATTAGCTTAAAATACTTGCATGTTACAGGGGTAACAGGGAAGCATTTACAGTTCATAATGTAAGCCTAACATGAAAACTCACGCTAACCCTAAATGTGCAGGCCAGGCAACAATCTATACAGAGTTTGCAGCCACAATTTTCCCCGGAGCAGACATTCCTCTTGCATCCTGGGCAACCGGTAGCTAACACTGCCTCTGTGGCCTCACTGCTCTGGCTGTGCTTGTGCCACTGGCAGTGTGTCTCCTGGCGGCGCCGCAGCCGCTCCGAGCCACAGCACTTCGAGGATATTGGACGGCTGTGCCTCTCCTGCCGCCGTTGGCTGTGCATGTTCTGCTGCCGCTGCAGGCAGCACCACCACTGCTCGCAGGCTTGCCGCTGTCCTCCCCTGCCGGCGCAGCCTGTGCATCCTCTGCCACCGCTCCCAGGTTTGCGGCTGTCCTCCCCTGCCAATGCTTCCTCTGCATCGTGAGCATGTGCTGCCGCTGCTCCACCACTTAGCCGCTGTCCTCCCCTCTCCCAGGTTAACCGCTGTCCTCCCCTTCCAATGCTGCCTCTGAATGCTGTGCATGTCCTGCCTCCGGTAGCGCTCCCAATGCTGCCGCTGTGGGAGAATCTTAGTGCCCTGCCAGGACCTGCACACCAGCCAGCTTTGCAGCCAATCAGCTACAGGGGGCGTCACCTGCCTGTCACTCTTTTCTCCACCAGTACTTCCTGGTGGTGACAAGATACGATAATACCCCTTGCATTTATATATACTGGCTGAGTCATTTGTTGATGCCAATCCCTGGCACACCTCATCACTTGCATTAAACTATACACTGTATATATAGTTGTTTTACACACAAATTATATTTCAAAAGTTATGTATTGAGAACTAGCTGATTACTCGGCGTTGCCCGTGTATTTTCTTTTTAGACACGGAAAGAATTTAAATGTGTGTGTATATATATATATATATATATATATATATATATATATACATACACACACCTTCCTCCTCATATACTAATATATTAAATCACATTATTTAATATATTAAATAATGTGATTTAATATATTAGTATATGAGGAGGAAGAGGTCATCTGTGTAATGTATTAGTATATGAGGAGGTCGCCTGTGTAATATCTTACTGCATGAGGAGGAGGTTATCTGTGTAATATATTGGTATATGAGGAGGAGGTTGTCTGTGTAATATTAGTATTTGAGGAGGAGGAAGTTGTCTGTGTAAGATATTATCTGAGGAGCAGTAATCTGTTTTTATTCTCACTTAATTTGAGTGTGATCTCAAATCTGAAATTAGTTTTTCTCTGTAAGGGCTCAGTCAGACAGGCGTTTTTATGTGCGCATGTTGCTTGCATTTGCGATCCGCATCCATTAAGAACCAATGCTTTTCCATGGCATCGGTCATATGCCCGATATTTACAAATATGCGCAGAGGTAGATATAGGGCAGCGGATTTTAAAACGCAAGTAACTGCGGCATCTCTCTTTTTTTGGATCTGAGACGCCTGGATGCTGTCACATTGAAAGTAATGGGCTTTCGGCAAGTTCCGCAGTAATTTTGGGGGAAGGGCTTTAAAAATAAGCCCTTCCCTGAAAAGCATCCCTAGAATGTGTAAAAAATAAAAAAATACTTACCTGTCCGAAGTTGAATTCAATGAATGGCTGAATTGAATGAATGTCTGAGTGCTGCCTCTGATTGGCTGAGCGCAGGGACCAATCACAGCCAGCTCTCAGCTGTAATTCAATAGCTGAGTGCTGCCTCTGATTGGTCACAGTGCTTAGCCAATCAGAGGCAGCCCTTACAGCAGGTGGGGAATTTAAATCCCTTCCTGCTGAAAGCACTTCACAGCAGTTCAGGGAGATTACGCGGCTGGATGCGCCTGAGCCAAGGCAGCTGCAGACAGGTGAGTATATATATTTTTTTATTTTTTACGCATTCTAGGAATGCTTTTCAGGGAAGGGCTTATATTTAAAGCCCTCCCCCGAAAATCACTGCAGGGGCTGGCAGCATCTCATTGATTTCAATGGAGCCAGCTATAGCGCCGGCTCCATCGAATTCAATGAGATAGCATTGCAGTCCTCTAGCACAGCTGTGACAGCTGTGGCAAAGGATTTCTTCACCTTCACGGGGAGTCCCATTGTCACTGGACATTGACCAAAGGTGAAACCGTGGATGTGACAGCATTAGAGATGAGCGAACGTACTCGTCCGAGCTTGATATTCGTGCGAATATTAGGGTGTTCGGGATGCTCGTTACTCGTAACGAGCACCACGCGGTGTTCCGGTTACTTTCAGTTTCCTCTCTGAGACGTTTGCGCGCTTTTTTGGCCAATTGAAAGACAGGGAAGGCATTACAACTTCCCCCTGTGACATTCAAGCCCTATACCACCCCCCTGCTGTGAGTGGCTGGGGCGATCAGATGTCACCCGAGTATATAAATCGGCCCCTCCCGCGGCTCGCCACACATGCCTTGTGACTTAGCTGAGGGAAAGTGCTGCTGCTGGTGCTGCTGTAGGGAGAGCGTTAGGAGTCAGTGTAGGCTTCAAGAACCCCAACGGCCCTTCTCAGGGCCACATCTACTAGTGTGCAGTACTGTGTTAGCACAGTAATTTTTTGTCCAAAATTGGATCTGCAGAGCATTGCGCCCAGCAATAGGGACAGAAGTGGGGGTTAGGCAGGGAGAGTGTTAGGAGTTAGTGTAGGCTTCAAGAACCCCAACGGTCCTTTCTAGGGCCACTTCTATCCGTGTGCAGTACTGTCCAGGCTGCTGTTAGCAGTGTTGCATATTTTTTTCTTTTTCTCAAAACCGGCTGTGCAGAGCATTGCACCCGGCATTAATACTACAGGGATAGAATTGTGTAGGCAGGGCCAGAAGACATTTATTATTCATTGAATACACGCAGTGGGGTCTTCCCTTTGCTAAAAAGGAAAAAAATTATATTTGGCCAGCCTGTGTCAGTCCTAAGGTCTGCGTGTACGTGTGTGCTGCGTGTACAACGTACAAAAATCAGACGCAACCAGCTACGCTTTACTGCAGCCTAGCGCCATTGTCTTTCCTAACTGGCAAACACCTGCTCTGCTAGAGTTAATAACTCTGCTACACTATAGTTGTGTGACACTTTTTGAGGGCCACACCACAGATATTAAACTTCTTGTTTTTCATTGAATACACGCAGTGGGGTCTTCCCTTTGCAAAAAAGCGAAAACATTATATTTGGCCTGCAGGCTTGCGCCAATTTATTTCCTGCCTGGGAAATCAAATCACTGGTAATACAGCATGCTGAGGGGTAGGGGTAAGCCTAGAGGACGTGGACGTGGCCGAGGACGCGGAGGGCCAAGTGAGGGTGTGGGCACAGGCCGAGCTCCTGATCCAGGTGTGTCGCAGCCGACTGCTGCGCGATTAGGAGAGAGGCACGTTTCTGGCGTCCCCACATTCATCGCCCAATTAATGGGTCCACGCGGGAGACCTTTATTAGAAAATGAGCAGTGTGAGCAGGTCCTGTCCTGGATGGCAGAAAGTGCTTCGAGCAAGCTATCATCCACCCACAGTTCTGCGCCGTCCAGTGCTGCAAATCCGAATCCTCTGTCTGCTGCTCCTCCTTCCTCCCAGCCTCCTCACTCCACTACAATGACACCGGCTCAGGAGCGGGAACACTCCCAGGAACTGTTCTCGGGCCCCTGCTTAGATTGGGTAGGAGTGGTTCCTCTCCCACCAGAGGAGTTTATCGTCACTGATGCCCAACCATTCGAAAGTTCCCGGGGTCCGGGGGAAGAGGCTGGGGACTTCCGCCAACTGTCTCAAGAACTTTCTGTGGGTGAGGAGGACGATAACGATGAGACACAGTTGTCTTGCAGTGAGGTAGTAGTAAGGGCAGTAAGTCCAAGGGAGCAGCGCACAGAGGATTCGGAGGAAGAGGAGCAGGACGATGAGGTGACTGACCCCACCTGGTGTGCAACGCCTACTCAGGACAGGTCTTCAGAGGGGGAGGCAAGGGCATCAGCAGGGCAGGTTGTCGCTGTCCTCGGCCCCATCCACCAATGTCTCTCAGCGCACCGTCCAGCCGTCGCTAGCGCAAGTGTTGGAGCGCAAGCGCAAGTACGCCGCCACGCACCCGCACGCTCAAGCGTTAAACGTGCACATAGCAAAATTTATCAGCCTGGAGATGCTGCCGTATAGGCTTGTGGAAACGGAGTCCTTCAAAAGTATGATGGCGGCGGCGGCCCCGCATTACTCAGTTCCCAGTCGCCACTACTTTTCCCGATGTGCCGTCCCAGCCCTGCACGACCACGTCTCCCGCAACATTGTACGCGCCCTCACCAACGCGGTTACTGCCAAGGTCCACTTAACAACGGACACGTGGACAAGCACAGGCGGGCAGGGCCACTATATCTCCCTGACGGCACATTGGGTGAATTTAGTGGAGGCTGGGACAGAGTCAGAGCCTGGGACCGCTCACGTCCTACCCACCCCCAGAATTGCGGGCCACAGCTCGGTGGTGGTATCTGCAGCAGTGTAGGCTTCCTCCACTAAACCACCCTCCTCCTCCTCCTCCGCAACCTCTGTCTCGCAATCAAGATGTGTCAGCAGCAGCAGCACGTCGCCAGCAGTCGGTGTCGCGCGTCGTGGCAGCACAGCAGTGGGCAAGCGTCAGCAGGCCGTGCTGAAACTACTCAGCTTAGGAGATAAGAAGCACACGGCCCACGAACTGCTGCAGGGTCTGACAGAGCAGACCGACCGCTGGCTTGCGCCGCTGAGCCTCCAACCAGGCATGGTCGTGTGTGACAACGGGCGTAACCTGGTGGCGGCTCTGCAGCTCGGCAGCCTCACGCACGTGCCATGCCTGGCCCATGTCTTTAATTTGGTGGTTCAGCGCTTTCTGAAAAGCTACCCTCGCTTGTCAGAACTGCTCGGAAAGGTGCGCCGGCTCTGCGCACATTTCCGCAAGTCCCACACGGACGCTGCCACCCTGCGCACCCTGCAACATCGGTTTAATCTGCCAGTGCACCGACTGCTGTGCGACGTGCCCACACGGTGGAACTCTACGCTCCACATGTTGGCCAGGCTCTATGAGCAGCGTAGAGCTATAGTGGAATACCAACTCCAACATGGGCGGCGCAGTGGGAGTCAGCCTCCTCAATTATTTTCAGAAGAGTGGGCCTGGTTGGCAGACATCTGCCAGGTCCTTCGAAACTTTGAGGAGTCTACCCAGGTGGTGAGTGGCGATGCTGCAATCATTAGCGTCACCATTCCTCTGCTATGCATCTTGAGAAGTTCCCTGCAAAGCATAAAGGCAGACGCTTTGCACTCGGAAACAGAGCCGGGGGAAGACAGTATGTCGCTGGATAGTCAGAGCACCCTCCTGTCTATATCTCAGCGCGGTGAGGAGGAGGAGGAGGAGGAAGATGAGGAGGAGGGGGAAGAGACAGCTTGGCCCACTGGTGAGGGTACACATGCTGCTGGCCTGTCATCCTTTCAGCGTGTATGGCCTGAGGAGGAGGAGGAGGATCCTGAAAGTGATCTTCCTAGTGAGGACAGCCATGTGTTGCGTACAGGTACCCTGGCACACATGGCTGACTTCATGTTAGGATGCCTTTCTCGGGACCCTCGCGTTACACGCATTCTGGCCACTACGGATTACTGGGTGTACACACTGCTCGACCCACGGTATTAGGAGAACCTTTCCACTCTCATACCCGAAGAGGAAAGGGGTTCGAGAGTGTTGCTATACCACAGGACCCTGGCGGACAAACTGATGGTAAAATTCCCATACGACAGCGCTAGTGGCCGAAGGCGAAGTTCCGAGGGCCAGGTAGCAGGGGAGGCGCGGAGATCAGGCAGGATGTACAGCACAGGCAGGCCAATACTCTTTAAGGCCCTTGACAGCTTTATGGCTCCCCAGCAAGACTGTGTCACCGCTCCCCAGTCACGGCTGAGTCGGCGGGAGCACTGTAAAAGGATGATGAGGGAGTACGTAGCCGATCGCACGACAGTCCTCCGTGACGCGTCTGCCCCCTACAACTACTGGGTGTCGAAGCTGGACACGTGGCCTGAACTCGCGCTGTATGCCCTGGAGGTGCTTGCTTGTCCTGCGGCTAGCGTCTTGTCAGAGAGGGTGTTTAGTGTGGCTGGGGGAATCATCACAGATAAGCGTACCCGCCTGTCAACCGACAGTGCTCACAGGCTAACACTCATCAAGATGAACAAAGCCTGGATTTCCCCAGACTTCTCTTCTCCACCAGCAGACAGCAGCGATACCTAAGCAATACGTAGGCTGCACCCGCGGATGGAAGCATCGTTCTGTATCACCATCAAAAACGGGGACCTTTTCGCTTCATCAATCTGTGTATAATATTCCTCCTCCTCCTCCTGCTCCTCCTCCTGAAACCTCACATAATCACGCCAAACGGGCAATTTTTCTTAGGCCCACAAGGCTCAGTCATATAATTTTTCTAAACAATTTTTATACGTTTCAATGCTCATTAAAGCGTTGAAACTTTCACCTCCAACAATTTTTAGTTTAACTGGGCTGCCTCCTGGCCTAGTTACCAATTAAGCCACATTAACAAAAGTGATTAATGGGTTTCACCTGCCCTCTTGGTTGGCCATGGCCAATTTTTCTGATGTACATTAGTACTGTTGATACAGCAATTTTTGTGGGCCCTCGCCTACAGTGTAATCAAATGAATTTTTAGCCCACCTGCATTACAGCTGACGTTACATCCGCTGTGTTGGGCAATGCAATGGGATATTTTTATGTACCGCCGGTGGCTTCCTGGCACCCACCCATGCTGTGGGTCCACTGGGAGTTGTAAATGCATCTGATTCCACTTCTAAAGAACCCCAGTCTGACTGGGGCATGCAGTGTGGGCCGAAGCCCACCTGCATTAAACATGACATTACTACCTCAGCTGTGTTGGGCAATGCAATGGGATATATTTATGTACCGCCGGTGGCTTCCTGGCACCCACCCATGCTGTCGGTCTACACGGAGTTGTAAATGCATCTGTTTCCACTTCTAAAGAACCCCAGTCTGACTGGGGCATGCAGTGTGGGCCGAAGCCCACCTGCATTAAACATGACATTACTACCTCAGCTGTGATGGGCACTGCAATGGGATATTTTAATGTACCGCCGGTGGGTTCCAGGGAGCCACCCATGCTGTGGGTCCACTGGGAGTTGTAAATGCATCTGTTTCCACTTCTAAAGAACCCCAGTCTGACTGGGGCATGCAGTGTGGGCCGAAGCCCACCTGCATTAAACATGACATTACTACCTCAGCTGTGATGGGCACTGCAATGGGATATTTTTATGTACCGCCGGTGGGTTCCAGGGAGCCACCCATGCTGTGGGTCCACTGGGAGTTGTAAATGCATCTGTTTCCACTTGTAAAGAACCCCAGTCTGACTGGGGCATGCAGTGTGGGCTGAAGCCCACCTGCATTAAACATGACATTACTATCTCAGCTGTGTTGGGCAATGCAATGGGATATATTTATGTACCGCCAGTGGCTTCCTGGCACCCACCCATGCTGTCGGTCCACACGGAGTTGTAAATGCATCTGTTTCCACTTCTAAAGAACCCCAGTCTGACTGGGGCATGCAGTGTGGGCCGAAGCCCACCTGCATTAAACATGACATTACTACCTCAGCTGTGATGGGCACTGCAATGGGATATTTTTATGTACCGCCGGTGGGTTCCAGGGAGCCACCCATGCTGTGGGTCCACTGGGAGTTGTAAATGCATCTGTTTCCACTTCTAAAGAACCCCAGTCTGACTGGGGCATGCAGTGTGGGCCGAAGCCCACCTGCATTAAGCACGACATTACTACCTCAGCTGTGTTGGGCAATGCAATGGGATATATTTATGTACCGCCGGTGGCTTCCTGGCACCCACCCATGCTGTCGGTCCACACGGAGTTGTAAATGCATCTGTTTCCACTTCTAAAGAACCCCAGTCTGACTGGGGCATGCAGTGTGGGCCGAAGCCCACCTGCATTAAACATGACATTACTACCTCAGCTGTGATGGGCACTGCTATGGGATATTTTTATGTACCGCCGGTGGGTTCCAGGGAGCCACCCATGCTGTGGGTCCACTGGGAGTTGTAAATGCTTCTGTTTCCACTTCTAAAGAACCCCAGTCTGACTGGGGCATGCAGTGTGGGCCGAAGCCCACCTGCATTAAACATGACATTACTACCTCAGCTGTGATGGGCACTGCAATGGGATACATTTATGTACAGCGGGTGGGTTCCAGGGAGCCACCCATGCTGTGGGTGCACACGGAATTCCCATTGCGGAGTTGTACCTGCCTGTGACTATTTATAAAAAACCACGGTCTGACTGGGGCGTGCAGACACCTTGACAGAATGAATAGTGTGTGGCACATAGGTTCCCCATTGCTATGCCCACGTGTGCAGCTCCAGATGGAGGTGGCACAGGATTGGATTTCTCATTGCTTCTGTACAGCATTGTGGGCTATCGCCCCGCCCCTTTTAAAGAGGGTCGCTGCCTAGCCGTGCCAACCCTCTGCAGTGTGTGCCTGCTTTTCCTGTGGCAGACGCACTTTTAAATAGACATGAGGGTGGCGTGGCATGAGGGCAGCTGAAGGCTGGGCAGGGACAGTTTGGTGTGCGCTGTGGACACTGGGTCGTGGGGGGGGGGGGGAATTGGCACCATGTAACCCAGGAGAAGTGGCAGCGGAGTGTCATGCAGGCAGTGATTGTGCTTTGTTGGAGGTAGTGTGGTGCTTAGCTAAGGTATGCATTGCTAATGAGGGCTTTTCAGAAGTAAAAATTGTTGGGAGGGGGGGGGCCCACTCTTGCCGCTATTGTGGCTTCATAGTGGGACCTGGGAACTTGAGATGCAGCCCAACATGTAGCCCCTCGCCTGCCCTATCCGTTTCTGTGTCGTTCCCATCACTTTCTTGAATTGCCCCGATTTTCACAAATGAAAACCTTAGCGAGCATCGGCGATATACAAAAATGCTCGAGTCGCCCATTGACTTCAATGGGGTTCGTTACTCTAAACGAACCCTCGAGCATCGCGAAAAATTCGTCTCGAGTAACGAGCACCCGAGCATTTTGGTGCTCGCTCATCTCTAGTAATAACGGAACAGAAGGTTCTCTTACAGAGCAGGTCTCTGTTCTGGGACATAAAGAGGAGTCCTGAGCAGTAGACCTCAAAGTATGATGTTCATATACCCTAATAGGGCATCTGAATAGGTGATGCCATCTTGGCACTAAAGGGTTGTTCAGCTGTAAGCTATTGATGGCCTACCTTTAGAATAGGTCATCAATACGACATTGGTACGGACTCCTGCTACTCTGTGGGCAAGTGTGCTTGTGTTTTGAAATGATTTTTGTAGGAAGCAGACAGCCCCATTCCAATTTCAGTGCCCAGTTCTCATCGAAATGAATTGTAGCTTAGCCTGCAATACCAAGTCTGGCCAGTGCAGTAAAAACTGAGCTATCTGCTTTCTCATAATTCAGCTCACTGACAAGCACATTGGCCCAGAGAACAGATGATCAGCGTCGGTCCTGGGCAATGGACTCCCACTGATCTACTGGTAATGACATATCCTGCAGCTTGGCCATCAGTAGCTTACATCTGAAAACTACTTTAAGATAGATGAGGCACCTTTGTGTGTCTGACCATGATCACTGAGGTTTCCTCGCTACTAATTTAGTGCTTTTATTTTCACTTTATTACAGAATACTAGAAAGGGGAAGTGAGACTTGTACTGTACACACCTGACTTCAGATAACAGTTATCACTACGCTGGCACCATTTGCCGGTAACATGTCAGCTCTGCTCTAGAAGGTCTGTAAGTACCGAGAATATTGTTATTTCACTAACATATCGTGATTCTAAAGGACAGTCCTGCTCAGGGAAAGGCTTATGCTGCTGAAGAAGACTCAAAATCTTTTTATGATCTGTTCTTAGTGGGCGGTTTAATGTAAAATAGTCCTATCGGACCCAAAATAATAGTTGTAGCTCGGCCTTCCCCATCGGTTTGGTTAGCAGTTGTAGCCTTGCATCGGTATTATTGTATCTTGTCACCACCAGAAGCGAGGGTTTGACAGGGCTTGGATGGAGGAATGTTCCTGTCACACCCCTAGCTCCCGATTGGGTGACTTGTGTAAGGTCCTAGCAGCGTCTGTAAAGATTGTTGCCTGGCCTGCACGGTTAGGATGAGTTTTCATGTTAGGCTTACATTATTAGCTTAAAATACTTGCATGTTACAGGGGTAACAGGGAAGCATTTACAGTTCATAATGTAAGCCTAACATGAAAACTCACGCTAACCCTAAATGTGCAGGCCAGGCAACAATCTATACAGAGTTTGCAGCCACAATTTTCCCCGGAGCAGACATTCCTCTTGCATCCTGGGCAACCGGTAGCTAACACTGCCTCTGTGGCCTCACTGCTCTGGCTGTGCTTGTGCCACTGGCAGTGTGTCTCCTGGCGGCGCCGCAGCCGCTCCGAGCCACAGCACTTCGAGGATATTGGACGGCTGTGCCTCTCCTGCCGCCGTTGGCTGTGCATGTTCTGCTGCCGCTGCAGGCAGCACCACCACTGCTCGCAGGCTTGCCGCTGTCCTCCCCTGCCGGCGCAGCCTGTGCATCCTCTGCCACCGCTCCCAGGTTTGCGGCTGTCCTCCCCTGCCAATGCTTCCTCTGCATCGTGAGCATGTGCTGCCGCTGCTCCACCACTTAGCCGCTGTCCTCCCCTCTCCCAGGTTAACCGCTGTCCTCCCCTTCCAATGCTGCCTCTGAATGCTGTGCATGTCCTGCCTCCGGTAGCGCTCCCAATGCTGCCGCTGTGGGAGAATCTTAGTGCCCTGCCAGGACCTGCACACCAGCCAGCTTTGCAGCCAATCAGCTACAGGGGGTGTCACCTGCCTGTCACTCTTTTCTCCACCAGTACTTCCTGGTGGTGACAAGATACGATAATACCCCTTGCATTTATATATACTGGCTGAGTCATTTGTTGATGCCAATCCCTGGCACACCTCATCACTTGCATTAAACTATACACTGTATATATAGTTGTTTTACACACAAATTATATTTCAAAAGTTATGTATTGAGAACTAGCTGATTACTCGGCGTTGCCCGTGTATTTTCTTTTTAGACACGGAAAGAATTTAAATGTGTGTGTGTGTGTGTATATATATATATATATATATATATATATATATATACATACACACACCTTCCTCCTCATATACTAATATATTAAATCACATTATTTAATATATTAAATAATGTGATTTAATATATTAGTATATGAGGAGGAAGAGGTCATCTGTGTAATGTATTAGTATATGAGGAGGTCGCCTGTGTAATATCTTACTGCATGAGGAGGAGGTTATCTGTGTAATATATTGGTATATGAGGAGGAGGTTGTCTGTGTAATATTAGTATTTGAGGAGGAGGAAGTTGTCTGTGTAAGATATTATCTGAGGAGCAGTAATCTGTTTTTATTCTCACTTAATTTGAGTGTGATCTCAAATCTGAAATTAGTTTTTCTCTGTAAGGGCTCAGTCAGACAGGCGTTTTTATGTGCGCATGTTGCTTGCATTTGCGATCCGCATCCATTAAGAACCAATGCTTTTCCATGGCATCGGTCATATGCCCGATATTTACAAATATGCGCAGAGGTAGATATAGGGCAGCGGATTTTAAAACGCAAGTAACTGCGGCATCTCTCTTTTTTTGGATCTGAGACGCCTGGATGCTGTCACATTGAAAGTAATGGGCTTTCGGCAAGTTCCGCAGTAATTTTGGGGGAAGGGCTTTAAAAATAAGCCCTTCCCTGAAAAGCATCCCTAGAATGTGTAAAAAATAAAAAAATACTTACCTGTCCGAAGTTGAATTCAATGAATGGCTGAATTGAATGAATGTCTGAGTGCTGCCTCTGATTGGCTGAGCGCAGGGACCAATCACAGCCAGCTCTCAGCTGTAATTCAATAGCTGAGTGCTGCCTCTGATTGGTCACAGTGCTTAGCCAATCAGAGGCAGCCCTTACAGCAGGTGGGGAATTTAAATCCCTTCCTGCTGAAAGCACTTCACAGCAGTTCAGGGAGATTACGCGGCTGGATGCGCCTGAGCCAAGGCAGCTGCAGACAGGTGAGTATATATATTTTTTTATTTTTTACACATTCTAGGAATGCTTTTCAGGGAAGGGCTTATATTTAAAGCCCTCCCCCGAAAATCACTGCAGGGGCTGGCAGCATCTCATTGATTTCAATGGAGCCAGCTATAGCGCCGGCTCCATCGAATTCAATGAGATAGCATTGCAGTCCTCTAGCACAGCTGTGACAGCTGTGGCAAAGGATTTCTTCACCTTCACGGGGAGTCCCATTGTCACTGGACATTGACCAAAGGTGAAACCGTGGATGTGACAGCATTAGAGATGAGCGAACGTACTCGTCCGAGCTTGATATTCGTGCGAATATTAGGGTGTTCGGGATGCTCGTTACTCGTAACGAGCACCACGCGGTGTTCCGGTTACTTTCAGTTTCCTCTCTGAGACGTTTGCGCGCTTTTCTGGCCAATTGAAAGACAGGGAAGGCATTACAACTTCCCCCTGTGACATTCAAGCCCTATACCACCCCCCTGCTGTGAGTGGCTGGGGCGATCAGATGTCACCCGAGTATATAAATCGGCCCCTCCCGCGGCTCGCCACACATGCCTTGTGACTTAGCTGAGGGAAAGTGCTGCTGCTGGTGCTGCTGTAGGGAGAGCGTTAGGAGTCAGTGTAGGCTTCAAGAACCCCAACGGCCCTTCTCAGGGCCACATCTACTAGTGTGCAGTACTGTGTTAGCACAGTAATTTTTTGTCCAAAATTGGATCTGCAGAGCATTGCGCCCAGCAATAGGGACAGAAGTGGGGGTTAGGCAGGGAGAGTGTTAGGAGTTAGTGTAGGCTTCAAGAACCCCAACGGTCCTTTCTAGGGCCACTTCTATCCGTGTGCAGTACTGTCCAGGCTGCTGTTAGCAGTGTTGCATATTTTTTTCTTTTTCTCAAAACCGGCTGTGCAGAGCATTGCACCCGGCATTAATACTACAGGGATAGAATTGTGTAGGCAGGGCCAGAAGACATTTATTATTCATTGAATACACGCAGTGGGGTCTTCCCTTTGCTAAAAAGGAAAAAAATTATATTTGGCCAGCCTGTGTCAGTCCTAAGGTCTGCGTGTACGTGTGTGCTGCGTGTACAACGTACAAAAATCAGACGCAACCAGCTACGCTTTACTGCAGCCTAGCGCCATTGTCTTTCCTAACTGGCAAACACCTGCTCTGCTAGAGTTAATAACTCTGCTACACTATAGTTGTGTGACACTTTTTGAGGGCCACACCACAGATATTAAACTTCTTGTTCATTGAATATACGCGGTGGGTGCTTCCCTAAGCTAAAAAGGAAAAGAAATTATATTTGGCCTGCCTGTGTCAGTCCTAAGGTCTGCGTGTACGTGTGTGCTGCGTGTACTACGTACAAAAATCAGACGCAACCAGCTACGCTTTACTGCAGCCTAGCGCCATTGTCTTTCCTGACTGGCAAATACCTGCTCTGCTAGAGTTAATAACTCTGCTACACTATAGTTGTGTGACACTTTTTGAGGGCCACACCACAGATATTAAACTTCTTGTTTTTCATTGAATACACGCAGTGGGGTCTTCCCTTTGCAAAAAAGCGAAAACATTATATTTGGCCTGCAGGCTTGCGCCAATTTATTTCCTGCCTGGGAAATCAAATCACTGGTAATACAGCATGCTGAGGGGTAGGGGTAAGCCTAGAGGACGTGGACGTGGCCGAGGACGCGGAGGGCCAAGTGAGGGTGTGGGCACAGGCCGAGCTCCTGATCCAGGTGTGTCGCAGCCGACTGCTGCGCGATTAGGAGAGAGGCACGTTTCTGGCGTCCCCACATTCATCGCCCAATTAATGGGTCCACGCGGGAGACCTTTATTAGAAAATGAGCAGTGTGAGCAGGTCCTGTCCTGGATGGCAGAAAGTGCTTCGAGCAAGCTATCATCCACCCACAGTTCTGCGCCGTCCAGTGCTGCAAATCCGAATCCTCTGTCTGCTGCTCCTCCTTCCTCCCAGCCTCCTCACTCCACTACAATGACACCGGCTCAGGAGCGGGAACACTCCCAGGAACTGTTCTCGGGCCCCTGCTTAGATTGGGTAGGAGTGGTTCCTCTCCCACCAGAGGAGTTTATCGTCACTGATGCCCAACCATTCGAAAGTTCCCGGGGTCCGGGGGAAGAGGCTGGGGACTTCCGCCAACTGTCTCAAGAACTTTCTGTGGGTGAGGAGGACGATAACGATGAGACACAGTTGTCTTGCAGTGAGGTAGTAGTAAGGGCAGTAAGTCCAAGGGAGCAGCGCACAGAGGATTCGGAGGAAGAGGAGCAGGACGATGAGGTGACTGACCCCACCTGGTGTGCAACGCCTACTCAGGACAGGTCTTCAGAGGGGGAGGCAAGGGCATCAGCAGGGCAGGTTGTCGCTGTCCTCGGCCCCATCCACCAATGTCTCTCAGCGCACCGTCAAGCCGTCGCTAGCGCAAGTGTTGGAGCGCAAGCGCAAGTACGCCGCCACGCACCCGCTCAAGCGTTAAACGTGCACATAGCAAAATGGAGATGCAGCCTGGAGATGCTGCCGTATAGGCTTGTGGAAACGGAGTCCTTCAAAAGTATGGTGGCGGCGGCGGCCCCGCGCTACTCAGTTCCCAGTCGCCACTACTTTTCCCGATGTGCCGTCCCAGCCCTGCACGACCACGTCTCCCGCAACATTGTACGCGCCCTCACCAATGCGGTTAGTGGCAAGGTCCACTTAACTACGGACACGTGGACAAGCACAGGCGGGCAGGGCCACTATATCTCCCTGACGGCACATTGGGTGAATTTAGTGGAGGCTGGGACAGAGTCAGAGCCTGGGACCGCTCACGTCCTACCCACCCCCAGAATTGCGGGCCCCAGCTCGGTGGTGGTATCTGCGGCGGTGTATGCTTCTTCCACTAAAGCACCCTCCTCCTCCTCAACCTCTGTCTTGCAATCTAGATGTGTCAGCAGCAGCAGGACGTCGCCAGCAGTCGGTGTCGCGCGGCGTGGCAGCACAGCGGTGGGCAAGCGTCAGCAGGCCGTGCTGAAACTACTCAGCTTAGGAGATAAGAAGCACACGGCCCACGAACTGCTGCAGGGTCTGACAGAGCAGACGGACCGTTGGCTTGCGCCGTTGAGCCTCCAACCGGGCATGGTCGTGTGTGACAACGGGCGTAACCTGGTGGCGGCTCTGCAGCTCGGCAGCCTCACGCACGTGCCATGCCTGGCCCACGTCTTTAATTTGGTGGTTCAGCGCTTTCTGAAAAGCTACCCACGCTTGTCAGACCTGCTCGTAAAGGTGCGCCGGCTCTGCGCACATTTCCGCAAGTCCCACACGGACGCTGCCACCCTGCGCACCCTGCAGCATCGCTTTAATCTGCCAGTGCACCGACTGCTGTGCGACGTGCCCACACGGTGGAACTCTACGCTCCACATGTTGGCCAGGCTCTATGAGCAGTGTAGAGCTATCGTGGAATACCAACTCCAACATGGGCGGCGCAGTGGGAGTCAGCCTCCTCAATTCTTTTCAGAAGAGTGGGCCTGGTTGGCAGACATCTGCCAGGTCCTTCGAAACTTTGATCAGTCTACCCAGGTGGTGAGCGGCGATGCTGCAATCATTAGCGTCACCATTCCTCTGCTATGCATCTTGAGAAGTTCCCTGCAAACCATAAAGGCAGCCGCTTTGCGCTCGGAAACAGAGCTGGGGGAAGACAGTATGTCGCTGGATAGTCAGAGCACCCTCCTGTCTATATCTCAGCGCGTTCAGGAGGAGGAGGAGGAGGATGAGGAGGATGAGGAGGAGGGGGAAGAGACAGCTTGGTCCACTGCTGACGGTACCCATGCTGGTTGCCTGTCATCATTTCAGCGTGTATGGCCTGAGGAGGAGGAGGAGGAGGATCCTGAAAGTGATCTTCCTAGTGCGGACAGCCATGTGTTGCGTACAGGTACCCTGGCACACATGGCTGACTTCATGTTAGGATGCCTTTCTCGTGACCCTCGCATTCAACGCATTCTGGCCACTACGGATTACTGGGTGTACACACTGCTCGACCCACGCTATAAGTAGAACCTTCCCAGTCTCATTCCCGAAGAGGAAAGGGGTTCGAGAGTGTTGCTATACCACAGGACCCTGGCGGACAAGCTGATGGTAAAATTCCCATCCGACAGCGGTAGTGGCAGAAGGCGCAGTTCCGAGGGCCAGGTAGCAGGGGAGGTGCGTAGATCGAGCAGCATGTACAGCCCAGACAGTGCAACAGTCTTTAAGGGCCTGGCCAGCTTTATGGCTCCCCAGCAAGACTGTGTCACCGCTCCCCAGTCAAGGCTGAGTCGGCGGGAGCACTGTAAAAGGATGGTGAGGGAGTACGTAGCCGATCGCACGACCATCCTCGGTGACGCCTCTGCCCCCTACAACTACTGGGTGTCGAAGCTGGACACGTGGCCTGAACTAGCGCTGTATGCCCTGGAGGTGCTTGCTTGTGCTGCGGCTAGCGTCTTGTCGGAGAGGGTGTTTAGTGCGGCTGGGGGAATCATCACAGATAAGCGTACCCGCCTGTCAACCGACAGTGCCGACAGGCTAACACTCATCAAGATGAACAAAGCCTGGATTTCCCCAGACTTCTCTTCTCCACCAGCGGACAGCAGCGATACGTAAGCAATACGTAGGCTGCACCCGCGGATGGAAGCTACGTTCTCTCTCACCATCCAAAACGGGGACATTTCTGCTTCATCAATCTGTGTCTAATATTCCTCCTCCTCCTCCTCCTCCTGCTCCTCCTCCTGAAACCTCACGTTATCACGCTGAACCGGCAATTGTTCTTAGGGCCACAAGGCTCACTCATAATTTTTCTAAACAATTTTTATATGTTTCAATGCTCTGAAAAGCGTTGGAACTTTAACTTGAACCAATTTTTCGTTAAACTGGGCTGCCTCCAGGCCTAGTTACCACTTAAGCCACATTAACCAAAGCGATTAATGGGTTTCACCTGCCCTCTTGGTTGGCCATGGCCAATTTTTTTCAGGTACATTAGTACTGTTGATACAGCAATTTTTGTGGGCCCTCGCCTACAGTGTAATCAAATAAATTTTTAGCCCACCTGCATTAAGCACGACATTACTACCTCAGCTGTGTTGGGCAATGCAATGGGATATTTCTATGTACCGCCGGTGGCTTCCTGGCACCCACCCATGCTGTCGGTGCACACGGAGTTTTTACTACATCTGTACACTTGAAAAGAACCCCAGTCTGACTGGGGCATGCAGTGTGGGCCGAAGCCCACCTGCATTAAGCACGACATTACTACCTCAGCTGTGTTGGGCACTGCAATGGGATATTTTTATGTACCGCCGGTGGGTTCCAGGGAGCCACCCATGCTGTAGGTGCACACGGAGTTTAACCTACATGTGTCCACTTGTAAAGAACCCCAGTCTGACTGGGGCATGCAGTGTGGGCCGAAGCCCACCTGCATTAAGCACAACATTACTACCTCAGCTGTGTTGGGCAATGCAATGGGATATTTCTATGTACCGCCGGTGGCTTCCTGGCACCCACCCATGCTGTGGGTCCACAGGGAATTATAAATGCATCTGTTTCCACTTGTAAAGAACCCCAGTCTGACTGGGGCATGCAGGGTGGGCCGAAGCCCACCTGCATTAAGCACGACATTACTACCTCAGCTGTGTTGGGCACTGCAATGGGATATTTTTATGTACTGCCGGTGGGTTCCAGGAAGCCACCCATGCTGTCGGTCGACAGGGACTTCACAATAGGGAGTTGTACCTGCCTGTGTCTATGAATTAAAAAGCCCGGTCTGACTGGGGCATGCAGAGACACCTTGACAGAATGAATAGTGTGTGACACATAGGTTCCCCATTGCTATGCCCACGTGTGCAGCTCCTGATGGCGGTGGCACAGGATTCTATTTCTCATTGCTTCTGTACAGCATTGTGGGCTATCGCCCCGCCACTTTTAAAGAGGGTCGCTGCCTAGCCGTGCCAACCTCTGCAGTGTGTGCCTGCGGTTCCTCCTCATGGCAGACGCACTTCTAAATAGACATGAGGGTGGTGAGGCATTAGGGCAGCTGAAGGCTGCGCAGGGACACTTTGGTGTGCGCTGTGGGGGGGGGGGTGCGGTTGGGCAGCATGTAACCCTGGAGAAGTGGCAGTGGAGTGTCATGCAGGCAGTGATTGTGCTTTGTTGTAGCTAGTGTGGTGCTTAGCAAAGGTATGCCATGCTAATGAGGGCTTTTCAGAAGTAAAAGTTTTTGGGAGGGGGGGGGGGGGGCCCACTCTTGCCGCTATTGTGGCTTAATAGTGGGACCTGTGAACTTGAGATGCAGCCCAACATGTAGCCCCTCGCCTGCCCTATCCGTTGCTGTGTCGTTCCCATCACTTTCTTGAATTGCCCAGATTTTCACACAAGGAAACCTTAGCGAGCATCGGCGAAATACAAAAATGCTCGGGTCGCCCATTGACTTCAATGGGGTTCGTTACTCGAAACGAACCCTCGAGCATCGCGAAAAGTTCGTCCCGAATAACGAGCACCCGAGCATTTTGGTGCTCGCTCATCTCTAGACAGCATCCAGGGGTTTCACATCTAAGAAATCTCCTGCTGCAGTTGTCACAGCTGCAGCAGGAGATAGCGGGCAGCGCACTTTATGTGTGCATTAACGCAGCCAAGAGCATTTTTTTCAGCGTGATGCCCGCTTCGGCCACGCAGATTTTTTTACGCATGCGTTTTTGCGCCCAAAAATTTGCACATAAAAACGCCCATCTGATTGAGCCATAAGCTAGAGTTTTTTTGCGATTCAAGATTTTAGGTTTTCATCTTAACCCCTTCCCGCTCCAGGACGTACATTTACATCCTGGAGCGTCAAGGCATGTATGCAGAGAAGTCACAGGGCGATCACGGCTATTAACCCTTTAAACCCTTTAAATTAAATCCCCCGATGTAAATATAGCATTACGTCATACTGCAGGAGCGATCAAAGTATTGCATGTTGTAGTCCCCCAGGGGGACTTTAAAGTAAAGTTAAGAAAAATCAATAAAGTCTTATTATTAAAAAAAAAAAAAAAAAGTTATAAAAGTTTAAATCACCCCCTTTTGCCATATCTATTATTAAAAAATCTAAATCATAAAATAGAAATACATATTTGGTATCGCCACGTCCGTAAAAGTCTGATCTATCAAAGTAGTGCATTATTTTGTTCCGCACGGTGAATGTCGTTTTAAAAAAAAATTAAGAATGCCAGAAATGCACTTTTCCTCAGTTACCCTGTCTCCCAAAAAACTAAATAAAAAGCGATCAAAAAGTCGTATGTATTCCGAATTGGTACTATCAGAAACTACAGGACTACGTCAACAGAAAAATAAAGTTATTGCGCGCACAAAATGACGGCAGAAAATAATTGAAAAAAATTAAATGTCTTTGAAAAAAAAAAAAGAGTAGTACAGTGAAAAAAAAACTATACAAGTTTGGTATCGTAGTAATCGTACTGACCCATAGAATAAAGTTATCATGTCATTTTTGTTGCAGTTTGTGCGCCGTAGAAACAAGACGCAACGAAAGATGGCGGAATGTCGTTTCTTTTTTCATTTTACTCCATTTATAATTTTTTCAGTACATTACATGGTACTTTAAAAAACACCATTAAAAACTACAACTCTTCCCGCAAAAAAAGCCTTCATACAGCGACGTTGATGGATAAATAAAAGAGTTATGATTTTTTTTAAAGGGAGGAGGAAAAAACGAAAATAGAAAAAAAGGGCTGCATCATTAATAAGAGGTAATTAGAGATGAGCGAGCGTACTCGTCCGAGCTTGATGCTCGCTCGAGTATTAGGGTGTTCGAGATGCTCGTTACTCGAGACGAGCACTACGCGGTACTCGAGTCAATTCCATTTCCTTCCCTGCATGTTTAGCGCCATTTTCTTGCCAATAGACATGTGGGGAAGGCATTACAACTTCCTCCTGTGACGTTCCAGCCCTATCCCACCCCCCTGCAGTGAGTGGCTGGTGAGATCAAGTAACCGCCGAGTATTTAAAGCAGTCCCGCCCGCGGCTTGCCTCGGACACACACTGGCAGAGATTAGGGAGAGTGCTGCTGGTGCTATAGTGAGAGTGTTGGCGTCCTCAAGAACCCCAACGGTCCTTCTGAGGGCCACATCTGACCGTGTGAATTACTGTTGTGGCTGCTGGGAGCAGTCTTGCACAATTTTTTTTTTCTCATGTCGGGCTGTGCAGGCTGTAGCGTTCTCAGTCTGCAGTCAATTATGCAGAGTATAGGGGCAGTACTGGTGAGGCAGGGACAGTGGTAGTGTAGAATCCTGTCTACAAGAACCCCAACGGTCCTTATTAGGGCCACATCTGACCGTGTGCATTACTGCTGTGCTGCTGGGAGCAGTTTTGCACCAAAAAATTTTTTTCATTTCGGGCTGTGCAGGCTATTACAGCTATAGCGTTCTCAGTCTGCAGTCAATTATACAGAGTATAGCGGCAGTACTGGTGAGGCAGGGACAGTGGTAGTGTAGAATCCTGTCTACAAGAACCCCAACGGTCCTTCTTAGGGCTACCTGTGACCATGTGCATTTTACTGCCTGGCTGCTGGGAGTTGTAGTGCCTCACTATTACCCAGCTAGGCCTTTCTGCAGCCTTGCGTATAATTTTTTTCAGACTGCAGTTTGCGTTACATAACCGCTATCAGCCTCCAACTGTACGCCAATATTTCCATAATTTTTTACACCGCTCTGTGTGTGCTGTCAACTTCATGCACAGCGTGCGCGACAGCCCCTGATACAGGGAAAGTCATATAACGCTATATAGCCTGTATTCTTTTAAAAAGAAATTTAAATAAAAGCTCCTTCGTTGGGCTACCTGTCACCATGTGCATTTTACTACCTGGCTGCTGGGAGTTGTAGTGAATCACTATTGCACGGCTAGGCCTGCTTGCAGCCTTCCTTATTCTTTGCTTCTGCCTAGAGTTAGCGTTACATAACCGCTGTCAGCGTTAAAGTGTACGCCAATAATTCTATAATTATTCACACCGCTCTGTGTCTGTCGTCAACTTCACGCACAGTGTACGGCGACAGCCACTGATAGACGGAAAGTCATATACATGCTATATAGCCTGTATTCTTCTTCAAAAACATTAAAAAAAAAACTCCTTCTTTGGGCTACCTGCGACCGTGTGCATTTTACTGTCTGACTGCTGGGAGTTGTAGTGAATTACTACTGCACGGCTAGGCTTGTTTGCAGCCTTCCTTATTCTTTGTTTCTGCCTGGAGTTAGCGTTACATAACCGCTGTCAGCGTGAAAGTGTATGCCAATAATTCCATAATTATTCACACCGCTCAGTGTCTGCTCTATTTGTAATACACAATGCTGAGGGGTAGAGGTAGGGCTAGAGGACGTGGACGTGGGCGAGGACGTGGAGGTCCAAGTGAGAGTGTGGGCACAGGCCGAGTTCCTGGTCCAGGTGAATCGCAGCCAGCTGCTGTGGGATTAGGAGAGAGGCAAGTTTCTGGGGTCCTCAGCTTCATATCACATTTTTTGGGTCCACGTGGTAGACCTTTATTACAAACAGAGCAGTGTGAGCAGGTCCTGTCGTGGATGGCAGAAAATGCATCCAGCAATGTATCGACCACCCAGTCTTCTACGCCGTCCACTGCTGCAACTCTGAATCCTCTCACTGCTGCTCCTCCTTCCTCCCAGCCTCCTCACTCCCTGAAAATGACACATTCTGATGAGCAGATAGACTCCCAGGAACTGTTCTCGGGCCCCTACCTTGATTGGGAAAAAATGGTTCCTCTCTCACCTGAGGAATTTGTCGTGACCGATGCCCAACCTTTGAAAAGTTCCCGGGGTCCGGGTGATGAGGCTGGGGACTTCCGGCAACTGTCTCAAGAGCTTTCAGTGGGTGAGGAGGACGATGATGATGAGACACAGTTGTCTATCTGTGAGGTAGTAGTAAGGGCAGTAAGTCCGAGGGAGGAGCGCATAGAGGATTCGGAGGAAGAGCAGCTGGACGATGAGGTGACTGACCCCACCTGGTTCGCTAAGCCTACTGAGGACAGGCCTTCAGAGGGGGAGGCAAGTGCAGCAGCAGGACAGGTTGGAAGAGGCAGTGGGGTGGCCAGGGGTAGAGGCAGGGCCAGAGCGAAGACTCCCTCAACTGTTTCCAAAAGCACCCCCTCGCGCCAAGCCACACTGTAGAGGCCTAGGTCTTCAAAGGTGTGGATGTTTTTCAGTGAGTGCAGACGACCGACGAACAGTGGTGTGCTACCTGTGTCACACCAAGATCAGCTGGGGAGCCACCAGTACCAGCCTTACCACCACCAACATGCGCAGGCATATGATGGCCAAGCACCCCACAAGGTGGGACGAAGGTCGTTCACCGCCTCCGGGTCGCACCACTGCCTCTCCCCCTGTGCCCCAACCTGCCACTCAGATCCAACCTCCCCTCTCAGGGCAGAGGCACGAGCGCCTCCCTGCCTGCACTCACACCCATACCTCCACTGTCCTCGGCCCCATCTAGCAATGTCTCACAGCGCAGCATCCAGCTATCACTAGTGCAAGCGTTAGAGTGCAAGCGCAAATACGCCACCACGCACCCGCACGCTCAAGCTTTAAACGTGCACATTGCGAAATTGATCAGCCTGGAGATGCTGCCGTACAGGCTTGTGGAAACGGAGGCTTTCAAAAACATGATGGCAGCGGCATTCCCACGGTACTCAGTCCCCAGTCGCCACTATTTTTCCTGTCCTGGTGTGCCATCCCAGCCCTACACCAGCACGTCTCCCGCAACATCAATTGTGCCCTCACCAACGCGGTTACTGGCAAGGTCCACTTAACCACGGACACGTGGACAAGTACTGGTGGGCAGGGCCACTATATCTCCCTGACGGCATATTGGTTGAATTTGGTGGAGGCTGGGACCGAGTCAGAGCCTGGGACCGCACACGTCCTACCCACACCCAGAATTGCAGGTCCTTCCTCGGTTCTAGTATCTGCGGCGGTCTATGCCACCTCCTCTAAACCCTCCCCCTTCTTCTCCTCCTACGCAACCTCTACCTCTCAATTAGGAAATGTGAGCAGCACGTCGCCAGCAGTCGGTGTGGCACGGCGTGGCAGCACAGCGGTGGGCAAGCGTCAGCAGGCTGCGCTGAAACTACTTAGCTTAGGTGACGAGGTACACGGCCCCCGAGCTGTTGCAGGGTCTGACAGAGCAGACCGACCTCTGGCTTTCGCCGCTGAGCCTCCAACCAGGCATGGTCGTGTGTGACAACAGCCGTAACCTGGTGGTGGCTCTGCAGCTCGGCAGCCTCACACACGTGCCATGCCTGGCCCACGTCTTCAAACTGGTGGTTCGGCGGTTTCTTAAAAACTACCCGCACTTATATAACCTGCTCGGCAAGGTGCACCGCGTCTGCGCACATTTCCGCAAGTCCACCACAGACGCTGCCACCCTGAGGACCCTGCAACATCGGGTTAATCTGCCAGAGCACCAACTGCTGTGCGACGTGCCCACACGGTGGAATTCTACGCTGCACATGTTGGCCAGGCTGTATGAGCAGCATAGAGCAATAGTGGAATACCAATTCCAACATGGGCGGCGTAGTGGGAGTCAGCATCCTCAATTCTTTACCGAGGAGTGGGCCTCGATGGCAGATATCTGCCAGGTCCTTGGAAACTTTGAGGAGTCTACCCAGATGGTGAGCGGCGATGCTGCAATTATTAGCATCACCATTCCTTTGTTATGCCTGCTGAGAAGTTCACTGCAAAGCATAAAGGCTGACGCTTTGCGGTTGGAACATGAGACGGGGGAAGAAAGTATGTCGTTTGATAGTCAGAGCACCTTCACGTCTATATCTCAGCGTGTTTTGGAGGAGGAGGAGGAGGGGGAAGAGACAGCATGGCCCACTGCTGAGGGTACTCATGCTGCTTGCCTCTCATCTGTTCAGCGTGTATGGCCTGTGGAGGAGGTGGATCCTGAAAGTGATCTTTCTAGTAAGGACAGCGATGTGTTGCGTACTGGTACCCTGGCACACATGGCTGACTACATGTTAGGCTGCCTTTCTCGTGACCCTCGCGTTAGACGCATTCTGGCTACTACGGATTACTGGGTGTACACCCTTCTCGACCCACGGTATAAGGAGAACCTTTCCACTCTCATTCCCGAAGAGGAAAGGGGTTCGAGAGAGATGCAATCCCACAGGACCCTGGTGGACAAACTGAGGGTAAACTTCCCATCTGACAGCGCTAGTGGCAGAAGTTGCAGTTCCGAGGGCCAAGTAGCAGGGGAGGCGCGGAGATCAGGCAGCATGTTCAGCGCTGGCAGGGGAACACTCTCCGAGGCCTTTGCCAGCTTTATGGCTCCCCAGCAAGACTGGTCACCACTTCCCAGTCAAGGCTGAGTCGGATGGAGCACTGTAAAAAGATGGTGAGGGAATACGTAGCCGATCGTACCACTGTCCTCCGTGATGCCTCTGCTCCATACAACTATTGTGTGTCAAAGCTGGACACGTGGCACGAACTTGCGGTGTATGCCCTGGAGGTGCTGGCTTGCCCTGCCGCTAGCGTCTTGTCAGAGAGGGTGTTTAGTGCAGCTGGGGGAATCATCATGGACAACCGTACCTGCCTGTCAACTGCCAGTGCCGACATGCTTACACTCATAAAGATGAACAAAGCCTGGATTTCCCCTGACTTCTCTTCTCCACCGGCGGAGAGCAGCGGAACCTAAAGATTCTTTTCGCTGCAACCGCAGATAAAAGCACTCTTCTCTATCATCGGGAAAATGGGGCATTTATCTTTGTCAATCTGTCTCTGACATTAGTCCTCCTGCTACTCCTCCTCCAGAAACAACATGTCATCGCGCTGTACGTCCAACCCAAAAGGCTCATCTACATCTACCAATGTTTTTACAATTTTTCAAAGTTTCAAAAGTATTGAGACTGTAACATGAACCAATTTTTTAAACAGGGCTGCCTACAGGCTCAAATTAAGCAACAGTGAGCTGTAGCTTTATGTTCAATCATTTTTTATTTTGCATTTTCTGTATGTTACAAACATGTCGTTCAAGCCGACAAATGTACATGTACCTTTAAGTCTTGTAAAACATAATAAAAGTCAAACATTCTCCAACCGACTAGGAGGTATTCTTCATTGAAGCTTCGGCTTGGAACTTTGGGTAAAGAACATTTATGAAGGACATATAACTAGACTAAGACATCACGGGGGGGGGGGGGGGTAGAGGGGGGAAGGTGGGGGCAAGGGATGGGGGGGGCACGTGGGCTTTATCGATTTGTGGGGTGCTGGCGAAGGCGGAACCCTTGTTTTTCTACTGTCCTTCTGGACGTCAACCTGTGGTATACGTTTCACAGCTGGCCTGTATCTATTGAGCTGTATCTTTAAAAAAATGTTTATGGGTTTCACCTGCCCTCGCGGTTGATACATTTTTCAGAGGTAGACTTGTAGTCTTGGTACACTTATTTTTGGGGCCCACGCCTACACTCTTATCCAACTAATTTTTCCGGCCTTCGCCTACGCTCATGGTATCCCAATGTTTCAGAGGTTGGCCTATACTATTACTACAGAAATTTTGCAGGGGTCTGCCTGCCTATAATTCTGCTACAAGAAAGTTACAGGGGTCTGCTTATACTACTGCCACTTACATGTTACAGGGGTCTGCCTATACTGCTGCCACTTGAATGTTACAGGGGTCTGCCTATACTTGTGCCACGTAAATGTTACAGGGGTCTGCTTATACTGCTGCCACAAGGATGTTACTGGGGTCTGCCTATACTTCTGCTACAGAAATGTTACTGGGATCAGTCTATACTGTTATTACAGAAATGTTACAGGGGTCTGCGTATACTGCTGCTACAAAAATGGTACTGGGGTCTGCCTATGCTTCTGCTACATAAATGTTACAGGGGTCTGCTTATACTGCGGTGACAGACATGTTACTGGGGTCTGCCTTTACTTCTACAGAAATGGTACTGGGGTCTGCCTATACTGCTGCTACAAAAATGTTAGAGGGGTCTGCCCATGCTTCTGCCACATAAATATTTCAGGGGTCTGCTTATACTGCTGCTACAGAAATGTTACAGGGGTCTGCCTATACTGCTGCTACAGAAATGTAACAGGGGTCTGCCTATACTGTTACTACAGAAATGTTACTGGGGTCTGCCTATACTTCTACTACAGAAATGGCGCTGGGGTCTGCTTATACTGCTGCCACTTAAATGTTACAGGGGTCTGCATATACTGCTGCTACACAAATGTTACAGGGGTCTGCCTATACTGCTGCTACAGAAATGTTACAGGGGTCTGGCAATACTGCTGCTACATAAATGTTACTAGGGGGTCTGGGTATACTTCTGCTACTAAAATGTTACTGGGTCTGCCTAAACTTCTGGCACGTAAATGTAACAGGGGTCTGCCTATACTTCTGCTACAGAAATGTTACAGGGGTCTGCTTATACTTCTGCTAATGAAATGTTACTGGTGTCTGTCTGTACTGTTACTACAGAAATGTTACTGGGGTCTCCCTAGACTTCTGCAACATAACTTTTACTGGGGTATGCTTATACCTTTGCTACAGGAATATTACAGGGGTCTGTGTATACTATGGGTGCACTAAGTCTTCCCATCGCGGTGTTCTACCTATCTGGCCCCCCAAAAAACCCAGACTGACTAGGGCATGGATTGTGGGCCGAGGCCAACATGTATTTTCTCTCACGTTACCACAGCTATTCAGGGCACTGCAATGGGATTTCTTTCTGTACCGTCTGTGTGTTCCTGCTAGCCACCCATGCTGTGGGTGCACACAAACTTGCCATAGCGGAGTTGTACCTGCCTGGCACTTTTAAAAAAACCCAGACTGACTAGGGCATGGAGTGTGGGCCGAAGCCAACATCGATTTTCTCTCATGTAACCTCAGCTATCCGGGGCACTGCAATGGGATTTCTTTATGTACCGTCAGTGGGTTCCTGGGAGCCACCCATGCTGTGGGTGCACACAGACTTCCCATAGCAGTGTTTTACCTGTCTGTCCCCAAAACACTGACAGACTTGGATAGGGTGCAGAGTGCAGATGGTTTACCCCTTGCGTTGTCGATGAGGTATCCGACACCCAAACAGAATGAGTAGTGTGTGGACACATGGATTCCCCATTGCTATGTCACTCGCAGCACCCAGGGCCCGCTCACATACTTCTCACACTGAGTTTTGCTGCATTGTGGAGATGTGTAGAAGTGCTGGGCTGGCAGCTGCATCCCCTTTTTGTCCACATTTGCCCACGTTTGCAGAGGTGGCACAGGATTGGAATGAAGATCAAACGTCAATCTATTATCAATTCTCAACAGCATTGTGGGCTATCACCCACACTTTCAAAGAGGGTCGCTGCATGGCCCTGCCAACCCTCTGCAGTGTGTGCCTCTGGTTCCTCCTCATGACAGATGCACTTATAAATAGACATGAGGGTGGTGTGGCTATGAAGCCAGCGTGTGACATGAGGGCAGCTGAAGGCTGCGCAGGGACACTTTTGTGTGCGCTGCAGACGCAGGGTCGTGCGGGGGTTTGGGCAGCATGTAACCCAGGAGAAGAGGCAGCGGTGTGTCCCGCAGGCAGTGATTGTGCTTGGTTGGAGGTAGTGTGGTGCTTTGGTAAGGTGTGCCTTGCTAATGAGGGTTTGTCCGAGGGAGCAATATAAAAAGATGGTGAGGGAGTACATAGCCAATTGCACCACCGTCCTCCGTGATGCCTCTGCTCCATACAACTATTGGGTGTCAAAACTGGACACGTGGCACGAACTTGCACTGTACGCCCTGGAGGTGCTGGCCTGCCCTGCCGCTAGTGTCTTGTCAGAGAGGGTGTTTAGTGCAGCTGGGGGGATCATCACGGATAACCGTACCCGCCTGTCAACTGCCAGCGCCAACATGCTTACACTCATAAAGATGAACAAAGGCTGGATTTCCTCACACTTCTCTTCTCCACTGGTGGAAAGCAGCGGATCCTAAAGATTCTTTTTAGCTGCAACATGGGGAATATGCATCCTCCATCACTCCAAAAAAGGGGAGAAGTAGCTTGTTCTATCCCTCTCGGATACTCCTCCTCCTCAAACAGCATGTTATCACGCTGAACCGCCAATTTTTCTGTGGGCCAAAAGGCTCTTTTTAAACCAATGTTTTCGGAGGCCTTCACAGTTATAGGCAAACTAAAACTACAATACTTTATTAATAATGTCTACCACCCAGGCCGGAGGTGCTATCTCTCACTATATATCTTTTACTCTTTATTATTTTGGTATACTTCGAAAAACAACCTGGGGGGATTATTATCTAGAGCTGCCAGATGCAGCTACCGGTTTATTAGCCGTTTTATTAGGATTATAATGATTATATAGGACTGGGACCTATACGCTTATGGGACAGGTGCAGTTATCGGTCAATCGACTGTGCTATTAGTATCACAAAGATTCTATAGGACTGGGAACTATATGTCTATGGGACTAAATTTAGCTATAGGTTTCCTGGCTATTATCAATAGCAGTGTACTCATCTCAGAATCTGCAGCACTGAGACCTGGACTACTCTGGGACTATGTGCCTGGACTGTGTCAGTCATTATCAATAACAGTGCACTCAATTTAGAGTTTGCAGCACTGAGATTTGGACCACTCTGAGCTCATGTGCCTAGACTGTGTCAGTTGTTATTCAGAGCAGTGTACTGAGACCTGGACCACTCTGGGACTACGTGCCCAGATTATGCCACCTACAGGCTTTTCAGCACTGCTAACATAAAACACATTGGCTCTGGTGGTGTTAGGTATAAGCCTCCAGTTGCCATCTATGCGCCAATCTATCGAATTCTGGCAAGTGCTTCTGTCAGTCCATATTAAATTACTAATAGCCATCTCAGTTCCTACCTACCCATACTGTAGCTGTCAATATCTCGATCCAACACTGACATCATTACTGTCAGGTTCCTGATAAAATGTCAACATCAAACCTAGATTAAGAACCATGAACTTAAATTAAAGGGGTTGTCCCGCGCCGAAACGGTTTTTTGTTTTTTTTTAACCCCCCCCCCCCCCCCCCCCCGTTCGGCGCGAGACAACCCCGATGCAGGGGTTAAAAAAACAAACCGGAGAGTGCTTACCTGAATCCCGGCGGTCCGGCGTCTTCATACTCACCTGCTGAAGATGGCCGCCGGGGTCCGCTCCCTCCATGGACCGCAGCTCTTCTGTGCGGTCCATTGCCGATTCCAGCCTCCTGATTGGCTGGAATCGGCACGTGACGGGGCGGAGCTACACGGAGCCGGCATTCTGCACGAGCGGCCCCATTGAAGACAGCAGAAGACCCGGACTGCGCAAGCGCGGCTAATTTGGCCATCGGAGGCCGAAAATTAGTCGGCACCATGGAGACGAGGACGCCAGCAACGGAGCAGGTAAGTATAAAACTTTTGATAACTTCTGTATGGCTCATAATTAATGCACAATGTACATTACAAAGTGCATTAATATGGCCATACAGAAGTGTATAGACCCACTTGCTGCCGCGGGACAACCCCTTTAAGTAATCATTCATGATGTGTGACCTATCAACTATAACATTGTGAATAGACCCCCTCCATAGTTGTACTGAGTAAACATCTGGTCTTACCACTGAGGGGGAGTATTCACTTAATTTAAATATCCGGAGGAATAGATTTTTATCAAGCTATACCCACTCCGAGTGATTGGGTCAATCATCTATCAACCAACACTCTGTAGTTGGTGATTGAGCAATACTCTCTCCGGCTATTATATCTGGCAGAGCTTTGATCAATCTCTGCACTGATACTGACAGTTCCAATCAGAGTCTCTCATATACTCATGATGGACATAGCTCCTATTTAAGAGCTGTTCATCTCATGCTCTTGGACCAATTATATCTGAAATCGGTCAAAGACTCCTTGAGATATCAATTTAACCATCAGGGTATGAGAGATTTCTTTTCTTTTCTTTGTGCGTGATATATGTGAGTCTGTTTGAGTAGCCCCGTGAGATTTTAACCATTATTAATAAAGTATTGTAGTTTTAGTTTGTCTATTACTGTGAAGGGCTCTAGATTTTGGTTATATAGACACTCTCTGCCTCAGTGAAATGTTTTTGGAGGGCTGCCTCCAGGCTCTGTTACAAATTAAGCAACAACGAGCTGGATCTTTAAAAAATGTTTATGGGTTTCACCTGCCCTGGGGATTAAACAAATTTTCAGGGGTACACTTGTACTCTTGGCACACCAATTTTTCAGGCCCTCGCCTATACTCTTAGCCAACTAATTTTTCTTGCCTTCGCCTATACTCTTGGCAAATCAATTTTTTCAGGTGTTCACCTATACCTCGGTCACAGTTTCTCGGGCTTATTATGCCACCTTCTCCTCCTGCTTGGGGTCTGGGGATCAGCGCTGGTCGACATGTATTTGCTGTCATGTTGCCACAGTTATCTGGGACACTGGTTTGGACCAATCAAAAGAAGTGTAACTGAATTAAGGAGACATTCACAGCATCCAAGTCCGCTTTATGTCCACGATTACTGAGATTGTGGGCAGAGGCCGAAGTCCTGGCGGGGGGGGGGGGGGGGGAGATGCAACTGCGCCAGGTTTGGCCTGTGGACCTTCTTTGTGGTTCATCCAGTCTTTGGAGCGATGAAAGCAACCGTAACTGATTTAATGAGACGTTCACAGCTATACTAGCATCCGAGTCTGCTTTATGCCCACGATTACTGAGGGTGTGGGCAGAGGCCGAGGTCCTACCCTGAATGCCTGCATGTAAATAGATGTGCATATCTTTTTCAAGCAACAAAGTAATGCAAACTGTATGAAGGTTACTGAAGGATATTCTTCGTCTATTAAATAAATTGTTTATTGTTTCACCATTCATCCTATAATCATAGAATTGTAGAGTTGGAAGGGACCTTCAGGGTCATCTGGTCCAACCCCCTGCTCAGTGCAGGATTCACTAAATCATCCCAGATATTTGTCCAGCCTTTGTTTAAACACTTCCATTGAAGGAGAACTCACCACCTCCCGTGGTAACCTGTTCCACTCATTGATCACCCTCACTGTCAGAAAGTTTTTTCTAATATCTAATTTGCATCTCCTCCCTTTCAGTTTCATCTCATTGCTTCTAACAAAGTAACATAGTATGTTAGGCTAAATGAAGACAATGTTCATCTAGTTCAGCCTGTTTCACCCCCCCCCCCCCCCCACCTTGTTGATCCAGAGGAAGGCAAAAAACCCGAATGAGTCAGAAGCCAATTAGCCCATTCGGGGGAAAAAATCCTTCCTGACTCCATAATGGCAGTCAAAATAATCCCTGGATCAACCCTTGATGGTTCCTACCTATCTGTAAGACCCAGATCAACAAGCCGCTGGTCACCTAATGTTTATATCCTGTAATATCATAGTGCTCTAGAAAAGCATCTAGTCCCCTCTTAAACTCCTCTATGGATTTTGCCATCACCACTTCCTCAGGCAGAAAGTTCCACAGTATCACTGCTCTTACAGTAAAGAACCACCTTCTGTGTTGGTGATGAAACTTGCTTTCTTCTATACGTAGAGGATGCCCTCTTGTTACCTTTGCAGTCCTGGGTATAAATAGATCATGGGAGAAATCCTTGTATTGTCCCCTAATGTATTTATACATAGTTATATGCTCACCCCATAGCCGTCTTTTTTCCAGGGTGATTATTGCTAATTTTGTTAGCCTCTCTGGGTATTCTAGTCCTCTCATTCTGGTTATTAATCTAGTTGCCCTTTTTTGAGCCCCCTCAAGCACTCCAACATTTTTCCTAAGCACCGGTGTCCAGAACTGTACACAGTATTCCATGTGAGGCCTGACAAGTGCCTTATATAGTGGGAGGATAATGTTCTCGTCCCTCGCCCCTATACCTCTCTTAATGCACCCCAAGACTTTATTACTATTCGTGACATCTGTTTCTCCTGCCCATGTGCCTAACCTTACATTTATCAACATTGAACTTCATTTGCCATTTTTCTACCCAAGCCCCCAGCTTAACTGGGTTTTTTGTAGCCGTACATTGTCCTCTGTTGTAGTAATTATCTTGTATAATTTTGTGTCATCTCCAAATATTGATATTTTACTGTGCAGTCCCTCTCAGGTCATTGATAAATATGTTGAACAGAATGGGACCTAATACTGAACGCTGTGGCACCCCACTAGCAAAAGTGGCCCAATCAGAGTATGAACCATTATTTACCACGAGAGATGAGCAAGCACCAAAAAGCTCGGGTGCTTGATACTCTAGTCAAACTTTTCGTAATGCTCGAGAGCTCGTTTCGAGTAACGAACCCCATTGAAGTCAATGGGGGACTCGAGCATTTTTGTATGGGACCGATGCTCCGCATACAGGATTATTTGAGAAACACCGGAAAACCTCAGAAAGTCATGGAAACACCACAGAAATGGATAGGGAACAGCAGGAGCAGCATGCATGGCTGCATCTGAGGCTCCCAGATCCCACTATTAAGCCAAAATGGGGACCAGAGCCTGATGGTCACCCCCCTAACAATTTACTTGGGAAAGACCGTAAGCAGCAAGGCATACGTGCTGGCACATCTTAGCTAAGCACCACACTAGCTGCAACCAAGCACAATCACCGCCTGCAGGTGACACCACTGCCTCTTCTCCTGCGTTACATGCTGGCATTGCTGTCCAACCCCCTGCATGACCCTGCGTCCACAGCGCACACAACATTTTCCCTGCGCAGCATTCAGCTGGCTTCATGCCACACACTCGCTTCATAGCCACACCACCCTCATGACGATTTATAAGTGCGTCTGCGATGAGGAGGAACCGGAGACACACACTACAGAGGGTTGGCAGGGCCAGGCAGCGACCCTCTTTGAAAGTATGGGTGTTAGCCCACAATGCTGATGAGAATTGATGATAAATTGACGTACAATCATAATTCCAATCCTGTGCCACCTCCGTCACAAAATTGTCAGGAGCCGCAAATGTGGGCATAAAGGGGACTCAGGTGCCAGCACTTCTACACATCTCCACAATGGAGCAGCGAATACTAACACCAAAGATTGGTTTGAAGCAAAAGTAACCACCACAGGTATACAGTTACCCTGAGAAAGTCTCATAAAATCACTAACGCTTCCTGTGAATGCTCCAATCCAGTATCTCAGATAACTGTGGTAATTTATAGAACGAGAGATAATACATGTCGACCAGCGCAGATCCCCAGACCCCAAGCAGGAGGAGGAGGTGGCATAATAAGCCTAAGAAACCATGACCGAGGTCGGACACGCAATACTCTGTGTGGGAAGCACGCACCCTCAGCAATCGTGGGCATAAAGCGGACTCGGATGCTAGTACAGCTGTAAATGTCTCATTAAATCAGTTATGGTTGCTTTCATCGCTCCAAAGACTGGATGAACCACAAAGAAGTTCAACAGGCCAAACCTGGCGCAGTTGCATCCCCCCCAGGACCTTGGCCTCTGCCCACACCTTCAGAAATCGAGGACATAAAGTGGACTTGGATGCTAGTACAGCTGTGAACGTCTCTTTAATTCAGTTACGCTTCTTTTGATTGGTCCAAACCAGTGTCTAAAATAACTGTGGTAACACGAGAGCAAATACATGTCGACCAGCGCCGATCCCCAGACCCCAAGCAGAAGGAGGAGTTGGCATAGCCAGAGAAAACATGACCGAGGTAGGACCCGCAATACTCTGTGTGGGAAGCACGTGAGCGAGGTCAGGCTTGGTCCCAGCCTCCACCTTGTGTGACTAAAGGTGCCGTGAGTTACATAGCTATGGGAAATCCATGTGTCCCCACACACTTCATTCTGTGTATGTGTCAGATAGCTGAACACCGCGCTGGGAAAGCCGTCTGCATTCTGCACCCTACCCAAGTCATTCAGTGTATTTGTGCCAGACAGGTAAAACACCACAGTGGGAAATCTTTGTGCACTCAAAGCATAGGCGAGCCTATGAAACTGAAAGACAGTATTACACATGAAGAAATCAGAGTGCCCAAACATGGCAGAGTTTCACCCCGCCCAGGACCTTGGCTCACACTTCTGCCCTAGTCAGTCAGTGTATTTGTGCCAGATAGGTAAAACACCGCGATGGGAAATCTGTCTGCACCCTAGTCAAGTCAGTCAGTGTATTTGTTCGAGACAGGTAAAACAACGCAATGGGAAGCCTTTGTGCACCCACAGCATAGGCGGACCCCCTGGAACCTAGGGACAGTATTAAACAGGAAGAAAAGAGAGTTCCCAAACATGGCAGAGTTTCACCCCGCCCAGGACCTCGACCAATACTTCTGCCCTAGTCATTCAGTGTTATTGCGCTAGATAGGTAAAACACCGCAATGGGAAGTCTTTGTGCACCCACAGCATAGGCGGGTCCATGAACTTAAAGACAGTATTACACATGAAGAAATCAGAGTGCCCAAACATGGCACAGTTTCACCCTGCCCAGGACCTCAGCCCACACTTCTGCCCAAGTCATTCAGTTTTTTTGTGCCAGACTCCTGAACACCGCTATGGGAAACCTTTGTGCACCCACAGTATAGACGGACCCCTAAAACATTTCTGTAGGAAGAGTGTAGGCGAACCCCTGAAACTTTTCTGTTGCAAGAGTATTGGCGAACCCCTCGAACCTTTTAGTAGCAAATGTATAGGCGAATCCCTCAAACCTTTCAGTAGCAAGAGTATAGGCGACCCCTCTAACCTTTTAGTAGCAAGTGTATAGGCGAACCCCCCAAACCTCTTAGTACCAAGTGTATAGACAGACCCCAGAAACTTTTCTGTTGCAAGAGTATAGGCTAATCCCTCAAACCTTTTTGTAAC
Organism: Eleutherodactylus coqui; assembly: GCF_035609145.1. Lineage (NCBI taxonomy): Eukaryota > Metazoa > Chordata > Amphibia > Anura > Eleutherodactylidae > Eleutherodactylus > Eleutherodactylus coqui. The sequence goes on along the minus strand of NC_089842.1, from coordinate 216,294,836 downwards.
AAGTGTATAGGTGGACCCCTCCACCCTTTTAGTAGCAATTGTATAGGCGAACCCCCCAAACCTCTTAGTAGCAAGTATATAGGCAAACAACAGAAACTTTTCTGTTGCAAGAGCATAGGCAAACCCCTCAAACCTTTCAGTAGCAAGTGTATAGGCAAACCCCCTAAACCTCTTAGTAGCAAGTGTATAGGTGGACCCCATAAACTTTTCTGCTGCAAGAGTATAGGCGAGTCCCTCAAACTTTTTAGTAGCAACTGTATAGGCAGACCCCTCTAACCTTTTAGTAGCAAGTGTATAGGCGAACCCCCCCAAACCTCTTAGTAGCAAGTGTATAGGCGGACCCCAGAAACTTTTCCGTTGCAAGAGTATAGGCGAACCCCGAAACATTTCTGTAGCAAGACTATGAGCGAACCTCTAAAACTTTTCTGTTGCAAGAGTATAGGCGGACCCCTCAAACCTTTCAGTAGCAAGAGTATGGGCGGACCCCGGAAACATTTCTGTAGCAGGAGTATAGGCAATCACCTGAAAAAATTGCTTTCCCAAGAGTCTAGGCAAAAGCTGGACAAATTAGTTGCCTAAGAGTAGAGGCGATTGCCTGAAAAATCGGTGTACCAAGAGTATAGGCGAACCCCTGAAACTTTTCTGTTCAAGAGTATAGGCGAACTCCTCAAACCTTTTAGCAGCAAGTGTATAGGCGAACCCCTCAAACCTTTCAGTAGTAAGTGTATAGGCGAACGCCCCAAACTTCTTAGTAGCAAGTGTATAGCGGACCCCAGAAACATTTCTGTTGCAAGAGTATAGGCGAACCCCTCCAACCTTTTAGAAGCAAGTGTATAGGCAAACCCCCGAAACCTCTTAGTAGCAAATGTATAGGCGAACCCCTGAAACTTTTCTGTTGCAAGAGTATAGGCGAACCCCTCAAACCTTTTAGTAGCAAGTGTATAGGTGAACCCCCCAAACCTCTTAGTAGCAAGTGTATAGGCGGACCCCAGAAACTTTTCTGTTGCAAGAGTATAGGTGAAACCCTCAAACCTCTTAGTAGCAAGTGTATAGGTGGACCCCAGAAACTTTTCTGTTGCAAGAGTATAGGCGAACCCCTCAAACCTTTCAGTAGCAAGTGTATAGGCGGACCCCTCTAACCTTTTAGTAGCAAGTGTATAGGCGAACCCCCGCAAATCTCTTAGTAGCAAGTGTATAGGCGGACCCCAGAAACTTTTCTGTTGCAAGAGTATAGGCAAACCCCTCAAACCTTTCAGTAGCAAGTGTATAGGCGGACCCCTCTAACCTTTTAGTAGCAAGTGTATAGGCGAACCCCCACAAATCTCTTAGTAGCAAGTGTATAGGCGGACCCCAGAAACTTTTCCGTTGCAAGAGTATAGGCGAACCCCCGAAACATTTCTATAGCAAGACTATGGGCAAACCCCTAAAACATTTCTGTTGCAAGAGTATAAGCTGACCCCTCAAACCTTTCAGTAGCAAGAGTATGGGCGGACCCCGGAAACATTTCTGTAGCAAGAGTATACGCGAACACCTGAAAAATTTGTTTGCCAAGAGTCTTGGTTGATGGCTGGAAAAATTAGTTACCTAAGAGTATAGGCGATTGCCTGAAAAAATTGGTTTGCCAAGAAGATAGGCGAAGGCAGGAAAAATTTGTTGGCTAAGAGTATAGGCAAAGACCTGAAAAATTGGTGTACCAAGAGTACAAGTGTACCCCTGAAAAATTGTTTAACCCCGAGAGTAGGTGAAAGCCATAAACATTTTGTAAACATACAGCTCATTGTACCTTTATGTGTAACAGAGCCTGGAGGCAGCCCTCCGAAAACATTGGTTTTAACAGAGCCTTTTGGGCTGCAGAAAAATTGGCAATTCAGCGTGATGACATGCTGTTTTAGGAGGAGGAGAAGTAAGATACGAAAGGGATAGAACAAGCTACTTCTCCCCTTTTTGGGGGGTTAGAGAGAGGATGCATATTTCTAAAATAATCTTTAGGATCCGCTGCTTTCCACCGGTGGAGAAGAGACGTCTAGGGGAAATACAGCCTTTGTTCATCTTTATGAGTGTAAGCATGTCGGCGCTGGCAGTTGACAGGCGGTTACACTTATCTGTGATGATCACCCCAGCTGCACTAAACACCCTCTCTGACAAGATGCTAGCGGCAGGGCAGGCAAGCACCTCCAGGGCGTACAGCGCAAGTTCGTGCCACGTGTCCGGTTTTGACACCCAATAGTTGTATGGAGCAGAGACGTCACAGAGGACAGTGGTATGATCGGCTATGTACTCCCTCCCCATCTTTTTATATTGCTCCCTCAGACTCAGCCTTGACAGGGGAGAGGTGACACAGTCTTGCTGGGGAGCCATAAAACTGGCAAAGGCCTTGGAAAGTGTTCCCCTGACTGCGCTGGACATGCTGCCTGATCCCGGGCCTCTCCTGCTACTTGGCCCTCTGAACTGCTACTTCTGATGCTAGCACTGTCAGATGGGAACTTTAGCATCACTTTTTCCACAGGGCCCTGTGGTATTGCATCACTCTCGTACGCCTTTCCTCTTCGGGAATGAAAGTGGAAAGGTTCTCATTATACTGTGGGTCTAGAAGGGTGTACACTCAGTAATCAGTGTTGGCCAGAATGTGTCTAATGCAAGGGTCACGGGAAAGGCACCCTAACATGAAGTGTCAGGGTCCCAGTACACAACACATCACTGTCCTCACTAGGAGGATGACTTTCAGGATCCTCCTCCTCTTTCTTTTCAGCCCATACACGCTGAACAGATGAGAGGCAAGCAGCATGGGTACCCTCTGCAGTGTGGCCAGCAGTCTCTTCCCGCTCCTCCTCCTCCTCCCCTTCCTCCTTCAAAACGCACTGAGATATAGACATGAGGGTGGTCTGGCTATCAACCGACATACTGTCCTCCCTGTCTCCTGTTCTAACCGCAAAGCGTCGGCCTTTATGCCTAGCAGCGAACTTCTCAGCAGGCAAAGCAGCGGGATGGTAACACTAATGATGGCCACATCGCCGCTCACCATTTGGGTAGACTCCTCAAAGTTTCTGAGGACCTGGCAGATGTCTGCCATCCATGCCCACTCCTCTGTAAAGAATTGCGGGGGCGTGGCTTAGCACATGGAGTAAGCGGTCACACGGTTCCATTGCTCCTCAAGAATCCTGAAAATCCCGCTGCTTTTGGCACATAAAAGGCTCCCCAGAGCTCTACACCCCGGTACTATAGCTTCCCCATCGGGGGTAAGTGCAACAGAAGGAGGAATTCTAACACTGAGCTGTGGCGCTGATCTTTTTACCGCGGCCCACTGAGACCCTGGTGTCGCCGGCTGGAAGACGTCACAAACAACTGCTGCCTGTGAGGACCCGGATCCTCCAACACACCGGACTGCGGACATAGCTGCTTCTCCTGCTTTCCTCTCCATGGGGGGGGGGGGGGTGTCAGTCAGCTGCTGGAAAGATCCTCACCTCTTCCGTGGGACCTGCTGTTCTGCTTACGGCGTGTCTGGGTTCAATATCAGGCCCTGCGATCTCGGGAGCCACCATCTTGTAGTTGCTGGGCTGCATAATAGCAGCGACTGCTATCTTGCTGGTCTGGGGGAGAGGGAGAACCCATCCCTCTTCTTCCTGCAATCAATAGGGGCTGCTAGGGAGTCTAAATTGGAGCACTAGCAGCAGCTCGCTTTAGTCCCACTGCAGACAAGTGTAGACCTGCTGCCACTATCATTGAGGTGGAACTCTCACTTTTATTAAATACAATAAACACACAGAGCAAGCAGAGAGGTCCCTACAATTTGTAAAGCAGTGTATGTGAAGCAGGCAGGGAGGATCCTATAACCTGCCTCTTAAACAGACAGTACAGATTTCTCAGATAAAGTTCTGCAGCAGGCTCTTACAGATCCACAGCATCTTGCTCTGCTACATTAAATAACAGACCTGCCCAGTGGAACTGTATACTGACCCTGTTGTCCTGCTAATAAGCTGCCTGTTTGCTCAGGTGGAGGATAGTGGGGGAGAGAGGAGGAGAGAGGGAGAAAAGGAAAGAGGATAGAAACACTGCAGCCGACTTTGAGTTCCATGAGTGCCCACAGGGCCTCAATGTAACTTCAACTACGTATAGCGCCCTATAGAGGACATCTACTAGAGGAGACCCCTACTTTTGTAATAACTCTATTGCCCTTTTATCCCTTCAAATACCACACCAACAACATGAGTCCTCCCCAATCTAAGTCAGGGAAAAGTAACTTGTCTCATTCAATGACCAAAAGAACATCGAAAATACCATCAACATCAATCTTCTCCGACGAGTCATCCCGTTCGTCGATTGGAGACCTCATCCCATCCCAGGACACCACTTCTACACGTTCTATTGAGTTAAAGGCAACTTCAACTTCCCTATCTGACTCTCTGCTAATCCAAATCCAGATAATGCTGTCAAAGGAACACTCAAAAACGTCAGATGATATAACGAGTAACGACCAAAATCACTAAAGAAATTTGAGACCTTGGCAGCCATACGGCAACGCTAGAGGATCGAATGGACAATGCAACAACAGACATTGAGTCCATAAGAAGGAAGTGGAGCAGTTGCATGAAGAAATCCTGTTCCTGCACGATAAACTGGAAAATGCTGAAAATAGGGCACGTAGGGACAACCTACGTATACGTGGCCTCCCTGAATCTATCCAGGACCTGCAATCCACCACTACGGTATTATTTCAAGATTTATGCCCCAACATTCCCATAGAGCGGCTGGAGATGGACAGAGTCCACAGAGCGTTACGAGCTCGTCAATCGGGTGGCCCGCCAAGAGACATCATACTGAAAATGCATTTCCATTGCACCAAGGAGCAAATTGTCAGGGCAGCCCGCACTGTCCCAAAGCTTACCTTTCAAGGACATCACTATCAATTGTTTCCTGACCTGGCTCCCTCTACACTCGCCAAGAGAAGAGCCCTCAAGCCCTATTTGGAAATCCTCCAACAAAAGCGCACCCAATATCGATGGGGTTTTCCATTCAGATTAACATTCACCTTTCAGGATAAAACTCACACTATTTTATCCTTGGAGGGAGCCAGATGTTGCTTCAAAGAATTACAGCTCCAACAACCATCCCAGCACTTGGGCTCTCCAAACTCAACACAGCCTCCTAAAACTCCTTGAAACCAAAATTCTAGAGTACAGTAACTACCAGTCCAGTATTTGGGATTACCTGACCACAAGGACTGCCACTACATGGCTCGCCCAAGATAAAATTCTTCTTACCCAACTTCTAGAAGGAGTCTAATACCACTCTTATGATACCAAGTTTCTAGAAGGAGTCTGATACCACTCTTATGATACCAAGTTTCATTAAAGCGCTGCGGAATAAGTTGGCGCTATACAAATAAAGATTATTATTATATTATTGTCCCTACCCCCCTCATAATAGCCAAATCTATTTTACCATACTCCTCCAGCTCCATTTGAAGACAACCTTGAGCGCTGGCAGACAGATCCCTCCTATGCTGATCTCCTTGGCCCTCAGACAAAAATGGAACAGTTACTATGACTACGTTTAGCTAGACGGTTGAGTCTACAAGAAATACGAGTGCCTTTCTGCTACATATACAAACTATTCATCCGATTGAAGATAACTGGTCAAGCTATAGATATAATGGGCAGAATGTTTAAAGGTTGAGCTACAGTTTCCCCCCTTGATCCCCCTCCCTTTTTTTTCTCCTTTTTTTCGTTCTTCCTCTCTCCCTTTTTTCCTCCCTCATTTCTCCTTATTACTTTATATTCACCTATTATGAAAGATCTTCTTGCTCTCATCTTCTGTATCAATTAGTAGTTCCTCTCTGGTGTTATTGCGTTATGTCGTTGCCGCAAGTCGTTGCTGCTGTGACAGCCACAGCAGCATATTCCATGCAAGTTTTTTGGTAATGTCCTACACGTTAATTTTACATGTTGGCCATCTTTCCCATTGCTTCCTACCCCTTCTTCCCTCTGTTCCTCCCCCTTCTTATCTCTCAGGACTGGAGCCTTTGGATAACCATACTGAATATTTGCCTATACATCCACTTATGACGTTAAAAATTATTTCGCACAATGTGCAGGGCTTTAATTCCCCTAATAAGCGAACTAAAGCTTTCCGTTATTACAAAAGCATCCATGCCGACATAGTGTACCTGCAGGAAACCCATTTTTCCACCAACTCCTCCCCACACTACCTTTCCCCACACTTTCCCACTTTTTATTCGGCGACAGCTCCAACTAAAACAAAGGGCGTGACAATATGCATTGGTCGTTCAGTCCCCTTTACCCATACTTAAACCATTTCTGACCCCGAAGGTCGCTACCTACTACTCACAGAAGTAATTCAAGATGTCCCAGTAACTTTTGTTTCGTACTATACCCCGAACTCTGGACAAATTCGTTTCCTTACAAGCTTGCTTGAGATTGAGGAAACCAATAAAATTGGTACAGTTATATTGTGCGGAGACTCAAATTGTATCTTAGACCCAAGACTGGACAGGAACGCAATTTTCCTCCCATCACCTTTGCTGTCTCCACAAAACTCTATATCACATAACTTTAAGGTACTCCTCTCCCAATACCACTTAGTAAACTCCTGGAGAGAAGCTAACTCAACAACCAAGGACTTCACACATTTTTCGGCTCCTCATTCCCTATATAGAAGAATTGACCACATTTTAGTCCCCGACGCTTTTCTGCCACGAATAACTCACTCCAAAATCTTCTCTGTCCCCTGGTCCGATCATAATCCTGTCTCAATGACCTGTGACTCCTTACTATCAAAACCTACTAACACCACATGGACCATTAACGATTCTCTCCTAGCATTCCCTGAAATGTTATCCTTAATAACACCACAACTTGAGGAATATTTCGCTATTAATGGTCCTTTGGTTTCCTCTCTGTGGGAAGCACATAAAACTGTACTTTGAGGCTTCCTCATCCAAATACCAGCTCGACGAAAGAGAGAGCGTCTAACTCGACAACTAAAACTAGAACAAAAAGTACTGCAATTAGAAGACAGCCAAAAAACACCCATCTCGAGAGAATTTGAATGTACTTTTTCCAGGCTAGGACAGAAGTGGACATGTGCATTACGGAACTTGTTGAACAGAAACTACGATGGTCCCGCCAGTGCTTTTATAGCCAATAACGCCTCTAGCCCACAGATTATGAATTAACAACTCTGTGAGCTCATTTTTTAAGCTCCGAACTAAACACTGTACAGTCACAGCTAATCCGCTGACAATAGTTTCAGAATTCCGCCAATTTCTGATTAAACTATACTCCCAAACACAACGCCCATCCCCAGAACAACTATCCTCATACTTTCAAGATATCACACTCCCCACACTCTCCAATACATTTGTAGATCTCTTTGCGGCTAAAATTACCACAGAAGAGGTCAAGGACGCAATAAAAACACTGAAAGTCAATAAACGCCCGGGCCCTGATGGATTTTCTGCCCCATATTACAATAAATTCTCCCCGATATTGCATGCCCATCTTGCAAATTACTTTAATGCTATCAGAGAGGGACAACAAGTAGGACAAACTTCTCTATTGGCAGCCATTTCCATGGTCCCTAAACCTGAACGGGATCTACTAGATAAACAGAGCTACAGGCCTATCTCCCTAATTAATGTAGACATAAAACGCCCTACCAAAATATTAGCCTTGCGATTGAATGAAGCTTTACCATTAATAATTGGAAGAGACCAAGTGGGATTTGTCCCCGGTCGCCAAGCTCCAGACAGCTTCCGTCGGTTATCTCATCTAAAACACATTTGCCAAACTAGGGGCATCCCCGCAATGCTGCTTTCTTTGAACATCTATAAAGCCTTTGACACTATTATTTTGTCATACCTATTCTCAGCATTGGAACATTGGAAATTTCCCACTGAATTTCTAACATAGTTGCGCATTCTTTACACCTGCCCTAATGCATTTGTTCGCTATAAAGGCTTCTGCTCAGACCACATTCCAATCCAACGGGGCACAAGGCAGTGGTGTCTGCTGTCTCCTCTCCTCTTCATACTAGCCATAGAACCTCTAGCAATAAAAATTCGAAACAACCCTGACATTAGGGGAATTGAAATTGCTTCGATTCACCATAAAATCAGCTTATTTGCTGATGATATGTTGGCAATAATTTCCTCTCCTCATACTTCTATCCCTAACCTTATGGCGGAACTGTCCAAATTTGGGTCACTCTCTGGGTTGACGATTAATGGCGCTAAGTCTAAGGCCTTCAACCTCACACTATCCCCACAAATGGTCTCTCCAATCCAACTTTCCTTTTAAGTGGGTGTCTGGTTCGCTGGGCTATCTGGGTATAAATTTGACAAACTTCTATGCCTCATTGTACACACAAAGTTATATCCCACTCCTCCGTAAATTTAGACTACTTCTAGAAAGTTGTGACCGATACCATATCTCATGGATTGAGAGATGGTAGAGTGAATTCTCTAAAGATAACATTCCTCCCTAAGCTTCTTTACTTTTTAGAGCTCTCCTGGTTCGAGTACCCGTGCACATCCTGAAGACTCTTCAGCAGATGACCCTCCACTTTATATGGAATAACTCCACTCCCAGAGTGTCGTGTTCCACTTTGTATAGACATAGGCTGCAGGGAGGCTTGGGAGTTCCACACCTATTAAGATATTACCAGGCAGCCCAGGTAGCCCAGCTGGCCTTCCTCCATTCCACAACTAATGCTCCTCTGTGGCTTACTCTTGAGACTAGTGAGATACACCCTCTCACAGTGGACTCGATCTTGTGGACCCCCGCGGCCCATAGACCCAATATTTCTAATCACATTATAAAACACTCCCTTAAAATCTGGGACAACATAAAATATCCCAGAAAGCTGATTTCCCCTCATTTACCCCTCTTACAATTTTTGCATAATCCCTTATTTCACCCAGGATATGATTCCCCTCTATCGTTTCAGAATTGGACAAATAAAGGTATTTCCAAAACATACCATTTACTTTCACTAGAAGGCATGGTTGCGTTTCCCATCCTTCAGAAAAACTTAGACTTACCATCCTCTGAAATATTCCGTTACCTGCAGCTTAAAGGGGTTGTCCAGCGAAAGCAAGTGGGGTTAAACACTTCTGTATGGCCATATAAATGCACTTTGTAATATACATCGTGCATAAATATTGGCCATACAGAAGTTATACACTTACCCCCTCCGGTGTTGGCGTCCCCGTCTCCATGGCGCCGACCGAAGCCTTCTTCTGCCTCGATTAGACGCGCTTGCGCAGTCTGCTTCGGTCGGCACTATGGAGACGGGGACGCCAACACCGGGTGGGTAAGTATATAAGTTCTGTATGGCCAATATTTAATGCACGATGTATATTACAAAGTGCATTTATATGGCCATACAGAAGTGTTTAACCCCACTTGCTTTCGCGGGACAACCCCTTTAAGAGTTTTATATCTACTCTTCCTAGGAACACTAGTTCTCCATTATCTATTACTCTCTTCGAAACATTTTGCCTTAAATACTCACAGACAAAAGGCCTTATTTCACAAATATACTCAAGACTAGTACATACCATATGTAACAAGATGGGAACGGGATATAGGTAATACCTTAGATGAAGACGAGTGTTCTCAAATCTGGAGATCTACCAACGGCAGGGCCAGAAATACGCTAATGTTGGAAACATCTTATAAAATACTCCTGCGATGGTATTCGGTCCCGACAAGAATAGCACACGCAGTACCAGGTCACTCTAAAGATTGTTTCCGAGGTTGCTCCTCCCCTGGAGACATTTTCCACATATGGTGGTCATGCCCTCGGGTTAAAAGGCTCTGGATTAGAACATATTCCCTAATATACTCAGTAACCTATCATAATTTACGTAAAAATCCATGGGAAGCCCTGTTAAATAAACGGATTACAAATTTGCCTCCCTCTTCTAGAAGACTGATTTCGTTCTTTTTCCTAGCTACAAAGCAAACTATAGCTCATTCTTGACGAAGAGCGTCATTAGACTTTTCAGAGGTTAAACGTAGAATGAACTGGTACCTGATAAACAAAAAGTTAACCTCCATAACAGAAGACAAATATGACAAATTTCTGAGTATTTGGACCCCATGGATAGATTATGCCCTCCCTGAAGTAGAGGTTTACCCATCAACTTCCCGATAAAAAAAACAACACCAAAAAAACATAGCCCTGTAGCATCTCCTCCCTTCTGGGTCGTGGTCCCGAGACAGAAGAACCCCCTCCCCTCCCCCCCCCCCCCCTAAGACCCTCCCTTCTCCCTTTTTTTCCATTCTAGAACTGTTTTTTGGCCCTGGCCAGGCCACAGTGTTCAGTGAAATATACCTACAAGAAAAGCACTAGCAAAAAGCAAGAAATTCTTACTCATATACTTTGTATAATACCTGAACAGAATTAGTTTTGTGATCACTCAACTAGGATATGCTTGTACAACTTTTTCTGCTGACATATTCCTTGTATATTGAAAATTTCTCAATAAAAATTAATGTTTAAAAAAAAAAGAATTGCGGAGGCTGACTACCACTACGCCGCCCATGTTGCAGCTGGTATTCCACTATTGCTCTACGCAGCTCGTACAGCCTGGCCAGCATGTGCAGCGTAGAATTCCAGAGTGTGGGCACGTCGCACAGCAGTCGGTGCTCTGGCAGCTGAAACTGTCGTTGCAGGGTACTCAGGGTGGCAGCGTCCGTGGTGGACTTGCGGAAATGTGCACTTGCCGAGCAGGTTAGACAAGTGGGGGTTAGTTTTCAGAAACCACTGAACCACCAGATTGAAGACGTGGGCCAGGCATGGCACGTGTGTGAGGCTGCCAAGCTGCAGAGTGGCCACCAAGTTACGGCCGTTGTCACACATGACCATCCCCGGTTGGAGGCTTAGCGGCAAAAGCCAGAGGTCGGTCTGCTCTGTCAGACCCTGCAGCAGCTCGGGGGCCATGTGCCTCTTGTCACCTAAGCTGATTAGTTTCAGCATGGCTTGCTGAAGCTTGCCCACCGCTGTGCTGCCGCGCTGCTCGCTACCGACTGCTGGCGACGTGCTCACACTTCTTAATTGAGAGGTGGAGGTGGCGGAGGAGGAGGAGGGGGGAGGACATTGCTGGATAGAGTGGAGGACCGTGGAAGTGAGGTTGTGGGTCCAGGCCAGGAGATGGTCGGGCCTGTGTCCTGAGAGGGGGGTTGAATCTGAGTGGCAGGTTTTGGCCCAGGGGAAAAGGCAGTGGTGTGAACCACAGGTGGTAAATGGCCTTCGCCTTCGTCCCACCTTATGGGTGCTTGGCCATCATATGCCTGTGCCTGCTGGTGGTGATGGCTCCCCGGCTGATCTTGGTGCAACACAGGTTGCACACCACAGTTCGTTGGTCGTCCGGGCTCTCACTAAAAAACATCCACATCTTTGAACACCCAGCCCTCTGCACAGAGGCTTGCCGCGAGGGGGTGCTTTGGGAACAGTTGGGGGATTCTTCGCTCTGGCCCTGCCTCTACCCCTGGCCACCCCACTGCCTCTTCCAACCTGTCCTGCTGCTGCACTTACCTCCCCCTCTGAAGCCCTGTCCTCAGTAGGCTTAGCAAACCAAGTGAGGTCAGTCACCTCATCGTCCAGTTGCTCTTCCTCCGAATCCTCTGTGCGCTCCTCCCTCGGACTTACTGCCCTTACTACCTCACTGACAGACAACTGTGTCTCATCATCCCGTGTCCGCGTCCACGTCCTCGACCCTTACCCCTACTCCTCATCATGGCCCAAATAAATTACCCCACTGTACAGCACTGACAACTGGGCCTTAATTCACCACACACAGACTTGTAGATAGCGGAGGCTCTATGCTGTGACTGGAAAAAATTAACCCGCTGTCTTGCGCTGATACCTAGGGGGAATTTACTGCTCTTAGAGACTTGTAGATAATAGAGGCTGTATGGAGTGGGAGAAGACTCTAAAGCCAGTGGATAGTGCTGGTAACTGCGGCTATCTCAACCCCATCAAGGAAAGGGTATTGTGAGGCGCTCTGCACAGCAGCAGAGCTGAAATACTTTGCAGTGGCCTAGGAAATAATAGAGTACTGTTTCACGGAAGACCTCTGTCTAATGCACTGCAGACTGAGAACGCTATAACTGAAAGGGTTTGCAGTGGCTTTGGAAATATTAGAGTACTGTTTCATGGTGAGACCTCGGTCTAATGCACTGCAGACATAGAACGGTATAACTAAAATACTTTGCAGTGGCCTAGGAAGTATTAGTGTGCAGTTTCACGGTGAGAGCTCAGTCTAATGTACTGCAAACTGAGAACGCTATAACTGAAAGGCTCTGCACAGGGCTAGATGCTTTTAAACAAAAGGGAGCACTACTGCTCCCAGTCAGCCATAACTATAATGCACACGGTGGGGAGTAGCCCTAAGAAGGACCGTTGGGGTTCTTGTAGAGAAGTTCCCAACTGTAAAACTTTCCCTATCTCAGCAGCTCTGTCCCTAAACTCTGCGTTATGCCCTGCAGACTGAGAACGGTATAACTGAAAGGGTTTGCAGTGGCCTAGGAAAGATTAGAGTACTGTTTCATGGTGAGACCTCAGTCTAATGCACTGCAGACTGAAAACGGTATAACTGAAAGGCTCTGCACAGGGCTAGATGCTTTAAAAAAAAAGGTGCACTACTGCTCCCAGCCAGCCACAACTATAATGCACACGGTGAGGAGTAGCCCTAAGAAGGACCGTGGGGTTCTTGTAGAGAGAATCCCTACTGTAAAACTTTCCCTATCTCAGCAACTCTGTCCCTACACTCTGCCTAATGCACTGCAGACTGAGAAAGCTATAGCTGTAATGCTCTGCAGAGGGATAGTTGCTTTAAAAAAAAAAGGGTGCACTACTGCTCCCAGCCAATGCTATAATGCACACGATGAGGAGTAGCCCTAAGAAGGACCATTGGGGTTCTTGACGAGAGGATCCTATGCTTGCACTTTCCCTGTATAAGCATCAGCACTTTCCCTAGCCCCTCCCAGCATGCGTCTGAGGCGAGCCGCGGGCGAGACCAGTTTAACCCCTTAACGACTGCCCCATCGGGAAACTACGTCCTCAGTAAGTGGGCTTTAATCCTAGAGGACGTAGTTTTATGCATCCTCTTTGGATTAATGCCCACTTGCCTGAGGACGTGACAGCTCCATGCTGTCGGTGCCCGCAGGTAGCCGACAGCATGGAGCTGTCATCCCAGGATGTGGGCAGTCCCCCCCCCCCCCCCCCCGGCATTGCGATCGGCGCTATCCAATGAATAGCGCCGATCTCAAAAAAGTAAAGAAAAGTGCGTAAAAAGTTAGATATTCAGCTGCTCTGATGGATCGGATCCATCAGAGCAGCTGAAAATTCTTACCTGGCTTGTCGGCGGTGTCCCCCGGAGAGCGGGTCCTCCCGGACCCGCCGGCGGTCTTCTGCGCATGCGCGCCAGACGATGACGTCAGGCGCATGCGCAGAAGCCTGGGAGCCCCCGGCAAATTTGAAATCTCCTGGCTCCCGGCTCCTGAAGGTAGCTGGGAACCAGGAGGTGTTACCGGGGACCGCTGTGAGCGGTCCCTGGGCCCGCGATCGCTGCTAGCCATTGGATAGCGGCGATCGCGAAAAAGTTTAAAAAAGTTTTTTAAAAAAGTCAGTTTCAACTCCCCTCATGGATCGGATCCATGAAGGGAGGTGAAAATACTCACCTAAGTCCTCCCCGATGTCCCGATGTTCCGGGACCCGAATCCCCGTCTGCGCATGCGCGCCCGATGATTGACATCGGGCGCGTGCACAGACGGGCTCGAGCCCCGGGAAATTTAAAATCCCTCTGCTCTTGACTGCGATGTGTAGCCAAGAGCAGAGGGATGTCACTGGGGACATGATCACTGTCATCCAATGGATGACAGTGATCATGTAAAGTAAAAAAAAAAAGTGTAAAAAGTGAAAAAAAAAGTGTAAAAGTAAAAAAAAAAGTTTAAAAAAAGTTTTAAAAAGTTTAAAAAAGTAAAAAAAGCTTGCGTTTCATCTCCCCCCACGGATCATATCCGTGAGGGAGGATGAAATGACGTACCTAAGGCCCGCGGATTTATCCGCGGACCTTACCCCAGCTTCTGCGCACGCGCCCGTCGCCAGAATGGCGGACGCATGCGCAAAAGCCGTGGATTGCCAGGATAATTTAAAATCTCCCTGCTCCTGGCTACAAAACTTAGCCGTGAGCCTGGAGATTTCACGGGGGGCCGCGGTGAGCGGTTCCTGATCACGTGTTCGCCGTTATCCAATGGATAATGGCGGTCACGTAAAAGTAAAAAAAAGGTGAAGCTTCATCTCCCCTCACCGATGCGATCAGTGAGAGGAGATGAAACTTTTTACCAGAGGCCTCCGTATTTGCACCCCGACGCGATCTTCCTCCGTGAAATTTCCCGGATCCTGCGCATGCGACCGCCGGCAAAACAGCGAACACATGCGCAGGAGTCAGGGAGCACAGGAAATTTAAAATCTCCTTGCTCCCAGTGACCAACGGTCACCGAGAGCCTGGAGCAGTGACAGGTGGCCTCGTTGAGTGGTCCCCGATCATGTGATAAAAAGGTAGCGATCTACCTTAGGTCGGTCTCACATGACCGGATAGGAATTATGGATTCCGCATGCTTCTGATCCGCGGTAATACATGGATCAATCGCATTGGATTACACAATTCCGCTCACATTAGCAGGTCGGAATTGCGTAATCCACTCGCAGAAAAGAGAACGCAGCATGTTCTATTTTACCGCGACTATCCACAGCATAGAGCCTATTGTGCTCCATGGTCGCGGATATACCCGCAGCCCATACGCAACTACATTGTATACGGGCTGCGGGTACCCGCGTCATCGCTAAGCGACTGTGCGGGAAATACAAATTTAAAAAAGTATGACGCAGGGTCACAGCCGGGCTCACTGCTGGGATCCACTGCGGGCCTCCGCAAGCAGATTCCACCTACGGCCGTGTGAGCCCAGCGTTATTCAGACCGCTACCTGTAATACGCAATTTACAAGAAGCCCCGGGAACGTTCGCCTTCCTGCAGTTCCAGGAGCAGCTTGTTGAGCGTCTTCTGTGCGAGACCGCCGCACCTCATCAAGCTTACGGAGACTCACAGAGTGCCACTTTTTACACCCTATACCCACCACTGAGGTCAAGAAATGACCCCCAAAAAGCATGAGAGGAGGGGGGATACACGGTTTTATTGCCCCATGTACCCATCCCAACCAGCCTCCGTAAGCCCCCTGTCTTCGGAAATACCACACAGTTCACATTATTACTTTTATCTAAGATTTGGGGAACGCCGAAAAGGGCGCGGAGGGGGGGGGGATATTTTTAGGGAGTCAATTTTTATTCCGTACAAATGAACAATGGGGCCTGGGACTTATTCAGTTGTGCCCTGCAATCCAACGGGTGTTCCCTGCATTACAGGCCTAACCATGTGTCCTATAAGTAGATTAGGGCCACAATGGGTATGTTTTTGAACACGGAACAAACGGGGGGATCCATTTTGGGGTGACCGTCTTCATTCCTATGTACACTGTACAAAAAAAACAGTTTTTAAATTGACAAAATTGCCAAAAAAATGAAAAATGTATTTTTTTCCTTCTGCTTTGCTTAGATTTATTCAAATACTGTGGGGTCAAAATACACAGTACACCCCTAGATGAATTCATTAAGGGGTCTAGTTTTTTAAATAGGGTCATTTGAGGGGGTTCTTTATAGTTTTGGACGCTCAATGGCTCTACAAGTGGGCAATGGGGCCTGGATTTTATCCCGTTGTACCCTGAAATCAAACGGGTGCTCCTTCCATTATAGGCCTAGCCATGTGTTCTTTAAGTAGATTAGGGCCACAAGGGGTATGTTTCTGAACACGGGACAAACAAGGGTATCCATTTTGGGGTGAAAGTCTTCATTCCTATGTGTGCTGTACAAAAAAAACCTGTTTTTAATTGATACAAATGCCAAAAAAATGAAAATTGTAACTTTTTTCCTACTGCTTTGCTTAGATTTATTCAAAAATTGTAGGGTAAAAATACACAGTACACCCCTAGATTAATTTGTTAAGGGATCTAGTTTTCAAAATGGGGTCATTTGTGGGGGTTCTCTGTCGTTTTGGCCGCTCAAGGGCTCTACAAGTGGGCAATGGGGCCTAAATCACCTTCATGCTAAATTTCTGTTCTGAAAGCCACCGACTACTTCTTTCATTTTGGGCCCCGTTGTGCATCCACACATAAGATTAGGGCCACAATGGGTATGTCTCTGAACACGGGACAAACAGGGGTATCCATTTTGGGGTGCAAGGCTTCATTCATGTGTGTGCTGTACCTAAAAAGCAGTTTTTAAAACGACAGAATTGCCAAAAAAAGAAAATCACATTTTTTTCCTTTTGCTTTGCTTGAATTCATTCAAAAACTGTGGGGTCAAAATGGGCAGTACACCCCTAGATAAATTCGTTAAGGGGTCTAGTTTTCAAAATGGGGTCACTTGTGGGGGTTCTCTTTGGTTTTGGCCGCTCAAGAGCTCTACAAAAGTGCTATGGGCCTAAAACGCCTTCAAGCAAAATTTATGTTCTGAAAGACACCGACTACTCCTTTCATTTTGGGTCCCGTTGTGCATCCAGACATAAGATTAGAGCCACAATGGGTATGTTTCTGAACACGGGAGAAACGGGGGTATCCATTTTGGGGTGTAAATCCTCATTTTCATGGGCAATATAGGAAAAAAATACGTCTTTAAAATGACATATTTGCAAAACTATGAAATTTTATTTTTTCTCCTCTAAATTGAATTAATTCCTGAAAAAAACTGGTAGGGTCAAAATACTCATGACACCCCTCAGTGAATACATTAAAGGGGTTGTCCCGCGAAAGCAAGTGGGGGTATACACTTCTGTATGGCCATATTAATGCACTTTGTAATGTACATTGTGCATTAATTATGAGCCATACAGAAGTTATTCACTTACCTGTTCCGTTGCTAGCGTCCTCGTCTCCATGGTGCCGTCTAATTTTCAGCGTCTAATCTCCCGATTAGACGTGCTTGCGCAGTCCGGTCTTCTCTGTGTTGAATGGGGCGCTCGTGCTGGAGAGCTGCTCCTCATAGCTCCGCCCCGTCACGTGTGCCGATTCCAGCCAATCAGGAGGCTGGAATCGGCAATGGAACGCACAGAAGACCTGCGGTCCACCGTGGGTGAAGATCCTAGCGGCCATCTTCGCAAGGTAAGTAAGAAGTCACCAGAGCGCAGAGATTCGGGTAAGTACTACCCGTTTTGTTTTTTTTTATCCCTGCATCGGGTTTGTCTCGCGCCGAACGGGGGGCTATTGAAAAAAAAAAAAACCCGTTTCGGCGCGGGACAACCCCTTTAAGGGGTGTAGTTTTTAAAATGGGGTCATTTGGGGCGGTATCTATTATTCTGACACTCATGAGCCTTTGCAAACTTGGCTTGGTGCAGGAAAACAAAGTGTTCCTCAAAATGCTGAAAAGTAATGTTAAATTTGTGCGTCCTATAAATGGTTAAAAAAAACACAAAAGTTTTTCAACTGTGCATTCAGAATAAAGTAAACAGATGGAAATATATATCTTATCAAAAATTTGTACAGTATGTTTGGACATATTTGAGATATTACAGTTGAAAATTTGAAAAAATGACAATTTTTTCAAAATTTTTCCAATATTGGTACTTTTAATACATATACACAAATTATATCGGTCTCTTTTTGCAACCAAAATGAAGTACAATATGTGGCGAAAAAAGAATGTCAGAATCACTTGGATATGTAAAGCCTTTACAGAATTATGCTACGTTGAACGACGCATGTCACATTTCCAAAATTTGGCTCCGTCACTAAGGCGCAAACAGGCTTCGTCACTAAGGGGTTAAATACTCGGCGGTCACGTGATCGGCCCAGCCACTCACTGCTGTTGGCGGGCAGATGGCTGGCACGTCACAGCAGGAAGTGGTAATGCCTTCCCCACATGTTTATTGGCTAGAAAATGGCGCTAAACATGCAGGGAAAGGAAAAGCAATTGACTCCAGTACCGCGTGGTGTTCGTCTTGAGTAACGAGCATCTCCAGTACCCTAATACTCGAACGAGCAGCAAGCACTGAAGAGCATGCTCGCTCATCTCTAGAGATCAGAAATGGGTGCTAGTAGAATGAATTAATGACCACTTCCTGTCAACTAGTCAGAATATATCAGCATCTCCATCTAATCTGCGGCAACAAGAAGCTTCCTGTCCGCAGGGGCCGATATTGCTGCAGAATGATTTCATCACCTAGTGGAATCTATGTCATAACAAATTGCTGGTTCACAAGACCAAAGGAAGTCCAACGCATTACTAGATGGGGGTCTCTAATAAAGGGGCTATTCAGTGTTTGTATGATAGTCAAAAGGTGGCGGAAAGAAGAGAAGACTATTAGTGGCGCCATCTTACACAGCACCATTTTTTCTATAATTTTGGTCCTGTTTGTGGCAACATACCAGCCCCTCAACCTTTGCATCCTTGTCCCCCTTTCATTGCTGTTGAAAAAAGTCTGCTCTATAATGTGTTTTACTGTTCATATGTAAATTTCATGCATAATCAAACTTTTTGTAATTTTTGATGTTATGAAATAAATGTTTTTGCTGTTCTTAAATATATTCTATAGCATTGCTGTGGACTGTAGGACCACCAAGGATAATGCATTAACTCTTTATTGCCCTAGACCACCAGGGATGGTGATATTAACCCTTTCTCTGCCCTAGACCACTAAGGTTGATCACATTAACCCATCTCTACCCTAAAGCACCAGGAATAAAGACACTGAACCCGTCTCTGCCCTAGACGACCAAGGATGATGACATTAAGCCATCTCTGCCCTAGACACCAGGGATGATGACACTGAACCCTTCTCTATTTTAGACAACCAGGGATGATATTATAATTTACCCTCTCAGTGCCCTAGAACACCAGGGATGATGATATTAACTTGTTTCTACACTAAACCACCAGGGATGATGACATTGAACCTGTCTCTGCCCTAGGCGACCAATGATGATGACCTTAACCCATCTCTGCCATAGACACCAGGGAAGATGAGACTGAACCCTTTTCTGCCCTGGACCAGTAATGATGATAACATTAAACCATCTGTGCTCTAGACACCATGGATGATGACACTAAGCTGTTTGTTCTTTTAGATAACATTAGATGATAATATTAACCCCTTCAGTGCCCTAGAACACCATGGATGATGACATTTACCCGTCACTATCCTAAACCAGGAATGGTGCAATTGAACCATTCTCTGCCCTAGACCACCAGGGATGATCACATTAACCCATCTCTGCTTTAAACCATCAGGGATAATGATACTAATCCTTTTGATATCATAGACAACCAGGGTTATGACCAGCAATTCACCTGCTATGAATGACTTCACTGTGATTCTTTATTATCATGGAAGACATGTTATCTTGGGTTGGGAATATGGAACAGGAAGGGTTAAGGTATACAATGACTTAATGACAGAAGATATTTTGATTTGGCAAGAGTGGATCACAACATTCACCTATAATATGCAATTTTCCTGTAAAAATACCTGCTCCACATGATTGTTAAAAAAAGATAAAAATAACTTGTGTAGGTGTCTTTATTCTACATGGAGATGAATAGAAAGAGAGATGGACAATAGCTCTGTATTCCCCGCTTTAGCTCATACTATCATTGTAGCTACCTGCAGCTACCCCTAGCTGGAGCTCACGGTATACAGATTTATGATTGAGTTCCATACAAGATGTATACAGTTAGCTCCCCCTAGTGGTGTCTCCAGACACAGTTTTATCATTTAAACTCTGTGTGAAATAAAGCAGAATATTTGTAGCTTTATGTTTAAAAATGCAGCTCCATGTTACCATGAGGCCGATCAGGGACCACGGGTGGCAGTGGCGCGGTTCGCCACGGCGTTCTGGGATGGTGTTGCGCCCACGTTTGGGGTGGCGCGCACGTGCCTGCTATGAGAGGCGTGCGCACTCTAACTCTGTGAGTTATAGTGGCTGGCTGGGAGCTCCAGTCCCCTGGCTTGATTGGTCTCTGCTCAAGGGGTGGAGACTCCTGGATACAGTCTGGCAGCTGCTGATAGCAGTTGCCAGTTATTGGTTCCGTTCCCTGTGTGTCTGACTTTAGTCCTGCCCCAGTGAAATTTAGGGCCTCAGTCATGGGCCTATTCTTTACTGGCTGATTCCGCTTGTCTGCAGTCGGTAAACTCTTTTTTTAATTGAACTCGGGAATATTTTTGATGAACCCAATCGTGCACGTTATGCAGTCAGTAAGTTGTTGGCCCTATGCCAGGGGCGCCAGTCGGCAGAAGAATATTGCTCTAATTTCAGGCAGTATTCAAGTGAATCTGCATGGAACGACTGTGCGCTCAAAGATTTGTTTTTGGTAGGCCTGTCTGATGAAGTAAAAGATCTATTGCTGTTCTATCCGTCACCCTCTACTTTGAATCAGGCTATGGAATTGGCAGTCAGAGCTGATCGTAGACTAGAGTACCGTCAAAACTGTGGTGCTAAGTTTTTGGTGACTTCTACAGCCTGTACCCCACTGTCAACCGCCGGAGCTGATGGTATGGAAGTGGACCGGTTGAATCCTGAAGAACGGAGGCAGTTCCAGGTTTCTAACCAACTCTGTTTCTACTGTGGCAAGGCTAGTCATCGCACCCCTTCCTGCCAGGAAAGGCAGATACGGAAGCAGCAGGAAAACTTCAGCTCCTAGGTGACTGTCGGGATGGTCATCTAGGAGGTCAGGTACTCCCTAAATTACTGGTGCCTTGTAGTGTTTCTTACAAGGCTTTTCACAGGGTGGGACAGGCATTTATTGATTCTGGGTCGGCCACGAACCTTATCCATTTGCAGTTCGTAAGACCACTGTTATCAAGTTTTACTGCGTTAAGTTTGCCCATCCACTTTACCAGTATCGATGCAACCCCTCTGTCCTCAGGGGTAGTGCGTTGGAGGACACCAGAACTTTGGTTCATGGTGGGCGCATTACATTCGGAGGTTATTTCATTTCTGGTAATGGAGAAGATGTCCGTGGATAACATTCTGGGATTGCCGTGGCTAAGGACGCGCAATCCTCAGTTCGATTGGACTACTCTGGAGCTAGTTCGGTGGGGAGGCCATATTTAATCTGTCGGGTCAGGAGCATGAGGCTCTTAAATCCTATATTTCAGAGGCTTTAGCCAAGGAACATATCAGACCATCAAAGTCACCAGCTGGAGCAGACCTATTTTTTGTTGAAAAGAAAGATGGGTCTTTGCGGCCTTGTGTTGACTATCGGGCTTTTATCACCGCGCCGGTGCTTGTTCAGCCGGATCCTCAGAAGCCCTTTTTCATAGAGGTAGATGCTTCGGAGGTTGGGGTGGGGGCAGTCATCTCCCAGGAATTGGGGGGCCGTTCAGGGTATAGTCCGTGTGTCTTCTTTTCCCATAAATTCAGTAGCACTGAGTGCAACTACGATGTTGGGAACAGGGAACTGTTGGCAATAAAATGGGCATTTGAGGAATGGCATCATCTTCTGAAGGGGGCTCGACACCAGGTGACAGTCTTCACTGATCACAAGAACTTAGTGTATCTAGAGAATGCTAAGTGTTTTAATGCGCAGCAAGCCAGGTGGGCGCTTTTCTTCTCGAGATTCAATTTTACAGTCATGTACCTGCCGGGAGATAAAAATGTGAAAGCTGACGCCCTCTCCCGCAGTTTCGTGACTCCGGAGGTTAAGGACTCTTCTCCGGAAGGCATCCTCCCACCCGGTGTTGTGGTGGCAGCCCTGACACGGAACCTTCCGTCTCAGCTTCAGGAATATCAACAGGAAGCCCGGGAGGGGGTTCCGGCAGGGAAGTTATTTGTACCGATGTCTCTGCGGTTGTTAGTTCTGGAAGAGTCTCATCCATTTTTGCAGGGCATCCGGGGGTCCAGGGGGCTCTTGAGCTATGTTCCCGATTCTACTGGTGGCCTGGCATGGCATGGGAGGTCTGGGAGTTTGTAAATCGGTGTTCAGCTTGTGCACGTGGTAAGAGTCACCATAAGAGCCCTTAGGGACAGTTAATGCCGCTCTCAGTATCTGGTAGTCCATGGTCGCACGTGTCCATAGATTTTGTCACTGACCTGCCTCTGTCACAAGGTTGTTCCACCATTTTGGTAGTTGTTGACAGGTTCTCGAAAATGGCCCATTTTGTTGCTTTGGAAAAATTACCGTCTGCCGCTGAATTAGTGAAGATTTTCATTAGAGAGATTATAAGATTGCACGGAATACCAGTCAATATAGTTTCACATCGGGGAGTGCAATTGATGGCCCAATTTTGGAGGACCTTCTGTAAAAACTTGGGAACATCTCTGTCTTTCTCATCAGCGTTTCATCCGCAGACGAATGGGCAAACAGAACGTAAAAATCAAGACCTAGTACAATACTTTTTGTGGGCCAGAGGGTCAGTCGGTGGGTAGAGTTTTTACCTTTGGCCGAATTTGCCATAAATAATCGTATCAGTTCTGCTACCGGGGTGTCAACTTTCTTCTGCGTGTTCGGTCAGCATCCCCGGTTCCTGACTTCCATTCCAGTACCTACAGCTTGTCCCGCTGTTGATGTTGTTACTAGTGAGTTGCGTGAGGTCTGGAATGGTGTGCACAAGAATCTGGAGGAAGTAAGTGGTCGTATGCAACTACGTAGTTGTAAAAGATCCACTGTGTCGGAGCCATTTGAGGTTGGTCAAAAGGTCTATCTGTCCACGAAGAATTTAAAATTGAATCTCCCCTCAGTAAAGCTTGCGCCGTGTTTTATCGGTCCCTTTGCCATAACGTGAGTCATTAATCCTCTAGCTTATGAGTTGGATTTACCAAGTTCTTAGAGGGTGCATAGGGTGTTTCATAAAACCCCTTTGAAGTTGTTTGCTATGAGAGGCGCGACCGCTCTACCTCTGTGAGTTATAGTGGCTGGCTGGGAGCTCCAGTCAGCCGACTTGATTGGTCCTGAATATAGTCTGGCAGCTGCTGATAGCAGTTGCCAGTTATTGGTTCCGTTTCCTGTGTGTCTGACTTCGGTCCTGCTCCAGTGAAAGTTACCTTGTCTCGATCCAGCTCTGCCTGTGTTCTGTGGTTCTCCTGTCGTGTTGGTCTATTCTATCGGCCTAGCCTGTCGGTACTAGTAAGTTTTCATCTGCATAGGTACGGCGGTTCCTTCCTCTCCTGCCACTAGGCAGCGTAGGGTTAGTGTTGGCGGCCTGGACCTGTCCACCTTTGGGGCTGCCTCCAGGAAGGGACATTGGCATGGGTGAAGGTCAGGGAGTCCCACGCCGTGCGTACCTGTGCACACTACTAGTACTGTAACACTCCAACCTCTGGAAAGATATTATATTATGGGGAACAAACCAAAACTAATAGCGCATTTACTGGAATTTTCCTGTGGGGTGCTGTAATAATCTAATTACTACTTTTGCATCTCTTTTCTGAGAAAGTAATAGCCAAAACCCTTCCTCCTTCAAATCATTCAAATAAAGTACTTAAAAAGGAGAAGTGAAACAGTGAACATCTAGTTAGAAAGCAGATGCTGCATATAGCACATACTGAGAGTGTACCATGCCCGTCTTCACCCTCCTCACTGTCATCGGTAAGTAGAGAACGATTAATTATCTTTCATAGATTGTTAATTAACTCAGCCTGGCCTGACCCTATAGAGGAAGCCCGGTGAGACTTGTGGGTGATTGCAGAGTCCTGGGTCATCAGATGCTTTTAAGTAATCCAACATTCGTAGCTTCATAAGTATAACTATGGAGCATTGGACATTGTGGGTTGTTTGTAATGTTTTATACTAGTCATGTGAGGAGCCTTTGAATTGTCCCATGTGGGCAACCGCTATCCGTAGGTTCATTTAGAGCCTATGGATATCCTTTCGTGACTCCCCACAGTGAACTATAAAGACAACAACAAACTTGGTTTGACTGTGTATTATATGGTCTCTCAGTCATTTGAATGGGTGCCATATAATATGACATTAACCTTACAGAGGCTGTGGGAAAGCACAGGATATGGACATAGCCCTTTAATTCTACAGTATGTACATGACCATGTTTTACTGCAGGGATTCCTGAAAACTCTATGAGATAAATGTATCAATTCTTGTACATCAAATTTCTGGCCTGCAAAAATCACAATTTTGGTACAAGGGCCAATATTGGAATTTTTGAGAATTTACATCAGGTCCTAAAACTTTTTTTAAAAACATGGATGGGGCTTAATTTTAGGTGCCGCAGTGTGGTGCTCATAAGATTTACTATAATATGTCAGAAATTAGGGTAAATTATAGTTGAAACGTACACCAGCTCGTCCGTCATGGAGGTGCCACCGGGTGTCAGAAGTAAAAATAGCGGCTTGCTTCTATTAATAGATTTGTTCTGTTTTCTCTGACGTAAACTTGACTTACACAAGTGTATGAAACGTCAGTCTATGTAAATACGCCCCATTGTACCTTTTCTAAATGAGTGACTTTCCCTTTCTTCCAGCAGCAGAAAATACAGTAAATTATATACAGTACAGTTTCCTTGAATTTCAATTTCAGAATTCAGTATTTTAATGTTTTAAAATTTCATTATTTGCTAAATAGATAGAATTTATTTAGTTTTTTTCATGTTTTTAGTTTTAAAAGATTTTTATTAAAGAAACATATATTGACAATTATATCAGTTTTATAGCAGTAATCCCCACACAGGGGGCTAAATGGTTGAACTTACATTCAATACATTGATCAGAGATTATATTGTAAGCAAGCGGGGTGCACTCGCCTGCGGATCGCCAACTCTCAGACTGGAATGGGCACCGACCACGTAGAAGTACTCTCTGGAGACGCGGATATCCTTTAAACCTGGCTCCTGCCAGTCTTTATTCACAGTACAACCAACGTAAACAGAGTCCATATAACGTTCTTCAACAAAACATAAAAGTCCACATACACACTCCACCTGGGTGTTAAGGTTAGGGTGGTCACCCTTGTCAGACTCTGGCCTTTCCTAGGCCACCGGCCTGCAGCAGCTTAGCTCTGCTGCACAGGTCCTCTCTGGCTCTCTCAGCCAACATCTCCCTGGGTGTAGCAGGAATGTACCCTTATATCCAACTTCCTGACCACACCTATGGGTATTTTCCCTTTTCTCAGGCACCAGAATGCCTGTCTGTTGCTCCCTACAGGCCATTCTCTGTAGTGCACCTCTACAATATATAATTCAGATATACTTTTTATCTTGTAATCTCCTTCATTAGTTTTGTATTTTATTTATTTCGCCAAAAGAATCAGATATATGCCATATTTGAATTTATAACTCACAATAACAATAAAATTTAACTAAACTAACTCAAGGTCACCATTCTTTCAGATTTCTTTGTGCATATTCTTAACTGGCCAACTCTACTCAACAGGTCTGTAGTCTAATTGGTACACCAGGTCCCTCTAGGTCGACAGGACGATATGCTGGAGTCCCGGAATATCTACCAGTTCTATCTAGGGTCCCCACACCTGCCCAAATCTCTCTAACGAGTCTGACCCTATAACATGTAACCTCTCGTACATCACATTCTGTGAAATTTTATTCATCACATCTTGAAAAGAAAGGTGCTGTTGTTTCCATCTAGCTGCGATATAAATTCTGTCCGCCATACAAATAATTTGAATCAATTTATGTGCCCGGTATTTGACCTGTGGCTGTCAATCTCCTAGGAGAAACACCGAAGGAAATTTTTGAAATGGGCCTACAAATAGTCTGTGCAATAGCCTATGTACCTGAGTCCAGAGCCTAGCTGCCTCAGAACAGGTCCACAAAATGTGTAGCTGAGTTCCCACCTCTGTACATCCCCTAAAACATAGGGGTGAAGATGTTGGGTAAATTTTATGCAGTCTGGCAGGCACCAAGTGGGTACGGTGCAATATTTTTAAGGAGGTTTCCATTAAGGTCATATCCGGAAGAACCTGAGGTAGCTGAAGAGAATATAGAAAATGAAAAACTTGATTGATCCTGTAATGTTTGGATGGATGAGAATCAAACTTGGCTTGGAATTGAGCAACTGTCAGCAGGTGGGAACTCTCTTTCAAATGGTGGAGGTTAGTTCATTAATTTTCCACCACTGGAAGTGAGCTGAGTCCAAGCTTGGAGGGAATCGTACATTTGGTATCAGAGGCAAAAACCTAGAAGGATTAGTAGAGAGATTATACTAAAAGCAAATACTCCTCCAAGTACGCAATGAATAGTAGGTAAACGGGCTAATATTATACAGATTGGGAACTATAAAACCATTTGACCTTATCAATTCCGAAAATGTCCGTGGGGCTATTTTTGCTGCCTCCAGATCCACCCACATCGGAGATCCGTCTCCCCCCAGAGTCTCTATCCATTGAGCAGTTCTAGCAGCTGTGTAATACTTTCTCAAATTAGGCACAGAAAGACCCCCTGTCTTTTATGATAGTACATTACATTATTTTTAATTCTAAGGCATTTATTGGCCCAAATAAACTTAAAAATAAGTTTTTGAAAATTATTTAATACCTCTCTGGAGACTGGAATAGGCAGGGTTTGAAAGAGGTATAATATTCGTGGGAGCAGGTTCATTTTGACAGTATGTATCCTTCACACCGAAGATAACAATGGATCATCCCATTTTAGCATCCCTGAAGTGACTTTCAGTATCAGGAGGGGATAATTCCATTTGTACAGAATAGACAATGAGGTGGTTAGATTAACACTAGAGATGAGCGAGCATAGTCGTCCGAGCTTGATGCTCGTTCGAGTATTAGGGTGTTCGAGATGCTCGTTACGCGAGACGAGCACCACGCGGCACTCGAGTCAATAACATTTACTTCCCTGAAATGTTAGTGCCATTTTCTGGCCAATAGACATGCAGGGAAGGCATTACAACTTCCTCCTGTGACGTTCCAGCCCTATCCCACCCCTCTGCAGTGAGTGGCTGTCGAGATCAGGTGACCGCCGAGTATTTAAATCTTTCGCGCCCGGTGCTTGCCTCAGACACACGCTGGCAGAGATTAGGGAGGGTGCTGCTGCTATAGTTAGAGTGTTGGTGTCTTCAAGAGCCCCAACGGTCCTTCTTAGGGCCACAGCTCACCTAGTGCACTACTGTTGTGGCTGCTGGGAGCAGTTTTGCACAATTTGTTTTTTTATATCGTACATACAGGCTATAGCGTTCTCAGGCTGCAGTCTGTACTACGTAGTATAGGGGCAGTATTGGTCAGGCAGGGACAGTGGGTAGTGTAGAAGAACCCCAACGGTGCTTCTTAGGGCCACATCTTACCATGTGAATTACAGTTGTTACTGCTAGGAGCAGCTTTGCACCAAATTTTTTCTTTCATCTTGGGCTCTGCAGACTATTGTGTTCTCAGTCTGCAGCCAATTATACAGAGTATAGGGGAAGTATTAGTGAGGCAGGGACAGTGATAGTGTGGAATCCTGTCTAGAAGAACCCCAACAGTCCTTCTTAGGGCCACATCTTACCGTGTGAATTACAGTTGTTGCTGCTAGGAGCAGCTTTGCACCAAATTTTTTCTTTCATCTTGGGCTCTGCAGACTATTGCGTTCTCAGTCTGCAGCCAATTATGCAGAGTATAGGGGCAGTATTGCTGAGGCAGGGACAGTGCTACTGTAGAATCCTGTCAACAAGTACCCCAAAAAAGCACCTGTTTAGGGCTATCTGTGACCATCTGCATTTAACTCCGTGGCTGCTGGTAGTTGTAGTACCTCATTATTGCACAGCTAGGCGTGCTTGCAGTCTTCCAAATAAGTTTTTTCCTGGCTGCAGTTTGCGCTGTCTCACTCCAACTGCACGCCAATAAGAATTCAAAAATTGTTTATACCGCTGTGTGTCTGCTGTAAACTGCACACACGGTGACAGACCCCCATACAGTGAAACTCACATTGGCGCAATATAGCCTGCATTGCATTGCATTGCACAAAAATTACCAAAAAAACCCCAGTAAATTCTTATGGCTAGCTGTGACTCTCTGCATTTCACTGCATGGCTGCTGTGAGCTCAGGAGTATCAGTATTGCATATCGCACAGCTAGGCTTGCTTGCAGTTTTCTGAATTATTTTTTTCCTGGCTACAGTTTGCGTTACATAAGCGCTGTCTCACTTCAACTGCACGCCAATAAGAATTCAAACATTTTTTACACCGCTGTGTGTCTGCTGTAAATTCAGCTGTGCAGGGCACTGCAATGGGATTTATTTATGTACCGACGGTGGGTTCCAGGGACCCACCAATGGTGTGGGTGCACACGGAATTCACATAGGGGAGTTGTACCTGCCTGTGTCTATTTATAAAAAAACCGAGTCAGACTGGGGCATGCAGTGCGGGCCGAAGCCCACCTGTATTTAATTTGACGTTAGCTCAGCTGTGCAGGGCACTGTAATGGGATGCATTTATGTACCGCCGGTGGCTTCCTGGGACCCACCCATGCTGTGGGTGCACACGGAATTCCCATGGCGGAGTTGTAGCTGCCTGTGACTATTTCTAAAAAACCCCAGTCTGACTGGGGCATGCAGTGTGGGCCAAAGCCCACCTGTATTTCATCTGACGTTAGCTCTGCCATCCGGGGCACTGCAATGGGATGTATTTATGTCCCGTCGGTGGGTTCCAGGGAGCCACCCATGCTGTGGGTCCAGTCCACACAGACTTCCCATAGGGGAGTTGTACCTGCCTGTGACTATTTCTAAAAAACCCAGTCTGACTGGGGCATGCAGTGTTGGCCGAAGCCCACCTGTACTTTATCTGATGTTACCTCAGCTATCCGGGGGACTGCAACGGGATTTATTAATGTACCATCTGTGGCTTCCTGGGACCCATCCATGCTGTGGGTCCACTCCACACAGACTTCCCGTAGGGGAGTTGTACCTGCCTGTGACTATTAATTAAAAAAACCCAGTCTGACTCGGGCATGCAGTGTGGGCCGAAGCCCACCTGTACTTTATGTCACGTTAGCTCAGCTATCGGGGGCACTGCAATGGGATTTATTTATGTTCCGTTGGTGGCTTCCTGGGACCCACCCATGCTGTGGGTCCACACAGACTTCCCAGAGCAGAGTTGTACCTGCCTGTGACTATGAAAAAAGGCCAGACTGACTAGGGCATGGAGTGTGGGCCGAAGCCAACCTGTACTTTATCTCACGTTAGCTCAGCTATCCGGGGCACTGCATTGGGACAAACTAAAGGAGGAATACAGCGCTAATGAGACGTTCACAGCTACGCTAGCATTGGAGTCCGCAGTAGGCCCGCGATTGCTGAGGGTTTGTGCAGAGGCCTATGTCCTGGGTGCAGTGAAAGTCCGCTTCCTGCCTACGATTGCTGAGGCTGTGTGCCATGGCCTATGTCGTCGGCATGGTGCAAGTCTGCCATGTTTGGCTGCTCTGATTTATTTATTGTTCATGTCTTGGGTTGCCTAGGACCCACCTATGCTGTTGGTGCACACTTAGTTCCAATCGCGGTGTTTGACCTGTCTGGCACAAAGACACTGACTGACTTGGGTAGGGGGCAGAGTGCAGATGGCTTTCCCCTTGCAGTGTCGATTGAGCTATGCAACACCTAGACAAAATGAATACTGTGTGGGCACATGCATTTCCCATTGCTATGTAACTCATGCCCACGTTTGCAGCTTCTGACGGAGGTGGCACAGGATTGGAATGAAGATCGAACGTCAATTTCTCATCGATTCTCTACAGCATTGTGGGCTATCACCCTGCCCCTTTTAAAGACCGTCGCTGCCTGGCCCTGCCAACCCTCTGCAGTGTGTGCCTCCGGTTCCTCCTCATGGCAGACGCACTTATAAATAGACATGTGGGTGGTGTGGCTATGCAGCCAGCGTGTGGCATGAGGGCAGCTTAAGGCTGCGCAGGGACACTTTTGTGTGCGCTGCGGACGCAGGGTCGTGTGGGGGGGTTGGGCAGCATGTAACCCAGGAGAAGAGGCAGCGGTGTGTCCCGCAGGCAGTGCTTGTGCTTGGTTGGAGGTAGTGTGGTGCTTAGCTAAGGTGTGCCTTGCTAATGAGGGTTTGTCCGAAGTAAAAATTGTTTAGGGCGGGGTCCACTCTTGCCGCTATTGTGGCTTAATAGTGAGACCTGGGAACCTGAGATACAGCCCTGCATGTTACCCCTTGCCTGCCCTATCTGTTTCTGTGTTGTTTCCATCACTTTCTTGGGTTTTCTAGATTTTCACAAATGAAAACCTTAGCGGAGCATGGGTGATATACAAAAATGCTCGAGTCGCCCATTGACTTCAATGGGGTTCGTTACTCAAAACGAACCCTCGAGCATCGCGGAAAGTTCGACTCGAGCAACGAGCACCCGAGCATTTTGGTGCTCGCTCATCTCTAATTAACACCCAAATACGGAATATAGTGTTTCTGGTGTTGAAAGCCCAAAATTCAAGTCTACTAATTTTGAGTTTCTTCAGTCATAGGGAGTTTTAGAAGAGTGGATGGAGAGGAGTAAAGGGATCTAAGGGCCTATACGAATATCCCCCAAATCCCATTTGCTGTAGTCCAAAAAATATGTAGTTCCAAGACAGAGAGTCAAATGCCTTCTCAATATCTAAGGCTTAAAGATTTAAGGAAATGTTATTCTTTTGTGTCTAATCAATAATGTTTAAAACTTTTCTAATATTATCTGGGGCTTGTCTATATGGCATGAACACCACTTGATATTTATGGATCAATTAAGGAAGAAACTGGTTTATGTGAGTCACCAAGATAGCGATAAATATTTTATAATCTGTATTCAGAAGAGAGATGGGTCGATAAATCTTAGGGGAAAGAGGGTCTTTATTAGCTTTGGGGATCACCGTTAGGTCAAAATTAAAAAATTCTTGTAGTGGGATTTTTCCACTCATCGGGGTCTGGAACATATTTTGCGTGGGCTCGATTAATATGTCTTTGTATTTTTTGTAATAAATGGCTCTAAAGCGGTCTGGGCCCGGAGCCTTCCCGAGTTTCAAATTATCGATGGCATCTGCTATTTCCTCTACAGTAATATCTGCATTCAAGGATTCCCTTTGTTCTTGGGAAATAGTGGGTATCGGGGGGGGGACTCCCGATGAACTCGTGCCCCAAGCTCTCCCCACCCACTTGTGTTCTTGGTATAGAGATGCGTAAAAATTGGCAAATGTATTATAAATCTTGTTTGGGTTGGTAGTAGTGGTATTATGAGGGGTATATAGCTTAAATACCGAGTTTAGCCTTTGTGTGTCCCGCAATCTTGCTGCTAATAACCTATCCGATTTGTTGGCATACTTGTAATATTTATATTTAGTTCATTGGAGTGCCCGTTCCACCCTTTCTCACAGGAGGGCATTAAGTTGCAGCTTAGTGTCTCTGATCTCTTTGGTTGTAGCCCTTGAAGGAATGCGTTGATTTTAGTTTTTCAATAGGAATATCCTCCTTTCCAGAGCCTGGAAAGCTTGTGACTTTTCTTTTTTCCTCTGGGAAGACAACCGTATAAGCTATCCTCGGATATATGCCTTGTGGGACAACCAAACCCACTGAGGCTTCGCTTCTGGGCTAGTGTTAAGGCCAAAGAACTCAGAGATCTGATTAGAGATTTAACCCAAGATCCTGGGATCCTGCATAAGGGCCTAGTTCAATCACCATCTAAATATGTTTCCCGGGGCTATGTCATCATTAATCTCAGACAATACAAGGTCATAGTCTGAGTAGACACAAGGACAATGTCTGGTGGTTGTTAGGTGGGGTAGAAGGTATATGGATACCAAGGTATAATGAAGTCTTGAGTATGTCTGACTCGCCAGTGAGTAAAAAGTGTAACCCCCTCTCTTTTCCGTGAATCTCCCTCCAACTATCCGCTAGCCTGAGCTGTGCTAATTTAGTCTCCCATTCCCTTCGTTGTGATACCAAAAATCTATTTGGGTTGTCACTCGATTCACCCAGAGTTGAGCTAAAGGAAAAATTAAAGTCACCCGCCCACAACATCGTGTATTGTGGATACAGTAGAAGCTTCCTAGAGACTGATCGTAGAATGGGCGAGGGGCTTTCCAAGGGGGCATACATGTTAATTATGGCCATTGGTTGGTCATGTAGTTTGCCAAAAACAATACAGAATCTCCCTTCTTGATCATTCTCTATCTGCTCCACCTGAAGCGGGAATGACTTATGCAACAATGTCATGACACCGCTATGCATTTTGGGGGGCCGTGGCCATATAGTACACTTTGGTAACCTCGGTACTGAGACCATTGTGAACAAGAGTCCAATCGAAGAGTCGACCATCTTTGAACTATTCAGCAGCTATTAATCCACCACTGGCCTAGCACTTAACACATAAACTTGCATAATCAAATACTTTTAATAGTCATGGTAGTGGGTTTCCTCAGATCAATCTGCAAGACGCACCCCACCCCAATCGAGTTTGACATCAGTACAGTGGCTATAACCATTGAAAAACCCTCCATCTCATCTCTTTGTTTTCGTCTAAAAAACTCACACTCCTCATCATGAGAGAAGCTGAAGATTATTATTTTCTATGATGCACTGGGCTCACCAGCCCCCGAGACCCGGGTAGAGGGTCCAGATCTGGTTTTTGGAGAGCGTGGAGTGATCCAAGTTCATCAAGGACGAGGGCGCGAACGCCCGACTTCCCGGGTCTCTCCATCTGGATCTGTGCTCTTCCAAGAATCCTGTATGCCTCTTCCAGAGATCTAGCTAAATATGACCGTCCATGATATTGAAAGAGGAGTGCAAACGGGAATCCCCACTTGTATCTGATATTGGCTGAGCACAAGGCCTGTGAAATTGACCTGAAGGCAAGTGTAGAAGGGTCTATATCAGCATACAGTTGTACCAGTGGCGTGGATT
This sequence comes from Eleutherodactylus coqui, assembly GCF_035609145.1. Classification (NCBI taxonomy): domain Eukaryota; kingdom Metazoa; phylum Chordata; class Amphibia; order Anura; family Eleutherodactylidae; genus Eleutherodactylus; species Eleutherodactylus coqui. The sequence continues at coordinate 216,261,936 of NC_089842.1, read as the reverse complement.
TATTTTGGGTCCACGGCGTAATCAATAGGAATGTTTGCACCCTTCCAGATTTATGTTCAGAGATTGTGCACACAATGGAAGACATCACACGGAGACAAGACTTTCAGTGTAGAAAGTCTTCCTGGACTCTGTTTATTAGTAGGCGTAAAGCATCTTTTATAGCATTATGGGCTAACTGCCCTTTATGGGCATGCAGGAAGCAATACGTGATTGGAAATCAAAGCATGGGATTGGGTAGTCCAATTATGGTCTTTTTCCATCCGGTCCAGTGTGAGCTTTTGTCGTCATGCACGTCCAACATCATGTGGTTTCAGATGAAAAAACGGTGCCATCTTTTGGTGTTCGATGGAGGGGGCAGGAGGTGGAGTGAGCATCGTCTCGTCAAATGACGCCTGAGGGTTATGTGCAGGTAAAAAATGTGCTCTGAGGTTATGAGCGTGTATTTCTATCAAGCTGCATATTCTGATAACGGTTAGCAGAACAGGATGTGGCCGGCACATTCTGTTCTGCTGGCTCAGGAGGTAAAATATCCTCCACTATGACACTCCCGACAATGGGGTGAGATTCCTGGCCGTCGCCAACAGTTGATCCCTGACCTCACTATAGTGCAACTTGAGGACGACATCTCTAGGGAGGTCCGAATTTGGAAGTTGAGCTAATGCTCTGTGGATCCGGTCAATCCTCAGATAGGCCTGGTCGATTTGCAGCAATGATGCTGAAAACAGATTAATTGCAGTTTCTTTTAAGGCCGTTATGGTCTCCGGGAGCCCCCAAATCCTGATATTGGAGCGACAAGACCTATTCTCCAAGTCCTCATATTTGGCCTCTAACAGTTCAATTTTAGTTTCCAGGTCTGCCACATGACTTCGGTCTGTCTCTATAGTGTCTATAATATCCTCAGTCTTTTTTTCCTACTCGTCTGTCCTCTGACCCAGGTCTCAGATTTGGTTACGAATTCACGAGAATGACCCCCTCTCTTCTTGGACAGCACTCACACCGGAAGCCCTCAGTCCAGATACAGCCCCCTGTGTCTTCAGCCCCTCTCTCTTCTTGTGACAGTTTCTGCCCTCCTAGTGCCTGCAGGCAAGTCCTGAGTTCTCTCACCTCCCCTCCGGCTGTGTCTCCACTCCAGGTGGCCTTCACCCACCAGCAGTTGTGCCTCCTGTGCTGCTTCCTCCCGGCAGGAGCCCACTACAATCGGCCACGGGATCTGGCCGCTGGTGGGCCGCTACCTCACATCCGGTCGGCTGTGCTCCCAACTTCAGCTTGGGGATGCGCCTGGTAAGGTAGGCCGCGCTCCTGCAACTCCACCTAGAGACCCACGGAAGCTCTTGTTTCACAGCTCTCACTCTGGTGGTGTTAGCGGTGCAGCTCTCGGCTTCAGCCGTGCGCTCAGGACGTCAAGATTGTTTCAGAAAGCCTTCCCCACGCTGAAGCTCCTGAAATGGTATCCGTTCCCGCTGCTGGCTAAGTCATGCCCCCTTTGCTAAGTTTTTAATGCAAATTTCCACAAATGTGACTTATTTTTAACTTCTGTCACATTGCAGTGCCTCTTCACCAGACTTGTTCTATATCTTGTGCCTGTAAAAGTAAAATGGAAAGTAGTGACTGAGAAGTCAAAATGAAACGCAAGATTTATATATTTATGCATTGTTCACAACATTTATGAATACTATGCTGACAGACGTATTGGGACACACATAGAAGGTGATGAAATTGGATTTTATTCCTATTTTCCATCCAGTGTTGAGCGGCTTTTGTCCTCATTCACTGCAGTAACCCTCCACAGCCGCTTTCCATCAAATTCCCATAAATGTTTGGGGATTTGCCTCCATTCCTGGAGGAGAGCTTCAGATAGTGATGCGGGGGATGATGGGCATATTAAGCATGCACGGATACAGCCCTCTAGTTCGCCCCGCTTGTTGGGATTAAGATCCAGACTTTGGATCAGACAGCGAAGTTTGCAGACGTTCTGCTCCTCCACACTGCGTGCCGTATGACATGGTGCTCAGTCATGTTGGTAGAGACACTGAGCTGTTCCAAAGTATTATCACAGGGTAAGTGATACCACATTGTCTGAATTGCCGTTGAGTGTGGTCTTCACCATAACCAATGGTCCTAGTCCTTCCCAGCAGAAACACCCCCACACCATAACAGAACCTTCTCCAAATTTGACTGTTGGTACAATGCAGTCATCAGCGATCTGATCGGAATATGTTGTACTCTGATTCAGCTGTCCACAACTCTTGCTTCCACCCATTTACAGTAAAATAATGACACTGGAAGCGCCATCGCAGGTGCCGCTGTGCATTCACTACCGTGATGTTGTGTGCAGCTGCTCACCCATGTTAACTCTTCACATGCAGTTCCTGTTTCATAATTCAAACTCACGAACTGGCGAAACTCTGGCGGAACTCGGAAACAGCGGAGATTACTCATGGACAGATATAACACACTGACTGACAAATGCCCAAAACACGATCAAGCATACCCACACACATAAACAGAAGTAAATAGATTCAATGCAAGGTATTGGTTCGTATTTTGGCCAAGATACTTAAGCCCATGGGCCCACTTCAAGGGTCCTCAATGTTTCGCAGGTTCCTACTCTAACAAGACAACTTCCACAGGAAACCTACCTGCATGTGGGGCAATCGTCCTGATATGGAGGGCCATGCACTGGAACCTAGCGGCCTACCTAGAACTAGATGACAAATGAAACACAGCAGGACTGAACGTAGCTCACTCCAATACACCAGGGATTTGCATAGAACACAGAACACAATGGACCCTGAACAGGAGTATTCACACCACACATCTGGTACCCTACACAGACACACAGGAACATGACACTGTTCCACTGAACACACAGAGGGAAGCCCAACAGCCTCTAGCAGAGGAGCTGGTATATATGAGAAGCAGACCAGGGGGATTGGCTGGCTAGAGAAATCCACACCCAGCCAGCTTAATCCACCTCCACCTGTGGGGCTGCGCTGCTGGAAACCTATGTAGAGCAACAGAGCCCAGCAGCACACCCTAACAGTACCTTTCCCTTAAAGAGGGGCCTCCGGAGACACAGGCACCCAACACACAGGGGTCTGAGACTTGGGGGATTGGCTGGCTGGAGAAATCCACACCCAGCCAGCTAAAAAAAACACCTGTGGGGCTGCACTGCGCTGGCTGGGTGTGGACATTTCACTAAGGATGATTCTGGTGCTAGTGGAATTCCAGTAGCCTGTAAGACCACCTGAGCAAGGGCATACAATGTGCATGATGCCTTCGCAGCTTGAACAAGGCTTTGTTGTCTACATTCTTTCAGTTTATGAGGTCTTCTTAAATGTGGTTGATCTTTTTCATTTCCTCTTACATCGCCAACAGTGGGCTTTGAAAGGTCCAAAAGTGCTGTTATGTCCCGTACTGATTGGTTGGTGACATTTCACCACCAGGCCCCATTTTCAGCTCTACACCTGGTGAAATTCCACCACCAAACACCGTTGTTAGCTCTACATATAGTGGCATTCTGATGGTTTCTGTACTTGGATCTGCTGTGTGATCCTCTCCTTTAAACCTAATGCTCACACATCCATTGAGAGCACTGAAGAGGGGGGGAATACTTTTCACAATTTATCTGCTGAAAACTTTACTTAGACCAATGTATGAAATGCCAATTTAAGAAAATATGCCTCATTGTACCTTTTCTCAATGAGTCCGGAGAGTTTTCCTTTCTTGTAGCAACAGACTATACAGTAAATTATATAATATACAGTACAGCTTCTTTAAATTATCATTTTGGAGTTTAGTTTTTTAATGTTTAGGATTTTGGTTAATGTTTTAATTAGAGATGAGCGAACGTACTCGTCCGAGCTTGATGCTCGGGCGAATATTAGCGTGTTCGGGATGCTCGTTACTCGTAACGAGTACCACGCGATGTTCGGGTTACTTTCACTTTCATCTCTGAGACGTTAGCGCGCTTTTCTGGCCAATTGAAAGACAGGGAAGGCATTACAACTTCCCCCCTGTGATGTTCCAGCTCTATACCACCCCCCTGCATTGAGTGGCTGGGGAGATCAGATGTCACCCGAGTATAAAAGTCGGCCCCTCCCGCGGCTCGGCTCAGATGCCTTGTGAGATAGCTGAGGGACAGAAGTGGTGCTTAGGCAGGGAGAGTTTAAGGAGTTAGTGTAGGCTTCAAGAACCCCAACGGTCCTTCTTAGGGCCACATCTAACAGTGTGCAGTACTGTGGAGGCTGCTGTTAGCAGTGTTGCACATTTTTTTTTTTCCGAATCGGCCGTGCAGAGCATTGCGCCCTGCAGTAATACTCCAGGGACAGAATTGTATAGGCAGGGCCAGAAGACATATTTTATTGATTGAATATACGCAGTGGGCCTTTCCTTTAAAAAAAAAGGGCAAAAATTCTATTTGGCCTGCAGGCTTGCGCCAATTTATTTCCTGCCTGGGAAATCACCGCTCTGCTGTAGTTAATAACTCTGCAACACTGCAGTTCTGTGACACATTGCAGGGCCACAACACATTTATTATTGATTGAATATAGTCAGTGGGCCTTTCCTTTAAAAAAAAGGGAAAAAATTCTATTTGGCCTGCCTCTGACAGTCCTCAGCGTTCTGGGTACGTGTGTGCTGGGTGGAGAACGTAAAAAAATCATACGCAGCCAGCTAAGTTTAACAGCAGGCTTGCGCCAATTTATTTCCTGCCTGGGAAATCACCGCTCTGCTGTAGTTAATAACTCTGCAACACTGCAGTTCTGTGACACATTTGCAGGGCCACAACACATTTATTATTGATTGAATATACGCAGTGGGCCTTTCCTTTAAAAAAAAGGGAAAAAATTCTATTTGGCCTGCAGGCTTGCGCCAATTTATTTCCTGCCTGGGAAATCACCGCTCTGCTGTAGTTAATAACTCTGCAACACTGCAGTTCTGTGACACATTGCAGGGCCACAACACATTTATTATTGATTGACTATAGTCAGTGGGCCTTTCCTTTAAAAAAAAGGGAAAAAATTCTATTTGGCCTGCCTCTGACAGTCCTCAGCGTTCTGGGTACGTGTGTGCTGGGTGGAGAATGTAAAAAAAATCATACGCAGCCAGCTAAGTTTAACAGCAGCCTCCGGTTTGCACCGCTGCCTCTCCCCTTGTGCCCCAACCTGCCACTGAGATCCAACCCTGCTCTGAGGACACAGGCACTACCGTCTCCTGGCCTGCACTCACACCCTCACCTCCGCTGTCCTCGGCCCAATCCACCAATGTCTCGCACCGCACGGTCCAGCCGTCGCTAGCGCAAGTGTTTGAGCGCAAGCGCAAGTACGCCGCCACGCACCCGCACGCTCAAGCGTTAACCGTCCACATAGCCAAATTTATCAGCCTTGAGATGCTGCCGTATAGGGTTGTGGAAACGGAGCCCTTCAAAAGTATGATGGCGGCGGCGGCCCCGCGCTACTCAGTTCCCAGTCGCCACTACTTTTCCCGATGTGCCGTCCCAGCACTGCACGACCACGTCTCCCGCAACATTGTACGCGCTTTTAGCAACAGACTATACAGTAAATTATATAATAAACAGTACAGCTTCTTTGAATTATCATTTTGGAGTTTAGTTTTTTAATGTTTAGGATTTTTGTTAATGTTTTAATTAGAGATGAGCGAACGTACTCGTCCGAGCTTGATGCTCGGGCGAATATTAGCGTGTTCGGGATGCTCGTTACTCGTAACGAGTACCACGCGATGTTCGGGTTACTTTCACTTTCATCTCTGAGACGTTAGCGCGCTTTTCTGGCCAATTGAAAGACAGGGAAGGCATTACAACTTCCCCCTGTGATGTTCCAGCACTATACCACCCCCCTGCAATGAGTGGCTGGGGAGATCAGATGTCACCCGAGTATAAAAGTCGGCCCCTCCCGCGGCTCGCCACAGATGCCTTGTGAGATAGCTGACGGACAGTGCTGTTGGTGCCGGAGCTGCTATAGGGAGAGCGTTAGGAGTTAGTGTAGGCTTCAAGAACCCCAACGGTCCTTCTTAGGGCCACATCTAACAGTGTGCAGTAGTGTGGAGGCTGCTGTTAGCAGTGTTGCACATTTTTTTTTTTTTCCAAATCGGCCGTGCAGAGCATTGCGCCCTGCAGTAATACTCCAGGGACAGAATTGTGTAGGCAGGGCCAGAAGATATATTTTATTGATTGAATATACGCAGTGGGCCTTTCCTTTAAAAAAAAAAGGGCAAAAATTCTATTTGGCCTGCAGGCTTGCGCCAATTTATTTCCTGCCTGGGAAATCACCGCTCTGCTGTAGTTAATAACTCTGCAACACTGCAGTTCTGTGACACATTGCAGGGCCACAACACATTTATTATTGATTGAATATAGTCAGTGGGCCTTTCCTTTAAAAAAAAGGGAAAAAATTCTATTTGGCCTGCCTCTGACAGTCCTCAGCGTTCTGGGTACGTGTGTGCTGGGTGGAGAACGTAAAAAAAATCATACGCAGCCAGCTAAGTTTAACAGCAGGCTTGCGTCAATTTATTTCCTGCCTGGGAAATCACCGCTCTGCTGTAGATAATAACTCTGCAACACTGCAGTTCTGTGACACATTTGCAGGGCCACAACACATTTATTATTGATTGAATATACGCAGTGGGCCTTTCCTTTAAAAAAAAGGGAAAAAATTCTATTTGGCCTGCAGGCTTGCGCCAATTTATTTCCTGCCTGGGAAATCACCGCTCTGCTGTAGTTAATAACTCTGCAACACTGCAGTTCTGTGACACATTTGCAGGGCCACAACACATTTATTATTGATTGAATATACGCAGTGGGTCTTTCCTTTAAAAAAAAGGGAAAAAATTCTATTTGGCCTGCAGGCTTGCGCCAATTTATTTCCTGCCTGGGAAATCACCGCTCTGCTGTAGATAATAACTCTGCAACACTGCAGTTCTGTGACACATTTGCAGGGCCACAACACATTTATTATTGATTGAATATACGCAGTGGGCCTTTCCTTTAAAAAAAGGGAAAAAAATTCTATTTGGCCTGCAGGCTTGCGCCAATTTATTTCCTGCCTGGGAAATCACCGCTCTGCTGTAGTTAATAACTCTGCAAACACTGCAGTTCTGTGACACATTTGCAGGGCCACAACACATTTATTATTGATTGAATATACGCAGTGGGCCTTTCCTTTAAAAAAAAAAAGGGCAAAAATTCTATTTGGCCTGCAGGCTTGCGCCAATTTATTTCCTGCCTGGGAAATCACCGCTCTGCTGTAGTTAATAACTCTGCAACACTGCAGTTCTGTGACACATTGCATGGCCACAACACATTTATTATTGATTGAATATAGTCAGTGGGCCTTTCCTTTAAAAAAAAGGGAAAAAATTCTATTTGGCCTGCCTCTGACAGTCCTCAGCGTTCTGGGTACGTGTGTGCTGGGTGGAGAACGTAAAAAAAATCATACGCAGCCAGCTAAGTTTAACAGCAGGCTTGCGTCAATTTATTTCCTGCCTGGGAAATCACCGCTCTGCTGTAGATAATAACTCTGCAACACTGCAGTTCTGTGACACATTTGCAGGGCCACAACACATTTATTATTGATTGAATATACGCAGTGGGCCTTTCCTTTAAAAAAAAAGGGAAAAAATTCTATTTGGCCTGCAGGCTTGCGCCAATTTATTTCTTGCCTGGGAAATCACCGCTCTGCTGTAGTTAATAACTCTGCAACACTGCAGTTCTGTGACACATTTGCAGGGCCACAACACATTTATTATTGATTGAATATACGCAGTGGGTCTTTCCTTTAAAAAAAAGGGAAAAAATTCTATTTGGCCTGCAGGCTTGCGCCAATTTATTTCCTACCTGGGAAATCACCGCTCTGTTGTAGTTAATAACTCTGCAACACTGCAGTTCTGTGACACATTTGCAGGGCCACAACACATTTATTATTGATTGAATATACGCAGTGGGCCTTTCCTTTAAAAAAAAGCGAAAAAATTCTATTTGGCCTGCAGGCTTGCGCCAATTTATTTCCTGCCTGGGAAATCACCGCTCTGCTGTAGTTAATAACTCTGCAACACTGCAGTTCTGTGACACATTTGCAGGGCCACAACACATTTATTATTGATTGAATATACGCAGTGGGCCTTTCCTTTAAAAAAAAAGGGAAAAAATCTATTTGGCCTACCTCTGACAGTCCTCAGCGTTCTGGGTACGTGTGTGCTGGGTGGAGAACTTAAACAAAAATCATACGCAGCCAGCTAAGTTTAACAGCAGGCTTGCGCCAATTTATTTTCCTGGCTGGGAAATCAAATCACTGGTAATACAGCATGCTGAGGGGTAGGGGTAGGCCTAGAGGACGTGGACGCGGCCGAGGATGCGGAGGGCCAAGTGAGGGTGTGGGCACAGGCCGAACTCCTGATCCAGGTGTATCGCAGCTGACTGCTGCGCGATTAGGAGAGAGGCACGTTTTTGGAGTCCCCACATTCATCGCACAATTAATGGGTCCACGCGGGAGACCTTTATTAGAAAATGAGCAGTGTGAGCAGGTCCTGTCGTGGATGGCAGAAAGTGCTTCGAGCAACCTATCGTCCACCCACAGTTCTGCGCCGTCCACTGCTGCAAATCCGAATCCTCTGTCTGCTGCTCCTCCTTCCTCCCAGCCTCCTCACTCCACTACAATGACACATGCTCAGGAGCGGGAAGACTCCCAGGAACTGTTCGCGGGCCCCTGCTCAGATTGGGCAGCAGTGGTTCCTCTCCCACCAGAGGAGTTTATCGTCACTGATGCCCAACCATTGGAAAGTTCCCGGGGTCCGGGGGATGAGGCTGGGGACTCCCGGCAACTGTCTCAAGACCTTTCAGTGGGTGAGGAGGACGATGACGATGAGACACAGTTGTCTATCGGTGAGGTAGTAGTAAGGGCAGTAAGTCCGAGGGAGGAGCGCACAGAGGATTCTGAGGAAGAGCAGCAGGACGATGAGGTGACTGACCCCACCTGGTTTGCAACGCCTACTCAGGACAGGTCTTCAGAGGGGGAGGCAAGGGCAGCAGCAGGGCAGGTTGCAAGAGGCAGTGTGGTGGCCAGGGGTACAGGCAGGGCCAGACCGAATAATCCACCAACTGTTTCCCTAAGCGCACCCTCGCGCCATGCCACCCTGCAGAGGCCAAGGTGCTCTAAGGTCTGGCAGTTTTTCACAGAGACGCCTGACGACCGACGAACAGTGGTGTGCAACCTTTGTCGCGCCAAGATCAGCCGGGGAGCCACCACCAACAGCCTCACCACCACCAGCACGCGCAGACATATGATGGCCAAGCACCCCACAAGGTGGGACGAAGGCCGTTCACCGCCTCCGGTTTGCACCGCTGCCTATCCCCCTGTGCCCCAACCTGCCACTGAGATCCAACCCCGCTCTGAGGACACAGGCACTACCGTCTCCTGGCCTGCACCCACACCCTCACCTCCGCTGTCCTCGGCCCAATCCACCAATGTCTCGCACCGCACGGTCCAGCCGTCGCTAGCGCAAGTGTTTGAGCGCAAGCGCAAGTACGCCGCCACGCACCCGCACGCTCAAGCGTTAACCGTCCACATAGCCAAATTTATCAGCCTTGAGATGCTGCCGTATAGGGTTGTGGAAACGGAGCCCTTCAAAAGTATGATGGCGGCGGCGGCCCCGCGCTACTCAGTTCCCAGTCGCCACTACTTTTCCCGATGTGCCGTCCCAGCCCTGCACGACCACGTCTCCCGCAACATTGTACGCGCCCTCACCAACGAGGTTACTGCCAAGGTCCACTTAATAACGGACACGTGGACAAGCACAGGTGGGCAGGGCCACTACGTCTCCCTGACGGCACATTGGGTGAATTTAGTGGAGGCTGGGACAGAGTCAGAGCCTGGGACCGCTCATGTCCTACCCACCCCCAGAATTGCGGGCCCCAGCTGGGTGGTGGTATCTGCGGCGGTGTATGCTTCCTCCACTAAAGCACCCTCCTCCTCCTCCTCCAACGCAACCTCTGTCTCGCAATCAAGATGTGTCAGCAGCAGCACGTCGCCAGCAGTCGGTGTCGCGCGTCGTGGCAGCACAGCGGAGGGCAAGCGTCAGCAGGCCGTGCTGAAACTACTCAGCTTAGGAGATAAGAGGCACACGGCCCACGAACTGCTGCAGGGTCTGACAGAGCAGACCGACCGCTGGCTTGCGCCGCTGAGCCTCCAACTGGGCATGGTCGTGTGTGACAATGGCCGTAACCTGGTGGCGGCTCTGCAGCTCGGCAGCCTCACGCACGTGCCATGCCTGGCCCACGTCTTTAATTTGGTGGTTCAGCGCTTTCTGAAAAGCTACCCACGCTTGTCAGACCTGCTCGGAAAGGTGCGCCGGCTCTGCGCACATTTCCGCAAGTCCCACACGGACGCTGCCACCCTGCGCACCCTGCAACATCGGTTTAATCTGCCAGTGCACGGACTGCTGTGCGACGTGCCCACACGGTGGAACTCTACGCTCCACATGTTGGCCAGGCTCTATGAGCAGCGTAGAGCTATAGTGGAATACCAACTCCAACATGGGCGGCGCAGTGGGAGTCAGCCTCCTCAATTATTTTCAGAAGAGTGGGCCTGGTTGGCAGACATCTGCCAGGTCCTTGGAAACTTTGAGCAGTCTACCCAGGTGGTGAGCGGCGATGCTGCAATCATTAGCGTCACCATTCCTCTGCTATGCATCTTGAGAAGTTCCCTGCAAAGCATAAAGGCAGATGCTTTGCGCTCGGAAACGGAGGCGGGGGAAGACAGTATGTCGCTGGATAGTCAGAGCACCCTCCTGTCTATATCTCAGCGCGTTCAGGAGGAGGAGGAGGAGCATGAGGAGGAGGGGGAAGAGACAGCTTGGCCCACTGCTGACGGTACCCATGCTGCTTGCCTGTCATCCTTTCAGCGTGTATGGCCTGAGGAGGAGGAGGAGGAGGAGGATCCTGAAAGTGATCTTCCTAGTGAAGACAGCCATGTGTTGCGTACAGGTACCCTGGCACACATGGCTGACTTCATGTTAGGATGCCTTTCTCGTGACCCTCGCGTTACACGCATTCTGGCCACTACGGATTACTGGGTGTACACACTGCTCGACCCACGGTATAAGGAGAACCTTTCCACTCTCATTCCCGAAGAGGAAAGGGGTTCGAGAGTGTTGCTATACCACAGTACCCTGGCGGACAAGCTGATGGTAAAATTCCCATCCGACAGCGCTAGTGGCAGAAGGCGCAGTTCCGAGGGCCAGGTAGCAGGGGAGGTGCGGAGATCGAGCAGCATGTACAGCACAGGCAGGGGAACAGTCTTTAAGGCCCTGGACAGCTTTATGGCTCCCCAGCAAGACTGTGTCACCGCTCCCCAGTCAAGGCTGAGTCGGCGGGAGCACTGTAAAAGGATGGTGAGGGAGTACGTAGCCGATCGCACGACCGTCCTCCGTGACGCCTCTGCCACCTACAACTACTGGGTGTCGAAGCTGGACACGTGGCCTGAACTCGCGCTGTATGCCCTGGAGGTGCTTGCTTGTCCTGCGGCTAGCGTCTTGTCAGAGAGGGTGTTTAGTGCGGCTGGGGGAATCAGCACAGATAAGCGTACCCGCCTGTCAACCGACAGTGCCGACAGGCTAACACTCATCAAGATGAACAAAGCCGGGATTTCCCCAGACTTCTCTTCTCCACCAGCGGACAGCAGCGATACCTAAGCAATACGTAGGCTGCACCCGCGGATGGAAGCATCGTTCTCTCTCACCATCCAAAACGGGGACATTTTTGCTTCATCAATCTGTGTATAATATTCCTCCTCCTCCTCCTGCTCCTCCTCCTGAAACCTCACGTAATCACGCAGAATGGGCAATTTTTCTTAGGGCCACAAGGCTCACTCATATAATTTTTCTAAACAATTTTTATACGTTTCAATGCTCTTAAAAGCGTTGAAACTTTAACTTGAACCAATTTTTCGTTAAACTGGGCTGCCTCCAGGCCTAGTTACCACTTAAGCCACATTAACCAAAGCGATTAATGGGTTTCACCTGCCATCTTGGTTGGGCATGGCCAATTTTTTCTGAGGTACATTAGTACTGTTGGTACACCAATTTTTTTTGGCCCTCACCTACAGTGTAATCATAGTAATTTCTATGTTCTTCGCCTGCACTCATGGTACAGAAAGGTGTGTGGGGTTGGCCTACACTTTAGCTACATAAATGTAACTGGGGCCTTGTCTATACTGCAGCTACTGAAATGTGAAAGAGACTGTTCTGACTGATCTCCCTAAACTGCTGCAATGGGAATGTTACTGGGGCCTGTCTTGAGTGCTACTATTACTGAAATGGAACTAAGACTGCGCTCCCCCTATACTGCTGCTAGTGATATGTTAGTGGGGCCTGTCCCTAATGCTACCGCTGAAATGTTAATAATTCTGGGCTCTGCCTATACCGCTGCTAATGGTATGTCACTGGGGTGTGGAAACAGAGGCTTCACAAAGACATGATGGCGGCGAGGCCATTTCCCACCAACGCTGTTACTGTTAAGGTGCATATAACCACGGACACGTGTAGAGGACACATAGTGCCTCCAAAACATCCCCCTCCTCCTCCAACAATGAAAACATTCTTGGCAAATACCTTTGCATTGGTCCATCTGGTGGCAGTCCAAGAATTTCACCTTTAACGACACAACAAGAGAGCACCACCACCATCCCCCCGCCACGGCCCACTTAATCCTGGCCACATTCCAAAAACCAACTACATAAAACCGCGCTACCAGGTCCGCAGTCACCACCACATTACCACCAACGAGGTTACTGTTAAGGTACATATTACCAGTCTGACTGGGGCATGCAGTGTGGGCCGAAGCCCACCTGCATTAAGCATGACATTACTACCTCAGCTGTGTTGGGCAATGCAATGGGATATTTTTATGTACCGCCGGTGGCTTCCTGGCACCCACCCATGCTGTAGGTGCACACGGAGTTTAACCTACATCTGTCCACTTGTAAAGAACCACAGTCAGACTGGGGCATGCAGTGTGGGCCGAAGCCCACCTTTATTAAGCACGACATTACTACCTCAGCTGTGTTGGGCAATGCAATGGGATATTTTTATGTACCGCTGGTGGGTTCCAGGGAGCCACCCATGCTGTAGGTGCACACGGAGTTTAACCTACATCTGTCCACTTGTAAAGAACCCCAGTCAGACTGGGGCATGCAGTGTGGGCCGAAGCCCACCTGTATTAAGCACGACATTACTACCTCAGCTGTGTTGGGCAATGCAATGGGATATTTTTATGTACTGCCGGTGGCTTCCTGGCACCCACCCATGCTGTGGGTCCACACGGAGTTGTAACTGCATGTGTCCACTTCTAAAGAACCCCAGTCTGACTGGGGCATGCAGTGTGGGCCGAAGCCCACCTGCATTTCATCTGACGTTAGCTCTGCTGTCCAGGGCACTGCAATGGGATACATTTATGTACAGCGGGTGGGTTCCAGGGAGCCACCCATGCTGTGGGTGCACACGGAATTCCCATTGCGGAGTTGTACCTGCCTGTGACTATTTATAAAAAACCGCGGTCTGACTGGGGCATGCAGACACCTTGACAGAATGAATAGTGTGTGGCACATAGGTTCCCCATTGCTATGCCCACGTGTGCAGCTCGAGATGGAGGTGGCACAGGATTGGATTTCTCATTGCTTCTGTACAGCATTGTGGACTATCGGCCCGCCCCTTTTATGGGGGGGGGGGTCGCTGCCTAGCCATGCCAACCCTCTGCAGTGTGTGCCTGCTTTTCCTGTGGCAGACGCACTTATAAATAGACATGAGGGTGGCGTGGCATGAGGGCAGCTGAAGGCTGGGCAGGGACAATTTGTTGTACGCTGTGGACACTGTCGTGCGGGGGGGGGGGGGTTGGGCAGCATGTAACCCAGGAGAAGTGGCAGCAGAGTGTCATGCAGGCAGTGATTGTGCTTTGTTGGAGGTAGTGTGGTGCTTAGCTAAGGTATGCATTGCTAATGAGGGCTTTTCAGAAGTAAAAGTTGTTGGGAGGGGGGGGGCCCACTCTTGCCGGTATTGTGGCTTAATAGTGGGACCTGTGAACTTGAGATGCAGCCCAACATGTAGTCCCTCGCCTGCCCTATCCGTTGCTGTGTCGTTCCCATCACTTTCTTGAATTGCCCAGATTTTCACACATGAAAACCTTAGCGAGCATCGGCGAAATACAAAAATGCTCGGGTCGCCCATTGACTTCAATGGGGTTCGTTACTCGAAACGAACCCTCGAGCATCGCGATAATTTCGTCCCGAGTAACGAGCACCCGAGCATTTTGGTGCTCGCTCATCTCTAGTTTTAATGTTTTATTATTTGTTATAAAAAATGTATTTAGTTAGTTTGTTATTTCTATTTTTCACTGTTCTTTTGATGAGTTTTTAATGCAAATTTCTCTGAATGTAAGTCACCTATTTTTAACTTTTGTCACATTGTGCTTCCTTTTCATCAGACTTGTTCTCTTGTTGTGTCTGTAAAAATAAAATGGAAAGTAGTGACAGAGAAGTCAAAATGAAACCCAGTATAAAAAAATGCTAAAAGCAGTACAAATGTATTCTTCTGTATTTTCTCATGTACACATTTCCTCAAGTATCATAAAACTCCTTGGATACCTGAAGATCTTACTCAAAACAAAAGCCTCAAAGGAGTGTTCCCATTTGAACCAGGCATAGTCCTGATGAAAGCTCCACTAGAAACAAGGTGGCTGGGAGGAGTGAAACAGTAGACTGCTTCCGGGCTACGCTGTTTCTGCATCTCCGATAGAAGTCACTAGGAGTTACGTATAGATTATAGCACAATGAGCTACGCTCCTTCCGTAACTCCATTGACCTTAGGAGTTCCATGAACAGTTCAGCAAAGCCCGTCAGCGGTTTCCATCCTCCTGACCATCTCCTGCTCGATGCATACAGCCAGGCCAGGGATGGTGGGGGCCTGAACTCAAAATAGCTGCAGATTCCAGAGGTGAAATCCACACCATCTACACCTGTGGATATGCCATAAAAGGTCTAGATTGGAATACCCTTTTAATTTCAGCAGATATTATATCGCTGGTCCCGCCGATGAGAATAAATCCACCAGTCTGGCATTGTCATACCTATTTAGAGATGCAAAAGATGAGTTATCCAGATTGTCCCTTTGGTTGTATTGTACATGTAATCTAGTTTTGTGGTAATTATAGACAGGATGTTGGTGAAATCTCATATTCATCGTTTCTAATTATCTGTATTTTTATCCTTTATTTCAGTGCTGATTATGGAAATTTCAGGTAAATATTCCACCAATCCATGATTGAAGAAAATGCAACAATTGTACTTACACATATTGAACTCAATGATAAAATAGTACAGAAGATCTCATATCTGATCACATTCATTATATCAGTGATGCCACCAGCAGGGGGCGTGGCTGTGACTACCTCTCAGACATGATATACAGACTGGTTGCCAGCAGTAATAGATGATGTCACTGTAGTATAAGGTGTAAAGATCTCATGTCTGATTACGTCATTAAATCAGTGATGTCCACCTGGGGGCGGAGCTGTGACTACCTCTCGGAAATGATATACAGGCTGGTTGTCAGCAGTAATAGATGATGTCACTGTAGTATAAGGTGAGGGGAAATAATGTCTGATCACATGTCATTACATTAGTGATGTCATCAGCAGGGGCGGGGCTGTGACTACCTCTCCAACATGATATACAGGCTGTTTATCAGCTGCTGTATTATTATTTAATAATGTTTTTAGGTAGTAGTTTTGGCTTCTTCGTTTATTACTGTATGGAAACTTTTAGTTTTCGTTCTTTACAGGACAGTCAGTCCGGTATGTGGTCACCTGTACTCCAAACTGGAACCACATTTACACAGGGGAGTCGGTGACTTTAACATGTGACGTTGGACCAAATGAAAACATCAACGACCACTACATCTATTGGTATAAAGACAATGAGATAATACAACGAGAACAACATGAATTTATAATTAGCCAGGCGAAATATCCTGATGCCGGAGATTATGAATGCAGCAGCGCTTCTGGTGTTCGCAGTCACGTATTCACATTATATGTTGCTGATAAAGGTAAATGATCTTTCACTGCAATCAGAAGTATTATTGCGGCTCGTATATTTGGCTTCTTCCAGAACCGTGAAATCAAAAAGTTGCAATTTTGCTGCAAGTGACGTTTTGGAGATATTTACCAGCCAACATTTTTTGAAAATGGATGGGACCCAGTATAAAGGGGTGTGGCCTCACAAACCCAATATAATTACTATAATTTATGCCAAAAATTGACATAAATTACCACAAACCTATAAAACTCCCCAGCTGCTGTAGATTTCTAATTTGGCACATGGCGTCCCAGAAGATTAGACAAATGCTGTCACTTTGCACCTCTTCATACATTTGTCACACATACGGTAGCAATCAATATTATCCCCCCATGACAAGTTCGGTTTACCAAATTTACAAACTTTCAGCTGTTCATAAAAAACAATGAAACAAGAACAATCAGTTCCTGGTTTTTAATTAGAATTGTTAAAAGTTATATTTTACTATTATCCTTTCAGTGATACCTTGTTATTAGTTGGAATACCCATGATGTCTATACTGAGTACGTCATTTTTAAGTGATAGTATAATTTCCTTTTAGGTTGGGAGCTTGTTAGTATGGCGGGTTTTCTGTCACATTGATAAATGGTTAAAAGACACGGAAGAAGTGTTCTCAGAAGCTGAACTTTCTGTATCCACCCACTCTGCCTATATCAATGTAGCATTTAAACATTTGACGAAAACGTATAAGTATTAGATTAAGTCTTTTTGAAGATAAAGAGCCTTGAAAGTTATTTAGTGAATAACTTACAGAAAGAGGAGCCAAAAATGCACCATCATTCGCCATAAACCCTGTTAGTATGCAGAAAGCCAGATTGCAATATGAGGGAGCTAAATGTTCAGTGCAGACTAATGTGCAGTCATTCAACCCAACCCAGATTGGAGGAGGAGTGACTGCTAACAAACATAGTCCGCACATATGAACTGATACCAGGGATGTCAGCCATAGGTAAGTGTGCCACACAATACAGGAATACAACCCCTACTGGCAAAGCACGATTGCCCTGTATCAGCACAGTGCGCCACACTGACAGGTTATCCTGGGCTTCCCCAGCATCCATAGCACACTGAGTGCAAAAAAAGCCACTAATAAATGCAGGTGTTAGTTTTGCATTTTGGCCAAAACACATGAGCTCATGAGCCATGGCAAGGCCACCACGCGTTCGTCAGAACCTACGCTATCTCACTATAGCGCACTTATATATGGTTGGTGCAGCGTCCCATAAGGAGACCCCGGACACCTGACATATGGGGGGAGCTGGGAGGGTAAAGTGATGGCTTATCACGGCGGCACTTACTAGACTTCCCAGAGGGATAACACGCAGCCAAGGCCAGAGTATATCTGCAGGCCACAAAAGACAGGATAGGGAATGCCAATAAACAGGATGATGGGGGTAGTAATTGTCACGGGTGACACCACCGTTCCTACACACCGGTGTGATCATTAGCGGAGAATGAAATTAGACAGACAGTTTTCTTAGTACCTCGGGTCCCTAGTAATGGTTAGGGCCCGGTAAGAACTTTACTTTAGTAAACTTGTAGAGACAACAATTACAAGGCAATTGAGGTACAGTTCTTACAGTGCAGGCAAGACAAGAGGTGTGAGGTCAGGGAGGAAACACAGGATGACACCGGTCCTGCAGTCTACGTTATCTGCCAGGAACCGCTCCTGGAAGGGAAACACTCTGAAGGAGTAAAAGGGGTAAGGTCATTCCACAGACACTCTGTCAGCATTTATTGACTTGAGGAGAGTACTTTTATGTGGTGATCCTGGCTCTGGACGGCCGTGTAGGAAAGCTTGAAGAATTACGTATTACCTCTACACTGGCCTTGTCAGGAAAAGTGATTACTTACAATGGCTCACACTCTTGTTGGAGCTCACTCCACTCACATCCAGAATACATTCATAACGGAATATTTCTCCTCTGCCTCCATCTTCACCATAAGGAAGCTGAAGGTGCTTCCATATGGCTCTGTGTTAGATGGGACTCTCTCTGAACACAGGTTGAAGACGGAACTCTTTCCCACTCTCAAGCACTCCTATTTATACCTTCTCACATACCACATGACATGACAGACTGACATATTTGCATGCATATGGTATTAGTGTATCTTGACGCCACAGGAAGCTAGGGGTTTGGTATGCCCCTGTCACACCCCTAGCTCCCGATTGGGCCAAGCCAGGAAGGTTCTATGTTACCCTCACCCTAACATCCCACTGCTTACAGCTGGAGCCCTCACCGCGTGGTTTCCGTCAGCGGAACTGTCAGCTCCCTGTTGGCCACTGTCGCTGTTAGTGCTTCTGTTCCTCCGGCGGGACTCTGAGCTCCGTGGATGCCGCTTCCCCGCTGACAGCTGGCGCCCTGAGAGCTGCTTCTTCTCTGCCGCCGGCACTGTCAAATCCCTGCCGGCCAGTCCTCCGCTGTAAGCTTGCGCCGTCAGTGGTTCTGCTCCACCGCCGGTGCATAACACAGTCTGTCCCACCGGCCCTGCAGGAGCTGCCACCGCATAACACTGTGTGTCCCCCCGGCCCTGCATCATAGCGGCCGCTATGGTCTACTGAAATCGGATGGGGGTGCTTCCTGTGGTGCACCGCCGATGGTGCACGAAAAGCCGGTTAATTACACTTTCGGCTCATTGCTACAGCTGTGAGGCGGGTTGCAGCGAGTGCCTCGGTGCCGACGTAGCAGCTGTCACTGTGCATCCACTGTATATATTTTCCGTTCACTTTTCCCCAGCTTAATGTATTTTCCCTGCACATTTACTGCCCTTCCAGGACCTATTTGCAAGGATGTTGAGCAGCCAATCGGGTACAGGGGGCGTCACCCCCTGTCAATCGTGACTCCACCAGGACTTCCTGGTGGCGTCAAGATACACTAATACCCATGCAGACTATGATTTTATTAAAGTTAACCTTTCAAGCGCCGCAGCTGTGCAACACACACTGGAAATGACAAGACAGGTTTTGCACAGTGCATCAACATAGGACAAACATGAATGATATTTATGGAGGGGACCAGGATGATGTATCAGTTGGTATCAGTTCAAATGTGCAGACTATGTTTGTTAGCAGTCACTCCTCCCCCAATCTGGGTTGGGTTGAGTGGCTGCTCATTAGTCTGCACAGAACATTTAGCTCCCTCATATTGCAATCTGGCTCTCTGAATGCTACTAGGGTTTTTGGTGATTGAGTCTGCCCTGCAGTTTATCAGATTTGGCTCCTTTTTCTGGGAGTTATGTCTTTGTACGTTTTTTTTCTAATTCTAAGAAGTTTAATAATCAATATAGCCCTGGGTGAAGAAAAAAAGGTATAAGAGAAACTAAGTGCCCAACTGGATGCGCTAATTACTAATGTAAAAAAGTTCTCTGGAGATCCATCATTTCCTAAAAGAGAACAAAACCTGGAAACAAATATAGAAAATAATCACTGTGTTTATTAAAGAGAAAAAATACTCCAATGTATTAGGGATGTAAAAAACTTCAAAGAGAACAGGGTATATGATTATACAGGCAAACACCCTACGAATACAGATATTTCATCATCTGATTATGATACATCAGACAGGGCAAGTTTAAGAGCACCCCCATAGTAGATATAAAGGTAATGGTAGGAGTACAAGATGAAAAAGCAGAAGCTCTCAATCAAATAGAGAGGCTAACACTGAGAGGAAAAGGTTTTTTTTTATCCAATCCTCCCCCAATCACGTCTTATCTCCTATGGGAGAGGAAGGAGTGAACAGAATAAGAGAGAATTAAATGCATATAATAAACCTCTCAAAAAGAATTTTAATGACAGCGGAACTGACCGTACTGAAAAGGGGTCTTTCCTATGTCCCTTCGGTGAGATTTGATGCCTTTGCATGGACAAAGGATTTAAATCTCTTTGCGAGGAATTTGAAATGAACAAAATTCTTCTCAATTTATGACAAAGGAGGATGTGAAGAGCTAGGCCTTAATATTGAAGATCTGGAGGACCTTAGAAATCTGAAAGATCTCTTCAAGCAAAGCAACAGATAAGAGGGCGAAGTCCCATTCACCAATTTAGCACTTAGAAGTAAGAAGTTACCACCAGTAGGTGGCTATAAAAATATTGACATGTTTGTGGCAAAATGAGTTCTAAAAATTAGAACGTAACCAAGTGAGATGTCAAAATTTGAAAAGATCTGAGAGGGAAGCATTATCTACATTGGAAAATGACAATACCATTATTATCAACCCTTCTGACAATAGGGGAAAGATTGTTGTCCTCCCTCGTCAGATGAACATAATCATGTGTATGGATATTTTAGAACAGAAAGACTGCTATAGGAAACTTAGGTCTAACCCAATAGTTTATCTCTGGTGATCGGCATGTATAAAAGGAGAAATGCATAGCAATGGTTATGAAGTCGGAGACCGCAGAGTCTCCTGGATCATGGGATTTAGCCTTGTGCTTATTGCAATACTCCAAGTAACTAGCCCTTCTGGGGATCAAACCTGTAACCTTGCAACTGCTTACGCTATGCTCTTACCAACTGAGCTAACTTTGTCTCAGCTTCTGAAGTCTGTGGTTTGCATAGACTTCTGCCATCTGGATAGTGTCTGGCATGAAACTTTTGCTATTGACATTCAGGTGTGCTTCTATGTCTCCATTGGTTCTTCCAGGACCTGAAGGGGAAGAGCATATGGAATAAATAGGTGAACCTGTTCAGCAGTCTCTTGATGACATTTTAAGGTGCAGTCACGCTAGGTGCATCCTTCGCAACTCCACACCTTGGTAGTTCTTTTCAGAACTGACAGACTGTAGTCTAGACTCAGGCTTAGAAATGAGAGGGCATGTAGCCAAATTTCTACTAGGTAGCCAGAGTTTTGGGGATAACCAACTATAGAGGGAGATCCAGGCATTTCTTGGTGTGTTCCCCCCTCCTCCCTTCTTTTCTTTTGTGCTGTTTTTGCGTTTATATCATATTTATGTCATCACTATTAGCTATGATCAGTTCCTGATTTTTTATTAGAATTATTAAAAGTTATAATTTATCATTACCCTTTCAGTGATACCTTAATATAACAAGCGGTTCCGCCAAATTCACCAGAAAATTACACTTTTACTGACTCCCATAGTCTGAGAATTATCCCCCCCCACCACCTGCTGCAGACATGATGTGTAGTCAGACAGAGGCTTCTGGCAGCATTCCTAAGAATCTTAGCCAATTACTTTACTTAAGCTTAGGGCGAGGACATCCAAGGTAGTTTTTTCGGAAATACTACCTGCACCACAGGCCACACTAGAAAGGCAGCAGGATTTTAGGGAGGTAAATAACTTGCTCTGGGGTTGGTGTAGGAAGGATGGGATTGGGTTTCTGGAGAACTGGGCTGACTTTGCTGTCGTTACAGGCTCTATCATAGGGACGGGCTGCATCTTAATGGGGAGGGTGCAGCTGTGCTGGGTGAGAAGATGGCTAGAAGGCTGGAGGAGTGTTTAAACTAGGGACCGGGGGGGAGGGAAAAAAGAGAAATAGGGGGGTAGATAGTGTAGTCAGTGATCTGTGACCAAGTAATTGGAATGGGGGTCGAGCAGGAGGTGGGGTTATTACAGTTAGAACTGGCAGTATAGAACCAAAGGTAGAACAATGAGAATAAAGAATAACAACCACCATATAAACTGTATGGCAACAAATGCAAGACGTCTGATCAGTAAAGTGGATGAGCTCAAAGCGAAAATGTCTGAAGAAAATTACGATATAATGGGAATAACGGAAACATGGCTTGATGATAAGTGAGATTGGGTGGTGAACTTACAGGGTTACAATCTCTTCAGAAGAGACAGTAGGAACCAGAAAGAAGGAGGAGCATGTCTGTATGTTAAATCTTACTTAATGCTGAGGCTACGAGAAGATATAGGAGTAGGAGATGAACACGTGGAATCTCCGTGGGTAGAAATACAGGGAGCAAAGAATAACAAAATTCAGATTTTCAGAAATTTTTGGTACTGGTGTATCTTGACGCCACCAGGAAGTGCAGGTGAAGACCAGATTGACAGGGGGTTGACTCCCATTGTTCCTGATTGGCAAGCTGGCAGCCTCCTCTGCCAAGTTCTAGCAGTCAGTGAGCAGACAATGAGGACGGGGAATCATCGGCAGTGACAGCTGCAGCAGGTACAGGAGGCAGGGGAGCACTAGCAGACAGCAGGGTTGCTTTCTGCGGCTGTCCTCTACGACCTCCACTCCCCGTCTCCCATTTCCTGGCCTGACTCCCAGTGTCAGTCCTCTCCTAGCTGCTTTGCACCCCATTCTCACTGTGGTCATCTCCCCTGTAGTGTCCCTGGTGCCTCCAGCTCTCTTCTGCCACATCCAGTCCCCGCTCTCACTCACTCAGTCTCACGTGTACTGGCCCCGCTGCCACCGGCTCTCCTATGGCACCAGCAATCCCCTTATCAGCCCTGCTGTTAGCCTACCCGTGTGCTGCATACAGCAGCGTCTGCAGTGATTTTTTCCTGCTCTCCACGCTTAGGGTTCGGGTTACTGTTCTTGGTAGGCTTACATTATTAGTAGAGTTGAGCGAACATGCTCGTCCGAGCTTGAAGCATATTCGATGGTGCTCGTTACTCGAGCGAGTACCACACCATGTTCGACCCCTCCCTGCATTACCACTTCCTGCTGTGACGTGCCAGCGTGCACACATCCACAGCAGTATGTGGCTGGCTGGCTGGCTGGGGGGTGGGGTGATGGGGGAAGAGAGAGAAAAAAAAAAGCTGGGCACCCGGCGAGTCCAATACAAAAATGCTCAAGTCTCCCATTGACTTCAATGGGGTTTGTTACTCAAATAGAGCTCTCGAATATTACGAAAAGCTCGACTCGAATAACAAGCACCTGAGCATTTTGGTACTTGCTCATCTCTAATTATTAGCAGTACCACCCTCCATGGAAGGCTCTACAGCTAATAACTGAAGGCAAACTGAAAAAATTACCCGAACCCTAACCGTGGACAGCAGAGAAAAATCACTACAGATGCTGCTAAAGGACTTGGGAAATAGTGACCACAATATAATTAAATTCCAGCTGTCATTCAATAGGAAGCCTTATCAGGGAGCGACAAAAAAACTAAACTTCAGTAAAGTAAAATTTGATCAGCTCAGAATTAAGGCCCATTTACATTGGACGAGTGTCGGGCAAACGACTCCAAATGAGCTGAATCAGTATCTGGCTCGTTGGGGTTTTTTGCCTTCCTCTGGATCAACAGGGGTGGGGGGTGGGGCGTAGAAAGAGGTTGAACTAGATGGACATTGTCTTCATTCAGCCTAACATACTATGTATGTATACTGGTGTATAAAACGGCGGTAAATGTATAAGTAAATGTGCCCTGTTACATTTATAATAACAAGGGAATCAGTGGCCCAAACACATCTGGCGTCACTTTTCTTAACTATGTTTTTGATTTTTTTTAAGGTTATAATAAATTCAGAGTGACCTTCAGTCCAAACTACAGAAATATATTTGTGGGGGAAGAGATGACTATGTCTTGTGAGACAGGACCTTCTGCATCACGAAACCAGAAATATGTGTGGTACAAAGATGGTAATCAACTAATGACGGAAAAGAAAGATATCAAAACATATTCGGCACGTCGTGAGTACAGTGGGATTTTTGAATGTGGAGTACAGAATTTAAATTTCCCCGTCAGACTCGATGTCTCAGATGGTGAGTATTTGCCCCAACTATGATGGGACATGTCTACAAGGAGATGTACGTTGTGGAATATCCGCTATTTCTTGTTTTCAGACGTTTACATCATTCTGCAATATCCCCCCAATATCTTGGAGGGCGACTCTGTGGATTTGAGATGTCACAGCAATCCATACTCTACATACTCCAAAGCTGATGAGAAGACCACAATATTTTATAAGGACGGAGCAATTATCATTAAATCTAAAGAGATTTTCCATCTGCCAAGTGCGACTAAATCCATGAGCGGGATTTACCGATGTGAAAAAACAGCTATAGATGGAGAAGTATTAAAGGCAGAAGAAATATTTGTATTTGTCCAAGGTAAGAATGAGGCAATGCACGGACCCAAGACCCCCATTCCCTCCAAACAGGTTCTAGTTAAAATGACTTGTACTAATGGGGCAGACAAACTTCTGAGGAGGAAGCCTTCCCGCATACTGCACTCAAGCCTGAATGCAGGCAGCTCATGGGGCTCTTATGGGGCTCGTGGAGAACAAACGCCAATCCAAAGTTGGTCTCATCTGAATTTAAATGGGTGGTGAGAACCTGCACTGGGATGTAATCCCCATAGGAAGCCATACTGGAGTCATGAAAAGGGGAAGCTGGTGCTGGTTGGTTAGCAGTGTGGTGGTGTCAAGAAGTATCTAAGAGGGGCCTTATTTTTATCCTTGCTATGTAACCCCCTACCACTTAGAGCAGGATTACAGTTATGCTATTTGAGCAAAGTATTTTGGGCATCAGACTATAGGGCTCTTATACTTTAGCACTGTATGCAGGGGCAGGTTGGGCCAGAGGGGGCAGGGAGGTTTAAGCACCCCGGGCTGGGCCCCCTGTGAATGTTTCAGGCTGCCCTGCCCCCCACTCCTAAAAGTCTGGCTGTTTGTAATGCTTACATTAGCTTGATGACACACACTCATACAGGACCTTCAAACGCTACACATGCTAACTCACACAGCATAACCTCATGCCTCCCCCCCCCCCCCCCCCCCCCAGCTCCATCACTCAGAGTACAGTGATCACTGGCGTCAGGAAGAGGAGGAGTGCGGTTATACTATGCGAGATAGCATGCGAAGTGTCAGTGTGTGTTAGCAACCTACTGTACACTCTACAGGTGGCTGGATTTCAGGGTCCACAAAGGTGGTGTTATAGTGATTGAATAGGCTACAGAAGGGGTGTCTTATTAATGATTTGGGCAACAGAGGGGTTCGGTAATGAATTGTGGGCCACAAAAAGGGCTATAATAATAATTCTAGCCACAAAGGTGGTACTGTTACAAATAGAGAGGTCCTATTACTAATTGGAGCCATTGAGGAGGTTCTATAACTAATTGGGGCCACAAAGAAGGTCACTATTATTAATTGAGGCACTTTTACTTAGTGGAGCCACAGTAGGGGCACTATTACTTAGTGGAACTACAGCAGGGGCACTATTACTTAGTGGAGCCACAGCAGGGGCACTATTACTTAGTGGTGCCACAGTAGGAGCACTATTATTTAGTAGAGCCGCAGCAGGGGCACTATTACGTAGTGGGCCCACAGTAGTGGCACTATTACTTAGTGGGGCAACTGCAGGGGCACTATTAGGCCGCCTGCACACGGGTGGAAATCCCACGGCGGGATTTCCCGCTGTATTTCCACCGCTCAAAGCCTGCATAGGATTGTGTTAACAAACGCAATCCTATGCAGACCGCCGAAATCTCGCGCGGCAAACAAACCGCGGCATGTCCTATTTCTGTGCGGGGCTCGCAGAGCCCCGCACAGAAACGTCACTCACCCGGCCGCCGGCTGCCCGGAAGCCGGCACATGAAAGAGCTGGGGCCGCCGGGCGCGGGTGAGTACACGCTCGTCCCTGCAGGCGCTCAGGTCGGGTCCCGCAGCGAGAATCCTCGCCGCCGGATCCGACCCGCTTGTCTGCAGGTGGCCTTACTTAGTGGAGCCACAGCAGCGGCACTATTACTTAGTGGGGCCACATTAGGGGCACTATTACTTAGCGGAGCCACAGCAGGGGCACTATTACTTAGTGGTGCCACAGTAGGGGCACTATTATTTAGTAGAGCCGCTATTAGTAGGACTACCGAAGGGCAATTATTACTAGAGGTGCTTTTATGCGGAATAATTATCATTCAAAAGAGTGTTCAAACGAGCAACAGTGAACAATAACACAGGTCTACAAAAAAAAAAAAATTTCAGCTGCATGAGATATTTTAGGTAAATTTTAATTGTTTTTAAGCTTGCTGAATGCAAAAATGACCTCCATTTACCCCATCACGTACAGTTTTTTTTTTTTTTACAATATATGAAGAGTTTACATTTTAAATGCATATAAGCAATGAAAAAAAAAATCACAATTTTATTACAATGAACTATTTATTTTAAAATATATTAATGATGCATTTATCATTGCATGTTCATTCTTTTTGCCTGTGAAACCTTTTCTTCTTCTTTTTGATGCTCTTTTGATTAGGCTTTCGCTTTCCATTTTTTGTTTCCCGCTTGAGCATCCAACAGTAGACAGCTAGCACCGAGGCATCCCAACTTTCTTGGTAGCGTCTTTCGATATCACGGACATCCTGGTGAAATCCTTCACCCTGCTCTTCACTATAGGCTCCCAAGTTTTCGGGAAAATAGTCGATATGGGGGGTTAAGAAATGAACTTTTAAGTTCATCTTGCATCCTTGAGCTTTAAAGACAGCCTACATACTTTGTACAATGGTTTTGTAGAGAGGGTCTTCAGTATTCCCCAAAAACTTGCCAATGATGTCCTTGAAAGAGTCCCACGCTTCTTTTTCATCCATTGTTTCTGAAAAAAGGAGACCAGATAAGAGTTCTCATATGTTGGGGCCAGTAAAAAGTCCCTTTTTAACCTTGGCTTCAGACAGTTTTGGGAACTTGGAACACAGATATATGAAACATTCCCCATCTTTTGGCGATGAAGAAAATAAACCTGTTAGGACATGATCAGCTGAGCTTTCTCACACTGCCAACCCCCCTTACCCCCCCCCCCCCCCTCCCTTCCTTTCATTCCTCTCATTTTCTCTTGGTATTATTCTTGAGTATCAGTCTTATAAATATGAAATCATTGGATAGGATTTTTAGAATGAAAAATAGGATACCAGATTTCAGGTTAAAGGAAAATGTCACGCTTAACTAAACTAAAAACATCGGTTCTGCAAAAAAACTGGACACGATAGCATTTTTTTTGTGTTATTCCAGGTTTCAGTGAGTAAAAATCTATAAGAAACAGTAGAAAAATCCTATGTAGTTTCTTGGTCGCAGATTTGTGTAATCGTTCAGTTTAAACGCGAGCCAACAACGGAATGAGGATTGTTTACTTTTCGTTCGTCGTTCATTTTATGCAGCCATAAAAATCATTGTTGGCTCATTTGCCTATCATTTGGTTTAAAAAACAGTCGTTCAGTCATTCAGTCACTTATACAGCGAATGTGAAAGACTGAACGAATCCCATTTGAACGAGCCAACAATTTATCTGCCGGAATAAACAGGCTGCACGAGAGCAAATGAGCTAATGGTGACGTCACTCGTTTAAGTGATAGTCGGCTCCTCTAGATGTTTGTGCTGCACACGGTCTGACAATACACCATATGAAGAGTATGGAAGGTTTCACACAGGGCATCAGCCCCGGTCATAAGCTCCAAGGGGCTGCAGTGATAAGACTACTATTATAATCTGTTCTAGATCTGTTTACGAGACCAGAAATAAAAGCCCCTGACAATATAAAGGAAGGAGATGCCCTGACCCTGACGTGTGACACAAGACGTAACCCTCTCAGAGAGGACACAGAGCTGCGGTTCACCTTCTACAGAAACGGGCAGGAAGTCATATCATCTAATTCTAATACATACCAGATTCAGTCCGCTCAGCTGG
Source organism: Eleutherodactylus coqui (assembly GCF_035609145.1). Classification (NCBI taxonomy): domain Eukaryota; kingdom Metazoa; phylum Chordata; class Amphibia; order Anura; family Eleutherodactylidae; genus Eleutherodactylus; species Eleutherodactylus coqui. The sequence continues at coordinate 216,234,210 of NC_089842.1, read as the reverse complement.
AGGATTCTGGGAATTATACCTGCGAGGTGCGGACTGTGTTAGGCACTGTGATGAAGATGAGCGATGTGACACCCATCAGGATAACAGGTTGGTATGAACATTTATTCCTTGTAAGATGCATGACTTTCCAACTTGGGGAAAATGCTGGAGAAATATCAATTGTTGCACCCGGTGTAATATATTTGGCGCAACTCATTGGGCATGTTCAGCATACTTGTTTTTCTTACTACCGGCTTATAGCTGCCGTATATTTGTATCAATAGTTTTGCTAAAAATGGTGCTTGATGTGAATGAACTTCTTGCTTTTTTATGACTCATTTTCGCCACTCTCCATTTCTTCCACACTGGGAAGCTACTTATAAACAGCGTCCAAATCGCAGAGGGGATTTGGCAAGGTCAATGGTCTTCTTTGGTACAATTTGCTTACTAAGGCACCACATTAAGGACTCATGTCCACGGGCGTTTTTCACCACATAATACACATGCGTTGCACGTGATACACCATGAATGGAGACAATGAAAGTCTTTCATTGTTCCATGCACACCTGTGTGTGGACACTGCGTATCAATACGCAAGAGAAATAAATCGCAGCATGCTCTCTATGTATGATATGCAGCCCTTCTATGGGCTGGTATGATACACTGTCCATACACAATACATTGCATGTGGGCAGCGTTTCCATATACACCCTAACTCTGAACAGAGGGGGGAATTTTTAAAAAAAGAAAGAAAAAAAAATCACACTGCGCCTGCCGTGATCGTGTCATTCCCGAGCATGCGCAGTGCCACACACACCCTGTATGCGGTCTCTGCCAGCAGAGCATATGGGCTGTGTATGTGTAAAACGCTGCGGGCACGAGCCCTAAGGGTGCTTGCACACATAGTGGAGTATTCTGCAGCAGATTATTCCTTCACGTGGAAAAACCCGCACCAAAATTCACATCAAATATGCAGATTATAACAGGATTTCCAAGTGGCTTAATTCTGCCCCAATCTGCATCTAAATCTACATGTTAGATTTACAGATTTCTGTGTGGATTTGCAGAGTGGATAATCCGGATACCAGTGAACACAGCCTAATGCTCTACATTGGAATCTAGCAGATATCTGTGTGGACTTCGCTTTTACTAGTGAAACCAAATATTGGGTTTAAGGGCAAACATATGCAGTGCCCGTGGAGCGGGCCCAGCCATGGAGACAGCAGGGTAGAGAAAGGCCTTATCATGGGACTCTACCATCTCCTCCCCTGGGGGTAGCTCGGGACCCAACCAAGTTATTGTTGAGGGAGATCAGAGCGATAGTAACCGGGGATCAGGCTAAGTTCAGTTGTCACTCGTGATGCCACCGTCCCATACTCTGCCGCATATCTCTCAGATGTAATAAAGTAGTCCACACACAGGGTATTTTCTGAACGAGAACCGAGAACGGTTGATTCTGTTCGTTTACTTAAACTCTTGAAATTATATCCAAATAAACCAGTCTTTGTACAGAAGCAAATCATCGTGGTGCAGCAGGGAGGATTCTCGGGGCATTTGTATCATCCACAGTCTAAGTTATCTGTGAGATTTCTCTCCCGGCAACCTCTCTCCTGTCATATGTTCACATTCCGTTCGCTTGGTAGGAGTTTTCCATTTCCCCGGATGGATGCGTTTCCATCATGTCCGGGCTTTCATTCTCTCTACAAATGGAGGCCGTAGGTAGTCTCCATGCAGGGCTAGGCCCTGGCGTGAACAGCAGACCGCATCTCTGACACTTTCATGTTTCTTTGCTCTCAGATCTACTCTCTTGAGTCTACATTTTGATTTTCTCTTTTGATTCTCTCTTACATAGATATGTAACCCCTCTTTTATACTGCACACAGGACAAAACAATATATTTCCAGACCTGACCAGACGTTAACCCATTCATGCCTGCAGACATCCAATACACATAAATCAAATGCACACCACAACCAACACACTGACAAGACATTGACACAAGACAGACATAGAACATTATAGAGGGGCCACAATAACTCTGGGCCACTACACATACAATTATTAAAGAAGCATTTCCAAGCACGTTGCTGAGCATTAGAGTTGGTTTCTGCTCTTTCTTACTAGATATTACAATTTTTCATTGTATTTTCAAGAGTTGTTCATAAAGCCAAAACTACATATCCATCAACAAAAAGTTCAAGAAGGGGATAAAGTGACGCTAAAGTGTCAGTCTTCTTTTTGGCCCTATATTCAATTATTTACATTCTACAGAGACTCGCAAACGGTACAAAGCGGCAGCTACAAGGACCAGTATGTGATATCACAACCCTCAGAAGGGCACACGGGGACTTACACATGTTCACTAACTTATAAGGGGATTTCTAAAAACAGCACTGGGCTAATCCTCCTGGTACAAAGTGAGTATCACTCCACACAAGAAGTCCGAAATATAATTGTCTTCTCAACAGGAAATGATACTGCAGTAACACATCCAGCCTCACAGGAGCGCTAGTTCTGTTATAGAAGAAATAATGCCATCTATTTACTGCCATCTATAGGTGGCTACCCTGTAAGTTAATGTTCAACCTCTTGTAGAGCTTTGACATTGGACTTGGGTACTAGCCACCCACTGTTGTCTGTTGCTTGGCTAGTATCTCAGTCATGTATCAAGACACTTTAAGAGGTCAGCCATAATGGGGTTGTCGGACCCACTGAGGTCCATATGTAAACACGGCCAATGATTGAACAATGAACGTAATTTGTGCACTTATTGTTCGTGGTTCATCTTATGCAGGCATAAAAATCACAGTTCAGTCATTTACGAGTCATTACATGTAAAAATCAATCATTCGGTTGTTCCCATTCACTGGCACAGTCCCAAGGTTGAAGATTGATTGGATAATGGCCCGATGTAACTCTGGATGTCCTTACCCAAAAACATAAATCCACTAACAATGTCTGCCTTTCTCCTTGCCTGTTTGCAATGCCATTGTCTTGGGTAAATCTGATAATTGAGAGCTTCAGACCAAGACTTGGTTTGAAAACTGCAAAAACATTTTCCATAAGCAGACTAAGGTCATTGGGTTCATGAATAAAGCATACCTGAGCCACTGAAGAAAAGTAGTATGCCTTGTGTGTAGCAGAGGGGAGACCTTATTTACAAGAAGGACATTGTGGCTCATCCAATTTTTGTTAAACACCATCTAAGTGAACCACAAAAACTACCGGAAGAATGAGTTGGTCTGATTATACATATAAGTGGAGAGAATATTCCAACTTAAGAACCGCATCCCAATCTTGAAACACAGACAATTAGCCCCTTTGGGGGAAAAATTCCTTCCCGACTCCCTAATGGCAATCAGACTAATCCCTGGATCAATCCCTAATATTTCCTACCTACCTGTATACCCGGATTAACAATTAACCTAAGATTTATATCCTGTAATATCCTTCCCCGTCAGAAAGACATCAAGGCCCCTTTTTAAACTCCTCTATGGATTTTGCCATCACCACATCCTCAGGCAGAGAGTTCCACAGTTTCACTGCTCTTACAGTAAAGAACCCTTTTCTGTGTTGGCGATGAAACCTGCTTTCTTCTAGATGTAGCGGATGCCTTCTCGTTACCGTCGCAGTCCTGCGTATAAACAGATCATGGAGAGATCCTTGTATCGTCCCCTTATGCATTTATACATATTTATTTGATCGCCTCTTAGCCGTCTTTTTTCCAGGGTAAATAATCCCAATTTGGATAGCCTCTCTGGGTATTCCAGTCCCTTCATTCCATGTATTAGTTTAGTTGCCCTTCTTTGAATCCCCTCCAGCACTGTAACATCTTTCCTGAGCACCGGTGACCAGAACTGTACGCAGTATTCCATGTGGGGCCTGACAAGTGCCTCATATAGTGGGAGGATAATGTTCTCGTCCCTCGCCCCTATACCTCTTTTAATGCACCCCAAGACTTTATTAGCTTTTGCAGCAGCTAACTGTCATTGGTTACTCCAGTTTAATTTACAATCCACTAGTACCCCCAGGCCTTTTTCCATATCACTTTTCCCTGGCAGTACCCCATTTAGTGTATATTGGTGACATCCGTTTCTCCTGCCCATGTGCATAACCTTACATTTTTCAACATTGAACTTCATTTGACATTTTTCTGCCCAAGCCCCTAGCTTATTTTGGTCTGTTTGTAGCCGTACCTTGTCCTCCGTTGCATTGATTATATTGTATAATTTTGTGTCATCTGCAAATATTGATATTTTGCTGTGCAGCCACTCTATAAGGTTGTTGATAAATATATTGAACAGAATGGGGCCTAATACTGGACCCTGTGGCCCCCACTAGTAACGGTGGCCCAATCAGAGTACAAACCGTTTATTACCACCCTCTGCTTTCTTTTCCTGAGACAATTCTGTACCCAGATACACACGTTTTCACTAGAGATGAGCGAACACCAAAATGTTCGGGTGTTCGTTATTCGTAACGAACTTCCCGTGATGCTCGAGGGTTCGTTTCGAACAACGAACCCCATTGAAGTCAATGGGCGACCGGAACATTTTTGTATTTCGCCGATGCTCGCTAAGGTTTTCATGTGTGAAAATCTGGGCAATTCAGGAAAGTGATGGGAATGACACAGTGACGGATAGGGCAGGCGAGGGGCTACATGGTGGGCTGCATCTCAAGTTCACAGGTCCCACTATTAAGCCACAATAGCGGCAAGAGTGCCCCCCCCCCCCCCCCCCCCCACTGTCAGCATAAAGATCGTCCTCCTCTGGCACAGCTGTAACAGCTGTAGCAGAGAAGAACGATGTTTGCCCATTGAATTCAATGGAACCGGCAATACAGCCGACTCCACTGAATGCAATGGGCTGCCGGCGATCGCAGGATGAATGGTCGGAAAGGGGTTAAATATATAACCCCTTTCCTGCAATTCATCCAGAAATGTGTTACACTAAAAATATATACCGGCGTATAAGGCGACCGGGCGTATAAGACGACCCCCCAACTGTCACCTTATACGCCGGTAATACAGTGGAGCAAAGAATAAAAAGCATTACTTACGTTTTTAGATGATCTGCGGCGCTCCTGCAGGCTGTCACTCCCTCCTGGTCCACGGCAGACAAGCTTTCTCCACGAAAGACTTTAAATCCCTGCCTCCAGAAGCACATGTGCCTTCAGCCAATCACAGCCAATGACAATGATGTCATTGAATGGCTGTGATTGGCTGTGTTTCTGGAGGCGGGGATTTCAAGCCTTGAAATCCCCGCCTCCAGAAACACAGCCAATCACAGCCATTCAATGACATCATTGTCATTGGCTGTGATTGGCTGAAGGCACATGTGCTTCTGGAGGCAGGGATTTAAAGTCTTTCGTGGAGAAAGCTTGTCTGCCGTGGACCAGGAGGGAGTGACAGCCTGCAGGAGCGCCGCAGATCATCTAAAAACGTAAGTAATGCTTTTTATTCTTTGCTCCACTGTATTACCGGCGTATAAGGTGACAGTTGGGGGGTCGTCTTATACGCCCGGTCGCCTTATACGCCGGTATATATTTTTAGTGTAACACATTTCTGGATGAATTGCAGGAAAGGGGTTATATATTTAACCCCTTTCCGACCATTCATCCTGCGATCGCCGGCAGCCCATTGCATTCAGTGGAGTCGGCTGTATTGCCGGTTCCATTGAATTCAATGGGCAAACATCGTTCTTCTCTGCTACAGCTGTTACAGCTGTGCCAGAGAAGAAGGATTTGTCTTCTATATGTTCTCAATGGGGTCAGCGCTGCTGCTGCTGGCCCCATTGAGCGCATATAGAATGCATCCATAGCGAGCAGCGGGAGGGGCAGACTTTCATATCAGGCGGACACCTTATCTCCCCAGCCACTCACAGCAGGGGGGTGGTATAGGGCTTAAACGTTGCAGGGGGAAGTTGTAATGCCTTCCCTGTCTTTATATTGGCCAAAAAAAAGCGCTAACGTCTCAGGGAAGAAAGTTTAATTTACCAGAACACCGCATGGTGTTCGTTACGAATAACGAACATCCCGAACACCCTAATATTCGCACGAATAGCAAGCTCGGACGAACGCGTTCGCTCATCTCTAGTTTTCACCCAATCCGAGCTGTCTCATTTTATATATTAGCCTATTATGCGGCACAGTGTCAAATGCTTTAGAGAAGTCCAGATATACGAGATCAATAGACTCTCCCAGGTCCAGCCTAGAGCTTACTTCATCGTAGAAGCTGATCAGATTGGTCTGACATAATTAACCCTTCATGAATCCATGGAGGAGTTATTCCGTTGTTCTTCTTGAGGTATTCTTCGATGGAGTCTCTCAGAAACCGCTCGAATATTTTTCCAGTTACTGAAGTGAGACTTACCGGCCTGTAGTTACCAGGCTTACTTGTGGACCCCTTTTTATAAATTGGAACCACGTTGGCAATACGCCAATCCAGTGGTACAACCCCGGTCTTGATAGTATCCATAAATAGTAGATATTGCAGCCTAGCTATCACATCACTTAGTTCCTTTAGTACCCTTGGGTGTATTCCATCTGGGCCTGGCGATTTATCGATTTTAATCTTCTTTAACCGCTTCCGCACCTCCTCCTGCGTTAGGTATGTAATATTTTGTGACGCGTTCATTTTATTCCCCTGCATCTCGTGTGGCATTTCCTTTTCGTTTGTGAATACGCTTTGAAAGAAACTATTTAATAGGTTTGCCTTCCCTCCATCATCTTCAATGATTTCTCCTGCATTATTTTTTAAAGGGCCAGTACTCTCAGTGCAAATCCTTTTGCTGTTAATATAGTTGAAAAATAGTTTCGGGTTGTTTTTGCTCTCTTTGGCGATCAGTCTTTCTGCTTCCTCCTTAGCAATTTTGATCTTACCTTTGCATATTTTGTTTTTTTCCCTGTACGATTTTAGCGCTTCTTCGCTGCCTTCTTGCTTTAGTAGTTTGAACGCTTTCTTTTTTTCATTTATTGCCCCTCTTACCGTCTTGTCGAGCCACATTGGTTTCCTTTTACTTGAAGTTCTTTTATTTTTAAAGGGAATGAACTGCTCACATGAGGTGATTAGAATCCTTTTAAATGTTTCCCATTTGTCCTCCGTACTGATATTTTTGAGGATGTTGTCCCAATTAATGTTACCGATAGTAGTTCTAAGCTCATCAAATTTTGCTTTACTAAAGTTTAGTTTATTTGTCGCTCCCTGATAAGGCTTCTTATTGATTGACAGCTGGAAGTTGATTATATTGTGGTCACTGTTTCCCAAGTGCCCCTCAACCTGCACCCCCGTTATACATTCCGGTTTGTTAGTTAGTACTAAGTTCAGAATGACCCTCCCTCTCGTTGGTTTCCGCACAAGTTGGGTAAGGTAGTTATCTTTAATTGATCTCAAGAACTTATCACCCTTGTGAGATTTGCAGGTTTTGTTTTCCCATATCATATCTGGATAATTAAAGTTCCCCATGATAATTACTTTGTTGCGGTTTAACACTTCTTCTATCTGCCTTAATAGTAATGTTTCAGTTTCTTCTGTTGCTTTTGGTGGTCTATAGAAAACCCTTACCAGGATTTTGTTATTTTTTCTCTTCCTGTATTTCTACCCACAGAGATTCCACTTGTTCATATCCTGCACCTATATATTCCCGTAGCCTGGGCAATAAGTACGATTAAAGTACAGACATACCCCTCCCCCTTTCTGGTTTCCACGGTCTCTTCTGAAGAGTTTGTAACCCTGTAAATTCACCGCCCAATCGCACTTATCATCAAACCATGTTTCCGTTATTCCAACTATATCATAGTTTTCATCGTCCATTCTCACTTCAAGCTCACGCACTTTGTTGACCAGACTTCTTGCATTTGTGGTCATACAATTTGTATCGATTTTTTTGTTCTTTAAATTCGTTTTGCTGCTAATGGTACTATTGGCTGATCTGTCAGTTCTAATTGTACTAACCCCACCCCCTGCTCGACTCTCCTTCTCATTGCTTAGACCCAGGTCGCTAGCTACACTGACTACCCCCCTATTTCTCTTTTTTCCCTCCCCCCCAGTCCCTAGTTTAAACACTCCTCCAGCCTTCTAGCCATCTTCTCCCCCAGCACAGCTGCACACTCCCCATTGAGATGCAGCCCGTCCCTATGGTAGAGCCTGTACTGACAGCAAAGTCAGCCCAGTTCTCCAGGAACCCAAATCCTTCCTTCTTACACCAACTCCGGAGCCACTTGTTTACCTCCCTAAGATCCTGCTGCCTTTCTAGTGTGGCTTGTGGTGAAGGTAGTATTTCCGAGAAAACTACCCTAGAGGTCCTCGCCCTAAGCTTGGATCCTAAGTCCCTGAAATCATTTTTGAGGGCCCTCCATTGATCTCTAATTTGTTCATTGGTGCCAACGTGCACCATGACCGCTGGATCCTATCCAGACCCTCCCAGTAATCTGTCAATCCGATCCGCGATGTGTCGAAATTGAGCGCCAGGAATACAACACATCGTTCGGCGATCCCGGTCTTTATGGCAGATTGCCCTATCTGTCTCCCCTATAATTGAGTCCCCCACCACTAGGACCTGTCTAACCTGCCCAGTGCTCCCTGTCCCTGTCTCACTGGAGCAGTCATCTCCCTGGCGTTCAGAGGGCATGTCGTGCTGCAGCGGTGCTGGCTCTGTAATGGCATCCCCCTCATCTGCCAACTTTGCAAAGTTGTTGGGTTGTGCCAGTTCAGGACTAGCCTCCCTGGATCTCTTTCCTCTACGCCTCCTTCTATCTGACACCCAGCTGACTGCCTGCTCCCCCTGCACTTCCGTACTACCATCCGCCCCCGCCTCTACCCCAGCGAGTGTCTGCTCAGTGAGCACCAAACTCCTTTCCATGATGTTAATGGCTCTCAGTGTTGCCAGTTGCCCATTTAGATCCAGGATTTGGGCTTCTAAATGTGCGACATGCACGCATCTTGCGCAGCAGTATGCACCCTCGATCGGCTGATCAAGGACCGCATACATTGCACAAGTAGCACACTGAATGACATTACCAGGCATGGAGCTCATCCTAATGGGGATCTACAATTTACTTATGTAAGTAGTGAAGATTGAATAGGTCACACTCCACACAAGTCTTCGACCATTCGCAACCGCTCACATGCGGTAGTGAAGATAGACTTGCTCACACTCCACTCACACGCTGCCGCCTATGCGCAACCGCTTGCACGCTGCCACCTATGCGCAACCGCTCACACGCTGCTGCCTATGCGCAACCGCTTACACACTGCCGCCTATGCGCACCCGCTTACACGCTGCCGCCTATGCGCAACCGCTCACACGCTGCCGCCTATGCACAACCGCTCACACGCTGCCGTCAATGCGCAACTGCTCACACACTTCCGCCTATGCGCAACTGCTTACACATTTTATTTTTGATCTAACGCTCGCACTCTCACTCAATCCCCTAATCCTGCCGCACTTACACCTTGCACACAGACACTTATACACTCACACTCTAATACCCCCTTCCTTAGTCACAGACACACACTTAGACCCACAGGCACACACACACACTAAGACACACAGAGTACACTTATCTGCTCTGTCGGCAGCTCCTCTGCAGCTCCGGTGACGTCACCAGCAGTCTCACCGGCAGGACCTCTCTCCCGGCGGCCGCGCTCCCTGTGCTGCTGGCGCTTCGGGAACCCGCTCCTCCACTTTTGCCCGATAACCGACCGCTCTCTTGGACTCCTGGTGGCACCGGCGCCGGCTCCTGCGCCGCTCCGGTGTCCCCTGCTCCTGCTAGCTCCCCAGCTCCTGCTTATGGCACCCTTTACCTGGCATCTGACATCACTTCCGCTCCTGTATTCTAGACTGTATTCCTGTATGTAAGATCTGTAAAGATGCTCTATAGGATTAAGATCCAGACTTTGGGCTGAACAATGAAGTCTGCAGATGTTCTGCTTCTCAAATAAAGCCTCTACACTTTGTGCTGTATGATATGGTGATCAGTCATGTTGGTCAACTCAATTATAGTCCAACATTACAAGCACCACTGCAGACACCTCTATGCATTCACTGCTGTGCTGTGTGCAGCCGCTTGTCCATGCTAACGCTTCACATGCAGGTCCCTACGGATGGTTCTGGTACTAATGGATGTTCCAATGGCCTGTGAGACCTCATGACGAGGGCAGACAATGTACGGCATGCCTTCACAAGTCATACAAGGCTTCGTTGTCCACGTTCTGTCAGTTTGCGGGGTCTCCCTGAACGTGGCTGCACCGCACACACCGGATGGTTTCTATCCCCCAATAGCATGTCCAAAAGTGGACTTTGGTAGGTCCAAAAGCGCTGCAATGTACCGTACTCATTGGTTGGTGACATCCCACCCCAGACCTCATTGTCAACTCTACACCTGGTGGTATTCTAATGGTTTCTGTACTGGGATCTCCTGTATAATCCTCTGCTTTATACCTAATGCTCACGCATCACCTGACAGCACCGGAGTGGTGGTGGTGGTGGGGCCAATACTTTTGTCAACATAGCGTACATATTTGTATGATGTAAATGATAATCTTATCATATTTAGGTGAAATGTTTTCCAAAATTCAGAAAACTCAATCCCTACTGTATATGGCAACAAAGAAATCCTAATATATCATATAAGAATATTTCAAAAATAATTTTTTAAAAAACTAATTGCGGTAACGTACATTTTCTCTGTCCACAGCTGCTGTAAATAAACCTAACCTAAAGCTCTTACCAAACAAGATGGTTCTGGGGGATGACATTATTCTTCGATGTGAGTCCAGTAAAGGTTCCCTCCCTATATACTACCTGTTCTATCACAATGAGACATTATTCGGAAATATGACCATTCACCAAAAGGGGGCAGCAGAGCTACGACTGACCGTTAGGTCACTGACCATGGGTGGACTCTACTACTGTGCTTCCTACAATGACTTCCAAACCCAACATCAACAGAGTGCGGCAGACAATTTGCTAGTTGTGGGTAAGTAGTTGCTTTGTGTGGATTTTATGTTTTACTAAAAGTTCTTATAATTTATGTCTTATATTATACCAAAGAACTTTCCCCCAAAACAACCTCAAATGTTAATAAATCCGTATTATAGGCTAAAGCTTTGTTCGTATATACGTCATGGCTTCATAATGGAAGATACGATATTGTGCTGGAGCAGTGATATGATGAACTCTGTGGAGTCTGTTGGTCACCGCTGACTTATAACAATGTCTTTGGGGTTTGTTGTGGTTTTTGTCATTTTCACAGCAAGAATAGAACTTAAAGGGGTTGTCCCGCGAAAGCAAGTGGGGTATACACTTCTGTATGGCCATATTAATGCACTTTGTAATGTACATTGTGCATTAATTATGAGCCATACAGAAGTTAGAAGAAGTTATTCACTTACCTGTTCCGTTGCTAGCGTCCTCGTCTCCATGGTGCCGTCTAATTTTCGGCGTCTAATCTCCAGATTAGACGCGCTTGCGCAGTCTGGTCTTCTTCTTTTCTCAATGGGGACGCTCGTGCAGGAGAGCGGCTCCGTGTAGCTCCACCCCGTCACGTGCCGATTCCAGCCAATCAGGAGGCTGGAATCGGCAATGGACCGCACAGAAGCCCTGCGGTCCACCGAGGGAGAAGATCCCGGCGGCCATCTTCACCGGGTAAGTAAAAAGTCACCGGAGCGCGGGGATTCAGGTAAGCGCTGTGCGTTTTTTTTTTAAAGTCTCTGCATCGGGTTTGTCTCGCGCCGAACAGGGGGGCTGTTGAAAAAAAAAAAACCCGTTTCGGCGCGGGACAACCCCTTCAAAGGCTCATTCCCACGGGCGTATGTAGTCCATATATTACGTACATATGTTTCCCGTGTGTAATACGCAATTCACACCAATATAGGCTATAGAGATTTAACATATGCAGCAAATATGCACGTACCTGAGTATTAGCTGTGTACCGTGTATTTTACGAATGTGACATATACGTGTGTAAGGGCGGACTCACATCGAAATATTTGTGTGTACAATGCGCAGACAATAGAACCCATTGATTTTAGTGGTTCTCTCACGTTATGCGTTTTTGCTGAAAAAAAATACAACATGCCTTATCTATGTGGGCATTCCTGCACCAAAGGCCCCATAGAGTGCGGAAATCGTACACATCTGGTACTAATTAGGCTGCACAGTCTAATAAACTATGGCACGGGTGTGTCCTGGGCCAATTTGAATGGTTCATGACTAGAGATGAGCGAGCACCAAAATGCTCGGGTGCTCGTTACTCGGGACGAAATTATCGCGATTCTCGAGGGTTCGTTTCGAGTAACGAACCCCATTGAAGTCAATGGGAGACCCGAGCATTTTTGTATTTCGCCGATGCTCGCTAAGGTTTTCATGTGTGAAAATCTGGGCAATTCAAGAAAGTGATGGGAACGACACAGCAACGGATAGGGCAGGCGAGGGGCTACATGTTGGGCTGCATCTCAAGTTCACAGGTCCCACTATTAAGCCACAATACCGGCAAGAGTGGCCCCCCCTCCCAACAACTTTTACTTCTGAAAAGCCCTCATTAGCAATGCATACCTTAGCTAAGCACCACACTACCTCCAACAAAGCACAATCACTGCCTGCATGACACTCCGCTGCCACTTCTCCTGGGTTACATGCTGCCCAACCCCCCCGCACGACCCAGTGTCCACAGCGCACACCAAATTGTCCCTGCGCAGCCTTCAGCTGCCCTCATGCCACGCCACACTCATGTCTATTTATAAGTGCGTCTGCCATGAGGAGGAACCGCAGGCACACACTGCAGAGGGTTGGCACGGCTAGGCAGCGACCCTCTTTTAAAGGGGCGGGGCGATAGCCCACAATGCTGTACAGAAGCAATGAGAAATATAATCCTGTGCCACCGCCATCAGGAGCTGCACACGTGGGCATAGCAATGGGGAACCTATGTGCCACACACTATTCATTCTGTCAAGATGTCTGCATGCCCCAGTCAGACCGCGGTTTTTAATTCATAGACACAGGCAGGTACAACTCCCTATTGTGAAGTCCCTGTGGACCGACAGCATGGGTGGCTCCCTGGAACCCACCAGCGGTACATAAAAATATCCCATTGCATTGCCCAACACAGCTGAGGTAGTAATGTTGTGCTTAATGCAGGTGGGCTTCGGCCCACACTGCATGCCCCAGTCTGACTGGGGTTCTTTAGAAGTGGAAACAGATGCATTTATAATTCTCTGTGGACCCACAGCATGGGTGGGTGCCAGGAAGCCACCGGCGGTACATAAAAATATCCCATTGCATTGCCCAACACAGCTGAGGTAGTAATGTTGTGCTTAATGCAGGTGGGCTTCGGCCCACACTGCATGCCCCAGTCTGACTGGGGTTCTTTAGAAGTGGAAACAGATTCATTTACAAGTCCCTGTGGACCGACAGCATGGGTGGCTCCCTGGAACCCACCGGCGGTACATAAAAATATCCCATTGCATTGCCCAACACAGCTGAGGTAGTAATGTTGGGCTTAATGCAGGTGGGCTTCGGCCCACACTGCATGCCCCAGTCTGACTGGGGTTCTTTAGAAGTGGAAACAGATGCATTTATAATTCTCTGTGGACCCACAGCATGGGTGGGTGCCAGGAAGCCACCGGCGGTACATAAAAATATCCCATTGCATTGCCCAACACAGCGGATGTAACGTCAGCTGTAATGCAGGTGGGCTAAAAATTCATTTGATTACACTGTAGGCGAGGGCCCACAAAAATTGCTGTATCAACAGTACTAATGTACATCAGAAAAATTGGCCATGGCCAACCAAGAGGGCAGGTGAAACCCATTAATCGCTTTGGTTAATGTGGCTTAAGTGGTAACTAGGCCTGGAGGCAGCCCAGTTTAACGAAAAATTGGTTCAAGTTAAAGTTTCAACGCTTTTAAGAGCATTGAAACGTATAAAAAATTTTAAGAAAAATTATATGAGTGAGCCTTGTGGCCCTAAGAAAAATTGCCCGTTCGGCGTGATTACGTGAGGTTTCAGGAGGAGGAGCAGGAGGAGGAGGAGGAGGAGGAATATTATACACAGATTGATGAAGCAGAAATGTCCCCGTTTTGGATGGTGAGAGAGAACGATGCTTCCATCCGCGGGTGCAGCCTACGTATTGCTTAGGTATCGCTGCTGTCCGCTGGTGGAGAAGAGAAGTCTGGGGAAATCCAGGCTTTGTTCATCTTGATGAGTGTAAGCCTGTCGGCACTGTCGGTTGACAGGCGGGTACGCTTATCTGTGATGATTCCCCCAGCCGCACTAAACACCCTCTCTGACAGGACGCTAGCCGCAGGACAAGCAAGCACCTCCAGGGCATACAGCGCGAGTTCAGGCCACGTGTCCAGCTTCGACACCCAGTAGTTGTAGGTGGCAGAGGCGTCAGGGAGGACAGTCGTGCGATCGGCTACGTACTCCCTCACCATCCTTTTACAGTGCTCCCGCCGACTCAGCCTTGACTGGGGAGCGGTGACACAGTCTTGCTGGGGAGCCATAAAGCTGTCCAGGGCCTTAAAGACTGTTGTATTGCCTGTGCTGTACATGCTGCTCGATCTCCGCACCTCCCCTGCTACCTGGCCCTCGGAAGTGCGCCTTCTGCCACTAGCGCTGTCGGATGGGAATTTTACCATCAGCTGGTCCGCCAGGGTCCTGTGGTATAGCAACACTCTCGAGCCCCTTTCCTCTTCGGGAATGAGAGTGGAAAGGTTCTCCTTATACCGTGGGTCGAGCAGTGTGTACACCCAGTAATCCGTAGTGGCCAGAATGCGTGCAAGCGAGGGTCACGAGAAAGGCATCCTAACATGAAGTCAGCCATGTGTGCCAGGGTACCTGTACGCAACACATGGCTGTCTTCACTAGGAAGATCACTTTCAGGATCCTCCTCCTCCTCCTCCTCCTCAGGCCATACACGCTGAAAGGATGACAGGCAAGCAGCATGGGTACCGTCAGCAGTGGGCCAAGCTGTCTCTTCCCCCTCCTCCTCATCCGCCTCATGCTCCTCCTCCTCCTCCTGAACGCGCTGAGATATAGACAGGAGGGTGCTCTGACTATCCAGCGACATACTGTCTTCCCCCGGCTCTGTTTCCGAGCACAAAGCGTCTGCCTTTATGCTTTGCAGGGAACTTCTCAAGATGCATAGCAGAGGAATGGTGACGCTAATGATTGCAGCATCGCCGCTCACCACCTGGGTAGACTGCTCAAAGTTTCGAAGGACCTGGCAGATGTCTGCCAACCAGGCCCACTCTTCTGAAAATAATTGAGGAGGCTGACTCCCACTGCGCCGCCCATGTTGGAGTTGGTATTCCACTATAGCTCTACGCTGCTCATAGAGCCTGGCCAACATGTGGAGCGTAGAGTTCCACCGTGTGGGCACATCGCACAGCAGTCGGTGCACTGGCAGATTAAACCGATGTTGCAGGGTCCGCAGGGTGGCAGCGTCCGTGTGGGACTTGCGGAAATGTGCGCAGAGCCGGCGCACCTTTCCGAGCAGGTCTGACAAGCGTGGGTAGCTTTTCAGAAAGCGCTGAACCACCAAATTAAAGACGTGGGCCAGGCATGGCACGTGCGTGAGGCTGCCGAGCTGCAGAGCCGCCACCAGGTTACGGCCGTTGTCACACACGACCATGCCCGGTTGGAGGCTCAGCGGCGCAAGCCAGCGGTCGGTCTGCTCTGTCAGACCCTGCAGCAGTTCATGGGCCGTGTGCCTCTTATCTCCTAAGCTGAGTAGTTTCAGCACGGCCTGCTGACGCTTGCCCACCGCTGTGCTGCCACGACGCGCGACACCGACTGCTGGCGACGCGCTGCTGCTGCTGACACATCTTGATTGCGAGACAGAGGTTGCGTTGGAGGAGGAGGAGGAGGAGGGTGGTTTAGTGGAGGAAGCATACACCCCCGCAGATACCACCACCGAGCTGGGGCCCGCAATTCTGGGGGTGGGTAGGACGTGAGCGGTCCCAGGCTCTGACTCTGTCCCAGCCTCCACTAAATTCACCCAATGTGCCGTCAGGGAGATGTAGTGGCCCTGCCCGCCTGTGCTTGTCCACGTGTCCATTGTTAAGTGGACCTTGGCAGTAACCGCGTTGGTGAGGGCGCGTACAATGTTGCGGGAGACGTGGTCGTGCAGGGCTGGGACGGCACATCGGGAAAAGTAGTGGCGACTGGAAACTGAGTAGCGCGGGGCCGCCGCCGCCATCAGACTTTTGAAGGACTCCGTTTCCACAACCCTATACGGCAGCATCTCAAGGCTGATAAATTTGGCTATGTGGACGGTTAACGCTTGAGCGTGCGGGTGCGTGGCGGCGTACTTGCGCTTGCGCTCAAACACTTGCGCTAGCGACGGCTGGACGGTGCGGTGCGAGACATTGCTGGATTGGGCCGAGGACAGCGGAGGTGAGGGTGTGGGTGCAGGCCAGGAGACGGTAGTGCCTGTGTCCTCAGAGCGGGGTTGGATCTCAGTGGCAGGTTGGGGCACAGGGGGAGAGGCAGCGGTGCAAACCGGAGGCGGTGAACGGCCTTCGTCCCACCTTGTAGGGTGCTTGGCCATCATATGTCTGCGCATGCTGGTGGTGGTGAGGCTGTTGGTGGTGGCTCCCCGGCTGATCTTGGCGCGACAAAGGTTGCACACCACTGTTCGTCGGTCGTCAGGCGTCTCTGTGAAAAACTGCCAGACCTTAGAGCACCTTGGCCTCTGCAGGGTGGCATCGCGCGAGGGGGCGCTTTGGGAAACAGTTGGTGGATTATTCGGTCTGGCCCTGCCTCTACCCCTGGCCACCGCACTGCCTCTTGCAACCTGCCCTGCTGCTGCCCTTGCCTCCCCCTCTGAAGACCTGTCCTGAGTAGGCGTTGCAAACCAGGTGAGGTCAGTCACCTCATCGTCCTGCTGCTCTTCCTCCGAATCCTCTGTACGCTCCTCCCTCGGACTTACTGCCCTTACTACTACCTCACCGATAGACAACTGTGTCTCATCGTCATCGTCCTCCTCACCCACTGAAAGGTCTTGAGACAGTTGCCGGAAGTCCCCAGCCTCATCCCCCGGACCCCGGGAACTTTCCAATGGTTGGGCATCAGTGACGATAAACTCCTCTGGTGGGAGAGGAACCACTGCTGCCCAATCTGAGCAGGGGCCCGAGAACAGTTCCTGGGAGTGTTCCCGCTCCTGAGCATGTGTCATTGTAGTGGAGTGAGGAGGCTGGGAGGAAGGAGGAGCAGCAGACAGAGGATTCGGATTTGCAGCAGTGGACGGCGCAGAACTGTGGGTGGATGATAGGCTGCTCGAAGCACTTTCTGCCATCCACGACAGGACCTGCTCACACTGCTCATTTTCTAATAAAGGTCTCCTGCGTGGACCCATTAATTGTGCGATGAATGTGGGGACGCCAGAAACGTGCCTCTCTCGTAATCGCGCAGCAGTCGGCTGCGATACACCTGGATCAGGAGTTCGGCCTGTGCCCACACCCTCACTTGGCCCTCCGCGTCCTCGGCCGCGTCCACGTCCTCTAGGCCTACCCCTACCCCTCAGCATGCTGTATTACCAGTGATTTGATTTCCGAGGCAGGAAATAAATTGGCGCAAGCCTGCTGTTAAACGTAGCTGGCTGCGTATGATTTCTTTACGTTCTCCACCCACCACACACGTACCCAGAACGCTGAGGACTGTCAGAGGCAGGCCAAATAGAATGTTTCCCTTTTTTTTTTAAAGAAAAGGCCCACTGACTATATTCAATCAATAATATATGTTTTCTGGCCCTGCAAATGTGTCACAGAAATGCAGGGTTGCAGAGTTATTAACTACAGCAGAGCGGTGATTTTTCCCAGGCAGGAAAGAAATTGGCGCAAGCCTGCTGTTAAACGTAGCTGGCTGCGTATGATTTCTTTACGTTCTCCACCCACCACACACGTACCCAGAACGCTGAGGACTGTCAGAGGCAGGCCAAATAGAATGTTTCCCTTTTTTTTAAAAAGAAAAGGCCCACTGCGTATATTCAATCAATAATAAATATGTCTTCTGGCCCTGCAAATGTGTCACAGAACTGCAGGGTTGCAGAGTTATTAACTACAGCAGAGCGGTGATTTTTCCAAGGCAGGAAAGAAATTGGCGCAAGCCTGCTGTTAAACGTAGCTGGCTGCGTATGATTTCTTTACGTTCTGCACCCACCACACACGTACCCAGAACGCTGAGGACTGTCAGAGGCAGGCCAAATAGAATGTTTCCCTTTTTTTTTTTTAAAGAAAAGGCCCACTGACTATATTCAATCAATAATATATGTTTTCTGGCCCTGCAAATGTGTCACAGAACTGCAGGGTTGCAGAGTTATTAACTACAGCAGAGCGGTGATTTTTCCCAGGCAGGAAAGAAATTGGCGCAAGCCTGCTGTTAAACGTAGCTGGCTGCGTATGATTTCTTTACGTTCTCCACCCACCACACACGTACCCAGAACGCTGAGGACTGTCAGAGGCAGGCCAAATAGAATGTTTCCCTTTTTTTTTAAAAGAAAAGGCCCACTGCGTATATTCAATCAATAATAAATATGTCTTCTGGCCCTGCAAATGTGTCACAGAACTGCAGGGTTGCAGAGTTATTAACTACAGCAGAGCGGTGATTTTTCCCAGGCAGGAAAGAAATTGGCGCAAGCCTGCTGTTAAACGTAGCTGGCTGCGTATGATTTCTTTACGTTCTGCACCCACCACACACGTACCCAGAACGCTGAGGACTGTCAGAGGCAGGCCAAATAGAATGTTTCCCTTTTTTTTTTTAAAGAAAAGGCCCACTGACTATATTCAATCAATAATATATGTCTTCTGGCCCTGCCTACACAATTCTGTCCCTGTAGTATTACTGCAGGGCGCAATGCTCTGCACAGCCGATTTAAAAAAAAAAAATGCAACACTGCTAACAGCAGCCTGCACAGTTCTGCACACGGTTAAATGTGGCCCTAAGAAGGACCGTTGGGGTTCTTGAAGCCTACACTCACTCCTAACACTCTCCCTGCCTAACCACCACTTCTGTCCCTGTAGTATTACTGCAGGGCGCAATGCTCTGCACAGCCGATTTTGGAAAAAAAAAAAAAGGGCAACACTGCTAACAGCAGCCTCCACACGGATAGATGTGGCCCTAAGAAGGACCGTTGGGGTTCTTGAAGCCTACACTCACTACTAACACTCTCCCTACAGCAGCTCCAACACTATAGCACTGTCCCTCAGCTAACTCACACGGCATCGGAGGCGAGCCGCGGGAGGGGCCGACTTTTATACTCGGGTGACATCTGATCTCCCCAGCCACTCACTGCAGGGGGGTGGTATAGGGCTTGAACGTCACAGGGGGAAGTTGTAATGCCTTCCCTGTCTTTCAATTGGCCAGAAAAGCGCGCTAACGTCTCAGAGAGGAAACTGAAAGTAACCGGAACACCGCGTGGTGCTCGTTAAGAGTAACGAGCATCCCGAACACCCTAATATTCGCCCGAGCATCAAGCTCGGACGAGTACGTTTGCTCATCTCTATTCATGACAGCACAAAAAGTACAGTAAAATGTGCAGATAAGCGCATGATAGCACAACGTTCACAGTGCAAAAATGTTTGCTATTGCGTTCGTTTCTGCGCATATGCTTGTGTGGGGACGCCCGATTACATGGAGCACATACACCCATGTGAGTGATCCCTTAGGCAGTGCTATTCTTAATGTTCTCACAGGACTGCCATTGGAGCATTCAGCTGTAGCATGAATATAGATTTATGTAGATGAGTGAAGCCAGACTCATACAAGCGCAATTTAATGTAATTTGCGTATTACGAGTGCAATGTACATGAACATAATACGCAGTGTATGGAGTCTATGAAAGTACATTGACTTTCATTGATCTATTCACACTTGCGTATATTCAAGCGCTGCACAGTTTAGTGAATTGCAGGCATATACAATGCCGTTGCTCTAACTAATGTGTCCAAATGCACAACTCACCGTTCCGTAGCACGGATGGGCTATAACAGCAGATGACCAGTTCCAGCGCCATTGTGTCTAAGAGACACAGAAAGATGAGACTCCAGCGGGAAAAGAGCGCAAAACTTGTATCACTGAGCAGCGGACAAACAACTCCTGGTCAGATGGATCCACATTTCTGTTACCCCGTGCTAATGGGAGGTCAGAATTTGGCGCAAGCAGCATGAATCGCTGACCCCTTCCTGTCAACAGTTGATGCTGGTAGAGTAATAGTGTGGGGTATATTTTCTAGGCAAACTCTGGGTTTCTGATACTTGTAGATGAACACCACGCTAAATTGTGGGGGGTCTGAAGGGCCATAGAAGTTCCAGGCTCTATTAGATGGGCGTCTCTAATAAAAAGGCTAATCAATCTATATTGTCTATAATATTCTCTACAATAATTTGCATCATGGTCCACAAAGGTCTTTTGCTTTCTTCAACCTCCTTTTGATATGCTGCATAAAGGGAATAGAAAAGATTTTGTCAATCAGGAAAGCCAGAAGAGTCTATGGAAATCGATGGCCTGCAGTGTCATCTGAAGATTCCAAGGCAATCTAAGCCCAGTTCTATTCTACTAGTGAT
Source organism: Eleutherodactylus coqui (assembly GCF_035609145.1). Classification (NCBI taxonomy): domain Eukaryota; kingdom Metazoa; phylum Chordata; class Amphibia; order Anura; family Eleutherodactylidae; genus Eleutherodactylus; species Eleutherodactylus coqui. Next base: position 216,213,667 of record NC_089842.1, on the reverse strand, counting down.
CCGCTTGTATCACATTTCTCTTCCAACCAGAGCCGGTAGCGGACATTAGCATCACCGCAGATACAGAAGGTGAGGGTTATGTACTTGGACAATCCTTGACACTTACCTGCTCCGTCCGGCGAGGCACTTCCATCTCTATCTTCTGGTGGCATAATGAGACTTCAGTAGAGGAAGATTCTGAGTTCTATCAACTTCAAGACAATGGAAAAATCTTGTCCATACATTCCCTTCAGTATCACCATGAAGGAACCTACCGCTGTTGTGCCAAGAATAAACTATCAGTCAACAGAACTTTCTCTGTGCTCAGTGAAATCCGGAGTGTCAACATCTTGAAGTTGAATGCTGCCGGTTTGATCACTAGTAAGTTAATATGTTTCTTTTACTAGCTTGCATTTTTAGTTTTTCGTGTTGCTTACTTCTTTGTCTTTCTCTAAAGGCTCTTTTACACGGACCGACAGTCGTTTCAGTAACTGCACGAGCGCTGACATGACTGCTAAGGTCGTTAGCGCTCGTGCAGAGCATCCAAACTGAAAGTCCTGCCTCGTTGTTTTTTTCTTTATCTTCATCTTCATCAACTTCTGTTTTGTTTCCTCCTACATCGGCTTTTACTTTGTTTTCTCCATCTTCCTCATAGTCTTCGTCTTCACTGGCTTCTTCATCAGGTTTTTGTCTCTTATTACATTGTCTTCCCCATTCTCCTCTCATGGTATTCTTCTTTGTTGTCTCCTTCACTTTAATCTTCTTCTTTGTCTTCTTCATAGGACTCCCAATTTGACTATTATCACTGTTGACATCTATCTTATCACCTTATGGCTTCTCTTCTTCTGTTCCACAGACCGCAGTATTCAGTGGATAGTGCCTGGGATTGGGCTGCTGGTCATCATCCTTGCTGTAGGTTTGATGTTAACATACAGAGAAAAAATTGTGTCAGTTGGACGTTGTCACAAGGAACGACCATCTACAGGTTATGACTGCTAATATTCATAACAGCCACGTCAAGCAAAAATGCACTTTGATCTTTGTCCCTATAAGACACAGTCTACTTCTCCCATCTTAAAGTGCACCTGAGTTTTCAAGAAGTTTTCTAAAATACACCAGAATCACATTACCATAATTTGCTGCTGTTTGCACCGTTTCATGTCTGTAAGTTCTGATTTTCAGGTGGTCTTCCCCATTTTTCTGTTGCCCTGATGCAATCCACTTTCATGCAGGGGGCATGGAGGAAGCCAGCATTCTGCCAGTAACTAACTGTCCTTTACTTCTTTGCCCTCACTTCTGAAGCTGCATTGCATTATCTCTGACCTAATCAGCAGGGAGGTAGTATCTGAATGCCCACCCCTTTACTTTTCCAGGATGATCAGGCATTTAGAGACATTCTGGACAAATGATTAGTAAACTCATACACACACAGACATGCTGTAACAGCAGGAAAGGCAGAGATTGTAGAGATTGTTATTACAGTGTCTGCAGATCTGTCAGCCTTCAGCCTGCAAATGCAGGGGTGCCTCCTGTAAATATAGCCCCTCCATCTGTAGCTATGGAAGATTTCCTGTGTCCTTGTTACTAAGGAAGCTCTAAGCCTAACAATAGAGAGGATTGCCGAGAAGCTGAAAGGGAGACCCCTAGTGGCAGCCACTTCTAATGTGATTTACAGTGGTAAGGCAACAACATTTTTAATACAAGTATATTACAGAAATGATGAGACTAATGGAAGTTAGTAGATGAGTAGAAGTTGTCTGAAAAGTTAGTGCTCCTTTAAACATGCAGGTTTGAGGGCCAATCTCTAAGGAAGGTAATATACCTAAAAAGACCATGAAATGTAGAACCCCCACTATTATATGTATAAGATAAAGTAAGTGAATTAGCAGACTTACTATAGGGCCAATTAGGAGCCAATAGACACGCCGTCTAGCCCTGGGTTGTCAAACTCATTTTCACCAAGGGCCACATCAGCATTCTGGTTGCCTTCAAAAGGCCGTTTGTAAGGGCTCATTCAGACTCGGGGTATTTGCAGTCCCCATTATGCACGTTATATGGACAATCGGAGGGTTTATTCGGATGGCCAGCGTAGTTGCACCAGAACGAGGGGAATCCCTTCCCCTTTGCTGACTTTTCAAACTCTTTGCCAGAGGAGGAATTCAAGACATTTCAGTGCGTTTTATATTACAACTGATATGAAAACTGAAGTCGCGTCTAGAGATGAGCGAACGTGCTCGTTTAGAGCAATTACTCGATCGAGCATCTCTTTTTTCGAGTAACTGCCTAATAGGGCGAAAAGATTCGAGGGGCGCCGGAGGTGAGCGGGGGGTTGTGATGGGGAGTGGGGGGGAAAGAGAGAGAGAGCTCCCCCCTGCTCCACCCCGCCGCCCCCCGAATCTTTTCGCCCGAGTAGGCAGTTACTCGAAAAAAGCGATGCTCAATCGAGTAATTGTCCTAATCGAGCACGTTCGCTCATCTCTACTCGCGTCTATAAACTGGATGACAAAAATGTTTCATCTACAGAGGTGAGCAAGGAGCAGAACCATGAAGATGTAAGCAGATCGAATGCTACAAGATGGACTGAAGGAGTCTACGAAAATAGTAAGGAGATATCCTAAATGTGTGCAGTCCTGGATAGATGATGCATCCATCCCAGCACTTCTTTCCATCCGGCTCTTTCCTCTCTTCCATTCTTTACCATTATACTGCCAGTGTTTTTTAACTATTTTTTTGCTATTTTTATTTTTTTACATTTTTATGTCACTATATGTCACTGAAGAGGACTTGAACCAGAAAAGCTATGATATCTATGATGATGCATTGCAGTACTCCTGTACTGCAATGCATTATCACTCACAATAGTGATTGCAAGCCATGGAGGCCCACATAGTGGGGGGCTGATGATATCATACAGGGAGCGAGTTCCCTCTGTGAACCCTTTACATGCTGCGATCTACATTTATCACGGCATGTAAGGGGTATCCAGCAGCGATCGGTGTTCTTACAGATCCGCACTGTTGTAGTGGGGGCCAACTGTCAGTCACAACTGCTTCCCACTTCTGTGCCATCCACAGGATGTAAGTTTATGTCCTGTTCCGTTAAGTACCACCCTGCCAGGAGGTAACTTACGTCCCATGGTATTAAGGGCTTAATATTTACATGCGAAGATTAGCTGTACTGTGGGAATGAACAATCATTAATGCACTTGTTCTTCCCCATAGAGCTGCCACCGGTTGGCTGCACGGCTCCCTGTTTACAGCTGACCAGCAGGCATTTTTATGCTTGTATAAGGCTGAATGGTGACATCTCGCAGCGGAATCAGACCCTGTGCCCCAGCATTGACTCCCGCGTACCTGTCTTGTCTTCTCTCTGCTCTGGCGCGCCGCCGCACTTGCGCAGTGCAGGGAGTCACGCAGGCAATGACGCTGATCTGCCGGGCCTCGCCACGGGACAGATGGCTTCCATTGACTGTAATGGAAGCCATCCATGTGAGCCTGTGCGAGGCGCGCACTAGAATAGGACATGCTGCGATTTTCCCACCACAAGCGGAAAATTGCAGTTGATTTTCGCTCGTGGGCATAGAAAAGCATGTCCTGTGCAAATACACCCGTGTGCAATAGGCCTAATTCAGCCACTAAACCAACGTCGGAGTGTTTGCTGGTTCGTCAGCTGATCTTTTGCAGTTTTACATGATGATTGGGCAAAAGAATGTTTGGGTGAACGCTCTTGCCTAATTATTGGGCCGTATAAAAGGCTCTTTAACTTTTTCCTCCGCCCACTTCATTTTTTCTTTCATTCCCTTCACTTTCCCTTCTATCACTTTCTCTTCCATTTTTTCACATTCTCTCTTTCACTTTCACTTCCATTCCCTTTCACAACTTTCTCAACACTCACTTTCTTTTCCAGTGATCTCACCTTCCATTTATTCTTTTCACTTTCATGACCCGGGTATGCTAGAGTCACATCCGCTGTGACACCTACAAACCCTTATTGAGACCTTCCCAGTAAATGAACCCCATCTTCTAACCCATAACTCCCAATAACCCCCTCCAAATCACGATGCCCGACACTAATTCCCCCGTTCCTTGTTACAAATGCTGATATGTGCCGGTTTATCTTCAGCCTCGCTTTATTGATTTTTTACTGACCTGGCCATCCTCCACGATTTTCTGGGGAGCTTCTCTGACCAAACAATCATCATCCTAGGGAACATTTTTCTCAACCGCAGAAAATCGTGCTGGATGTCCCTGCGTAATTCTCTAGCTGGCCAACTACCCAAGTCATTGTCCTCCACATATAGCACTAATATGTTAGGAGCCCTATCTAACTCTGAAAAACAAAAAACCTCAGAGATAAACCCTTCCCCATACCATGCCTCTAAACCCCAACCAACGTATCGTTGCCTCACTTTTTGAAATACCAATCTGATGGCCAGCCGGTCAGATCTTTGTATGCTCCGTCACATAAAAAACAAAAGAATGTCCCAGGATCCACACCAATGCTGGAACATTACCTGGGAAATAAACAAAATTAGAAATAACAATTCCCCCAACGATTCTATTATTCTTAAACCACCTCCCCTCCCTAAAATAATTCTTTTTACTCAATCACAACCCCTGAACAACTCCTCCAGCCTAATATATAACCTAAAACGGCTAGATTCCCATCTTCCAATCTTCTGAATCACAGCTGAGCTTAAACCCCATGCAGCAGCTTCCGTTGCCGCTCGAATTCTAAATGAATGCAAAGAATATCCTGCATTCTCCAATCCCAATAATTCCACAACTTTTCCAAGGACCGCCAAAAATTGGAATTTTGATTAAAAAAAGATGCATCTAAATGTCATAATAAACAGACCATCACTGCTCACAACCCCGGCCCTATATACCTCAAAGCAATTCCCGCGTTCCCACCTAAAAACCCCTCTTTTATAGCCTCTATCTCTCCTAATTACCATATCCCTAATCCTCCAATCCCTAACTTTCCCCCTCAACCCCCCCCCCTCTTTCCTTTCCCAGCAGAAGTTTACTAATTAACCCTTTTACTCCCTGTTCCCTAGCAGCCCTGACATGCATGGTCTCCACTCTACTGATCCTCTGGATCACCGTTCTGACCGTATACTTTCTCTTTCTTTTCTATCCCTTTTACCTTCTCTTCTATCGCCTCCACTTTCTCTTTCTTTCCTCTCACTTCTCCTCTTTGTCGGTCACTTTCCATTCTATTCATTTCACTTTTTCACCTTCCCTATCACCTTCTCTTCCCCTCTTCATAGTCCTAATCCTTGCTCTGCTTTTGTTTTCTCATATCTTTGACATATACATTATATATACTTATATTTCCTGATTAAATGATTGTGGGCATTGTGTTAACCCTCTAATTTAATGCAGCATGGTAATTTATCAGGGTCTACAAATAGAGGGATGACTAAATCACTTTTTTTCCAGTACCAACAAGGGAGAATCTTGACGATGGAGATGAAGGTTGCACCTATATTAACATCAAAGCAGTGCAAGGTAAGGGATATACTCTGTATTTGAAGCTACCGACCACATTACTGACTTTCTGTGTAGAAAGAAACCTTGGAGAATGTGACAACCAGTGATATGTATCTTTCTTCATTATCTTCTTTTAGCTCCTTCCTCCTACCCAGCTGGTGCTACCAGAGATGATGTAAGTATGCCCATGGATAATGCCTCCACAGAGAGAGAAAACATGGACAAACTACTCATGTGCGCTGAAATAATAGAGTATATTTGTGGGTAGGCCACACTATGCGGTTGGCTTGGTCTATACTAGAAATGCCTAAACTTACTAAGGGTTCTGTATTTCACAGATCTTGGGTTAGATGATTTGTCAAGGGATCGGGGACAGCTACATGTAATACACAGAGGACACTGCTGTAAATATTTGTACTTCCTTGACTGATGTGTCTCGGTGCCCCTGTAGCAATGATAGGAGCCATAGTGGTGCTTGCACTTGCATGGACAGCTCAAGGTCACAAAACCAGGGGCCACTCTTACTTTCCCCCTTATGAAGTCCATATGCCCATATCATAGGGGGTATCTTTATGGGTCAACCCTTTTAAAGCCATTAGGAGAGCAGCCTGGTGCCAGACATGAAGAACTACTCTGCTCTGAGATCTACTGGTAGATCGATATCTACTAACTGGCCACCACTAGTCTATACCACATAGTCTAGTGGGATATATATTACAGTTCTCTGAACCATTTCATAGCGGTTGTCCATGGAGGCTAAATACTTACACGGACCTGTGTAGTGGCCAAGAGTTAATGGGGTCCCTCTATAAGTATGAATGTGTTTGTCCTGTGGAATTGTATTGTCAGTGTCTTGCATGTGTGTGAATTTGATGTGTATTGCACCTCTGCAGCACTGAATGGGTTAACGTCTGGGTTATGTCTGGGAGATATATCTTGTTGTATATCACATGATCATGTTTTATATATGTGTATGCAAGGTGTAGTGCAAGGCTCTTTTTGCAAAAGTTAGTCTGCAAGTCAGTCTATGCAAGTCTACAAGAGTGCAAGCAGCGAAGCCTGTCTTGTGGGAAAGGAACTTTTGTTGAGTAGGAGAAACTGTGCCTGATCCTACGATGATCCCCAGGATGCAAGAAGCTGAGCGATGGCCTAATGCCTGCCCTGGTAGCAAATCACCCAGGCCTCCTCGGTGTTAAAATAGAAAGCTGAGAGAGAGTGAGAGGAACCACCAGGCGGCGTTGAGTGGGACTTCTAAAACGTGAGTGGGTACTGGTAGAGAGCTGGAGTTGCCGGGAGCAGAATCCCAGAGATAACTGAGACTGTGGACTCATCTGCCATCATGTGAATCCTCCCTGTCATACCACTATCCTGTCTACACCAGTGTCATGCTGGCTGATGTAAAGTTTGTGGACAGTAAATAGTTTTATTCAAGTAAATGAGCTCTACCGACCGTTCTCGGTTTTGCTCAGAAAGTTATCCCTGTGTGTGGACTATTTATTTTCAACTCCTGGATTCACCGCAGAGGACGGAATGGTGGCATTACACCTGCTGTGTCTGAGCCCCCATTTGCAGCCTGGTTTAAAAACCGGGTCACGTGGTATAGCCTGTCTCTCTGTGCCCACCTAGTCATCATGTTTGGCTCACCCCATAAGCCAGCCCTTTGTCTGTATCTGCATCGGCTGTAATAGAAGAGGGGGCTGGCTTAGTTATTTAAGACGGCTGGAGAGCCACCTTGATGACATGACAGGCTGAGAGGAGGCCATATCACATGACCGACTGTCGGCTGTCTTTGACCTCTCACACTCTTCAGCGACAGCCGTGGGCAAAGCCGTTTTAGTATCATGGCAGACTGGCTCCTTCAGGGCTGCCATGAATGATTGCCTGCTAAGTTGTGCATGTGGCTTGTCTTAGGCCGGGCTCACACAACCATATGTGTAAAACACAGCATGAGTCACAGCAGCGTATCTCAGCGTTGTAATGGCGTATGTACAGGGATGATTATGCGCCCACAAAGAACAATTGGCTCTATCACACATAATACACCGCAAAGTGGAACATGCTGATTTCTTTTTTGCACGCGTATCACACGCAATAAATATTCACAAATGTGAAAGGATCAATAAAAATCAATGCTCTTTCATGGACTCCATATCACCTATGTGTACATTGCACATGTAATACGCGCTGAAATTTCTCTCGTGTGAGCCCGGCCTTAACAGGATGTCAGAATACAGCAGCATTGCAGTAAATTGTTTAAGTCCCTTATATTAGATTAAGGGCGCCCACCCACTGGCGATTTTTTTTCTTTGCGTTTTGTGTTTTTTCTCAAGAGCAATTAGAATTGAATGTACTCCTGTCCACTGGCGTTTTTTTTGCGTTGCGTTGCGATTTTTAACATAGGAACTGTCAGTTGCATATGTGTCCTTATTTTTCTCCTAATGCACCCATGAAAGTCAATGGAAATTAATGAAAAAGCCGCGAAAACGCCGTGAAAACGCGGCAAAAAACGCGAAAATCGCAAACGCCAGTGGGTGGGCGCCCTAAGACGAAAGTAAAAATAAGTAAAATAAAGATTTACACCCCTGCCCCCATTACCCTTTTCTCCTTCTGTGTCCCCTTCAAATCTATAAATAAAGAATTTTTATTAAAAAAAAAATAAAAGATTTTTTTCATTCTTACAAATTTTTTAACCTTTAGAAAAATAAAAAGTATTAAAAAAAAAAAAACTTTTCGCAGTTATTGCATCAAAAAAATAAATATATATAATTTGGTGCATAAAATGCCGCTTGATTAAATATCACATTATTAATCCTGCATGATGAACGCTGTCAGAAAAGAAAAATGCATGGCCAGAATTGTGTTTTTGGTCACTCCATCTCCACCCATAAAATAGAATAAAAAGTGATCAAAACGCTTTATGTATGCCAAAATAGTACCAAAAGGAATCACCGCATAAAAAACTAGCCCTCCCACAGCGCCATCAGCGGAAAAATAAAAGACTTATGGGGGTTAAACTATGGTGGCAGAAAGCATTTTTTATGGTAGTACTAAATAAAAAAAAACTATAATTTGGTATCGTTGTAATACTCACCTACAAGAATAAAGATAACGTGCCATTTTTGCTACATCTTAAAAGCAATAAAAACAACCTGCCTCCCCCCCCCCAAAAAAAATGGCACAATTTTGTTTTTTTTCCATTTTGCCCCACTTAGAAACTCTTTAAAGTGTTGCAGTGCATCATAAGCTACGTTAAATGTACCACCGAAAAACACAACTTGTCCCACAAGAAAGATTTTTTGAAAGTGAGGAGGAAAAAATGAAAGGGAAAAAAAGAGCTGCAGCAGGAATGGGTTAAACTTAAATTTCGCAAATTTTACTGATACAGAGAATTTTTGTTTTTGCTTTTTCAGCAGTGGACGGTTACCTACTCCGCGGTTAAGTGCGCCAAACTCAATCCAAGTAGCGAAACGGATGAAAAGACTGCAGGGATATCTGACTCTACGGATCTCTACTGTTCCATCACAGCCGCTGAGCTCAATCATCATCAGTAAGATCTGACAGTCAGGGTTTGTCAGGCGATGTCTGTCCATAATAGATCGGTATTATAATATATGTATAAATCCCGGCTTTACCCCAATCAGGGAATATGTCTACATTGATGTAGATCGCTGATTCTGCAGTGGACTGTTTATCTTGAGCTCTGTGATGAGCCGCGGGGTTTACGCAGGAGCTTGTTCCCTTTAGTATAAGGCTAATCAGGGCCACACTGGGAGGAAAAGTCACTTAAAATCAGACAGGCCCATTTGCACCATCAACGTACCATCAGGGGTGTAGCAAGCCTTTATGCTGCCTGAGGCGAAGGGTAACTGCTTAACTACTTATTTTACAGGCACTGAAAGCATCAATACACAAGATACCCAACACATATATAAATTACTGAGACTTGTCTGAAGTGACAGAGTAATAGTGGCTCCAGTAGTGGCCCCAATAGTAAGTGCCCCCCTCAGTGGCCTTAATAGTAGTAGTAATGGCCCCAGTATTAATAGTGACCTTATACTCCAGAGCTGCACTCACTATTCTGCTGGTGGAGTCACTCTGTACATACATTACTTATCCTGTACTGATCCTGAGTTACATCCTGTGTTATACTCCAGAGATGCACTCACTATTCTGCTGGTGGAGTCACTGTGTACATACATTACTTATCCTGTACTAATCCTGAGTTACATCCAGTATTATCCTCCGGAGCTGCACTCACTATTCTGCTGTTTGTTATTGGAAACAATAAGCAAACTTGTTGGCAGACACCCCCTAACAGCATAGCTGAGGTCTATAATCTGAGGGATGGGTGTCAGTTATTCTTTCCTGTGTGGTAGACATGATAATTAGTTAGCGTAAAATGTCTATTGATTTGTAATGAACTGGAAGTATTACGCAGCTGTAGTGATTTGACTCTGTAGAGGCTAATGGCTGCATAATCTCATTATGGTAATTGCTGGGCAATGGCATGGTGAAAGATGTGTGATATAATGTTAGCCTAATACAAAGTTCCACAAGCAACCTCTAAGAGTTAAAGTCACAATATTATGTATACCTGTATTCATTATTGTGTTACCCCAGCCCTACCTTCCCCCACACCGAAACTCCCCCCACAAAGAAACTTCTCAACAAAGACTGCCACGTACACTGAAATCCCTTCAGCTCGACCGCATGCTGAGGGGACAAAGTCCACACTACACTGGACTTGAGAAGGTGGGCAGGGAGGCAGGGAATTCTATATGACCCAGCGAATAAGAATATGTATATGTTACTAATGTAATCTGTTGCACGCCCATAAAGGGCAGGTATCATGTGTTTCAATAAAATTTAGGGCTCTGAGGATTATAACTCAGAGAGAGCTGGTTGAGATTTAAAGCTGATGACTTGTGTCCAATTGGTTTCTTTCATTATGTGTGCACACTATACAATTAGGAAGCTACAGAATACCCTGAAACCTGCTGGAGGAAAATATGATCCAGTTCACCTGTATTAGATAACTGTATAGTGCCAAAGTTAAAAAAACAGCCTCAGAACCAAAGTTAGAAATAAAGCGCCAGAACCAAACTCTTTACATAAATAAAGCCCCAGAACCAAGCTCAGTGCAAAGATACACTACTAGAATCAACGTTATAATTAAAGTACCAGAACGAAGCTCAGTACATAGGCTCATAAAATAAATACTGCATAAACCCATCCGAGCACATAGATACAATACCAGAACCAAGCTCATAACATACATACAGTAGCAGAACTAAGCGATTGTGTTGCAGAGGCACTAATGGAATGACAGAGTGTCTCAGAATATCAGAGGGAAGTCAGCAGAGCCAAGAGGAGGATGATTCATGTAAATCCATAAGACTGCTGCATGGAAGATCCTCTGGCCAAGCAAACCTAAGGGGGGTGATCACCCTCAGCCCCCATCCGCCTAGTGCCCCCTCCCCTACAAGCGGATGTCTGACACCCTATGTGTCCACACAGGTCGCGTGTAGCTAAGGCCGGCTGTAAATACCCAGATAGTCCTGCCACTTGTTTTGATGGTGATATTCGGCACTCTATTTAGGTGCCAACGTGGCACCTTTAGTAGTCGCAGTGACTATCTCTCTGGCTCTTGTAACAACACATATAGGTTAGATAAGTTCTTCTCTCGACAATCCTTGATAGAAGAACAATCCTTGATATAAGAGCTCGTTGAAATTAAACCAATAACAAAGAATTCCCGCTCTGGAATCTGTGGGGAACCTAGTGGTAAATGTTCAATTTCTGTGCAGCACCACCATAGAAAAACTTAAACATTACACAGTGTTCATACATAACAATGGGTTGTCTGTGTAATGCAGGGCAGGAAGGTCCTCCAGCACTAAATATGCTCTATTAAAGTAACCCTCCTGTCCCAGGATAAAATGTGTGCTAGGACCACAGGTAGGTGTGGTATAATGATATGTGTGTCACCCACCTTTCTGTATCAACTTGCCATCGCTCTGGACTAGCGGAAAGCTGAGTTGAACTAGTCAATATACATTCCCGCCTCTCTCCCATCAGCAGGCTACAGGGACCTTGATGCACATCAGGAAGTCCTTGATCCTGATGGCAATAAAGTTAGCCAGTGACAAGGGGATGTTAATTACCCCCTGCCCACCAAGATTTGACACCTCTGGTATTTCTCATAGACGTTTTGGCACCGCGACTTGTTAGTGTCCTCATCAAAGGGGAATTTTATATAGGGGATTATGAGTCCCCCGAAGGCCCCAGCTCAACATCAAGTACATTTTCATAACTATGAGGACACTATGGACCTGGTGCAGTTACTCCCGTCACTATATAATCCCCAGAATTGCCTATAGGCGTAGCTGAACATGTATCTCTTGTTATGTTTGGTATCCATGGGTAGATAAATTTCCGATATTAAACATGATGGCTATATCTTCCCCATTGTAGCGTCTCCCAGGGAAATATGGCCAAAAAATTAAATCAGGGTTTTCTACAGATCCACGCATATACTCAACCCGCCCTTAATGACATTAGAAAAAGGTTGGCTGGAGTGTGGTTCTGCAGAGGCTTTAAAACTAAGTGGCTTTCTTATCCAAGGGGTCAGATTCATGGGGTGACATCGAGTGTTGGCTGATCATCCTTTTGCGATACCCCTCGCATATCAGGACTATTGGGAACAACATGGACTGATATTTTCTCTTATTTTGTTCCTTTTGTTTTATACTGTTTGTATGTACTTGTATGCTCCTTATCTTATGTAAATCATCTTTTGTATATTTTTATCTAATCACTGCTACCTCTTTTTGTAGAATAAAGATTTAAACTTTACTAGTTGTTATGTCATTCACACTCATGAACTGGCGAAACTCCTGCGGAACTCGGAAACGTAACTCACGGATAGACATAACACATTGACAGACAAATGCCCCAAACATGTAGATAAGATGCAAGGTATTGGTCCGTATTTTGGCCAAGATACTTAAGCCCGCGAGCCCACTTCAAGGGTCCTTGTTGTCTCCGTGCTGAAACCTAGGGACCTACCTAGACCTAGATGACAAACGTAACCCAGCAGGACTGAACGCAGCTCACACCAACACACCAGGGATTTGCATACAACACCGAACACCATGCACACTGAACAGGACTGTCCGCACCTCTTGTCTGGCATCCTAAACAGACATGCAGGAACATGACACTGTGTATACTGAACATACTGAACAAGCAGAGGAAAGCCCGGCAGCCTCTAGCAGAGGTGCTGGTATATATGAGCAGCAGACCGGTGGTGATTGGCTGGCTGCAGAAATCCACACCCAGCCAGCTTAATCAACCCCCAACCGTGGGGCTGTGTTGCTGGAAACCCATACTTTAACACTAGTCTTCCTTGAAAACTTTAAGGGATCCATAACACCAAAGTGTAGTGAGCGTGTGTGGTGGCTGGCCTACCTGTTGGTCAGTTGTGGCAGCGAGGTGTGTTGGAGTGTGTTAGGCCCTGCAGGATGCAATTTCAATTCCATCTTGCATGAGTGCAGGAGCTGGGGAGCTGGAACTAAATTGTCTTTGCAGGTCTTCCCTAGGTGTCGATGTCCCAGAATGTTGACTGTCGAACCTATTAACCGCTGTCCCGTGACAATTGGTGTTACGCCTGTCAGCCTATAGTTAATTTTGCTAGCACACTTTGTTCTGTCCAGACGAGCCAGGGTTACCAACTCCTGTGCCTTCCAGTCAGGTTAATTACCCTGCTATGTGTCTGAGAGGTGTGCTGGTGATTGACAGGTCTATCTACCTATTGGCTCCTTCCGCCTCCCTATAAGATCCAGCTCAGGCTGCCGGGGAGTTGCTGATTATTGTTCAGTGTTCAGTTTGCAGTGTCCTCTGAGTAGTCTAGCGGCTCTGACCTGCTGAGTGTCGGTCTTGTACTTTGTGGTTTTCAGTGTCCGCTTTGTAGTCCAGCTACTTCGACCTGCTGGTAGTCTGGCCCTGGTACCTCGCGCCTTTCCCTCAGTGTGCTAGCCAGTCTGCCTTTGTTTTTATCCTGTTTCTGTTAGCTTGTGCACTAGCCCTTGCTGTTATCAGTCAGGGTTTTCCAGTCTGCCTCGTTTGTATTCTGTGTCTGTGAGCTTGTCCGCTAGACCTTGCTTTTATTTTCAGTGCCTTCCGTTTGTATACTACTTCTGTCAGCTTGTCCGTTAGACCTTGCTATTGTCTGTTTTACTTTCTGTAATCAGCCAGGCTTTTACATCTGCCTCTCTTCTGTTTGTATTGTTCATGTTTGTTTTTGTCATCTGCCTTTCCTGTCAGTGCTAGTGTGTAGTATTCTCTTGCATAGCTACTGCGGTTCCTGCCTGTCCCTTCTAGGAAGCGTAGGGTTAGAGTTGGCGGCCTGGACGTGTCCACCATCAGGGCTATCTCCAGGAAGGGACAGTGGCGTGGTTGAAGTTCAGGGAGCCCCGCACCGTGCGTACCTACGCAACCCAACTAGTACCGTAACAATTGGTCATAGCAAAAGTGTGCTCTTTGTGGCAGTAGAGTTACTGCCAAGGTAAAAGGGAATGTAGTTTGGGCTCTGTTGTTATAGTGACCCCAACTAGTAATTATGCCCCCAGTAGTGGCCCCAATTACAGTGCCTCCTCCAGGTGCCCTAGTAGTAATAGTAGTCCCACTAGGTGCTCCAGCAGCAATAGTGGTGGGGAGAACTATGAAAAGGATGACACCAGGTAATATAACCTACACATTCTGGTCCCTGAACACATTTTTTCCCAGGATGTTCTCATTCAGGATGAAATATTCCACCTGTATGCCATTTTAAATTCCTTATCAAAATGCTATTTTACTAGAATATTCCTTGTATATTATAAAAAAATAGCAACATTTTTAATTATAGAATGCTTAGAATTTTATTTATAGGGATATATTCAAATTTTGAAAACTGCATTTTGTAATTTTACAGTTTTCCACTTGGTGAAGCCAAAGAAGCAGTTGGTTTGCGCAAAAGTGGTTTTATATCCTAATGCAGATCACTACACATATTCTTCCCATGTAGGATTATAACCACTAAAATTCAATTCATCATTGTTCCACTGCGATCACCGTTGTCTTCATAGTTCTTGTAATAATCATCACCATTGGTGTCACTGTTGTCTTCATATTTCTTGTAATCACCATAACCATTGGTGTCACTGTTGTCTTCATAGTTCTTGTAATACCCATAACCATTGGTGTCACTGTTGTCTTCATATTTCTTGTAATCACCATAACCATTGGTGTCACTGTTGTCTTCATAGTTCTTGTAATCACCATAACTATTGGTGTCACTGTTGTCTTCATAGTTCTTGTAATAATCATAACCATTGGTGTCACTGTTGCCTTCATAGTTCTTGTAATAATCATAACCATTGGTGTCACCATTGTCTTCATAGTTCTTGTAATAATCATAACCATTGGTGTCACCATTGTCTTCATAGTTCTTGTAATAACCATAACCATTGGTGTCACCATTGTCTTCATAGTTCTTGTAATAACCATAACCATTGGTGTCACTGTTCTCTTCATAGTTCTTGTATTCACCATCACCATTGGTGTCACAGTTGTCTTCATATTTCTTGTAATCACTATAACCATTGGTGTCACCATTGTCTTCATAGTTCTTGTATTCACCATAACCATTGGTGTCACCATTGTCTTCATATTTCTTGTAATCACCATAACCATTCGTGTCACTGTTGTCTTCATAGTTCTTGTATTCACAATTAGTGTCACTGCTCTCTTCGTAGTTCATGTCATAACTAGAGATGAGCGAACACGTTCGGCCCCGCCCCTTTTTCGCCCGAACACCGAACTTTGCGAACACCTCGGTGTTCGGGCGAAAAAGTTCGGGGGCCGCCGTGGCAGCGCGGGGGGGTGCGGCGGGGAGCGGGGGGGAGAGGGAGAGAGAGAGGGCTCCCCCCTGTTCCCCGCTACTGCCGCCCGCGCCGCCGCGCATCTCCCCGCCCCCCGGCGGCACCCGGACACTTACGCGCGAACACTCCAGTGTTCGCTAAAGCCGGTGTCCGGGTGCGGATGTGTCCGTTACGGACACGTTCGCTCATCTCTAGTCATAACCATTGGTGTCACTGTTGTCTTCATAGTTCTTGTAATACCCATAACCATTGGTGTCACTGTTGTCTTCATAGTTCTTGTAATACCCATAACCATTGGTGTCACTGTTGTCTTCATAGTTGTAATATTCATAAACACTGCGGCGTGACTTCCCATCAGTTTCTATTAAAGTAAAAACAAGTCGAATTAAAGCATAGAAAGGACAAAAATGGTGAAAATATAAAACTATTTACAGTTCTTAAATATGCCTGTTGTCATTATTTTACAAGCTTTTTGTTAGACTAACATTTTTTTAAAGCTGGATATCCCCTTTTAACATTTTAAGAACCCCATCAGCATGAAGAACACTAATTCCCACTCTGTTAGTCTGGAGAGTATGTTTCTCCTTGTGGACAACACCACAAGGGTGTAGAGAGCCTTATAGGCTATGCAATGTTCCCTGGGAAAATATCTATGCAAATGAGTGATCTAATAATTCTCTGCAGCACTAGTATTGGCAGCTATCTTCCAATAGGCGGTGCTGTGGAGGATATTGCAATCGAAATCTGTTGGAGTCTCCTTCCTCATTGGGAGCCCTCTTGGTAGCCATATTAGTCTACTGGTAGTGACAAGAAAAGTGCTGTGCAAAGAAAATAAGTGGCCTTATGGTGAATATGCCCAGAAAAGAAAGGGCCCAATTAGGTACCTCCCACACGTGCAGAATATTTCTGCAAGACGCACCTAAAAATGCTGAAAATTCCACCACAAAATCGACATGTATAAAGTATATGCGAGTTACAGAGCAGAAATCCAGCCATTAACCTGCATCTTTAGGTGTGCATTGTGGAAATATTCTGTAGGCTGTGAAAGGTCCGCGTGGGCGTCTATTCATCCCAATGTTATTCCTATGGGGCTTGTATTTCGCATCTTTACTTCAAAACCACGAATTAAACCATTACATTTGGCAGCAGAAAAGCTTTCTGTTGTGGAATTAAGAACGTCTTGCAGAATTGTAGTTGTGGATTTCTAACATACAGGAGATGTAATTCCGCAACACGTAGTCCACAGATAATTATGCAAGTCCCATCCGCAGACTCAGCAGTGCATGGCTTTAGGTTATGGGGCTTACAGGACCTAACAGCTTCCCTTTAAATGGGTGGAGTAGAGAACTAATAATACACCGTACTTTCATACACGCAAAAAGAGGAATTCTGTATTTTTGGTTGTTTTTTTTATAATTTTTTCCTTAACCTGTTAGAGATGCTTTTTCTTTGTCTACTTATTTATCTTATGAGTGAAATGAATACGGTGCAGATTAGAGGAGCTAAAATTCCTCACTTTCTTCCCATTTTGGATAAAAACATGGAGCATATTACAAAGAATGCATTGAAAGCCTCCAGATAGTAAGTGGCATTGAGTAACACAACAAGTCAAGTATCTCCTAATCTCTGACTGTGTGGATCACGCTTGTTCCTAGATGCCATTCTCATGCTGGTCACGAAGGGGTTGGACTATGCATGACATGGGTGAAGGTCAGATTAAGGCTACTATGGGCCCTGATCTGTATGAAGACTTTTGACCCTTCATTAGTTTAATGTTTTAAAGTGATCTGACACTTAATACATCGATACCATACCAGAATCAAGCTTACTAAATAGATACAATAGCAGAGACAGGCTGACTACATAGATATGGCCCCAGAAGCAAGCTGTCAGGCACATGGATATGGATCCACTTTGCCACACATCTGTTTGGCTTTGGCCTATCTGAGGTGGCAGCACCTGGGGAACCTGTGTTTTCACGCTTGACCTCTTTAAATGGGATACCGGTTTTGCTGCATAGTGCATGTGGCAACCATCTCCCGTATTCTTCATATGTCTGGGCTGTGGGGTAGGGAGGCAATGAACAATTTCAAATATCAGTCCATTTTGGCACAAAATCTTCCGACCTCAGCTAAAAAGCTAAAGATGAGGAGGAATTGCACCTTTCAGCACAATAACGACCCAAAGCAGACCTCCAAATCACCAAAAGAATGGCTTTGCCAGAAGAAGATTGAAGTTTTGGAATGGCCCAGACAGAGTCCAGACCTGAATCCATTGAAGATCTGTGGGTAACCTGAAGAGGGCGCTAAACACGAGATGCCCTCACAAGTAAGAGAGGGCATGATGGGCCATGCTGATAGACACCTACGCAAAAAGACTGAATGCTGTCATAAAGTCAAAGGGTGCATCAAAAAAATATTAGTTCACAACCACATTATTTTAGTTTTGCAATTTGTAATTTTCCACCCCAAATATAATTTTAGTACGTTTTTCATTCACAAACTAGACTTTGTAAAATTAATGTTTATTAGCTAACTAGATTAAAAACATAAACACTAAAGGGCACGGATGCCCCCCCCCAGAAGTACAGAAATAATTGCTTTTCTGCATAACTCGTAGTATATCTGATAGGCTATTATCTAAGCTATATATCTAAGCTATCCATCTGGCCAGCTGTTTATCTCTTTTGGAGTTACCTAACCAAGTACACCGGTATTTTACCTATACCGTGAATGGTGATTATTTCTTAACGCTGCTACAAATAGTTGCTATTGTGCGTAATTGACAGTACGCTTGCTGGCATAAATAACCGAGGTAATCAAGTGGCCAGTTGTCACAAAAATATACTGAGCCACTTCAATTATTTATTTAGCTTCCGTCTGATCCGGAAAAATAACGGATCAGTAGTAACAACAGAACAGACAATAGCTGGGCTTCTCAGAACAGCACTCCTTCATGATTGACACATGGCAAGAAATAAATATGAAAAGCTTTGGGGCATTAATTGTTCAGAACAGATGATGTGTATGCAGAGTTCGTCTTGTTCCTGATGATCTGCCAACACTGGGCAGTGAAGTACTAGTACTAGTACTAGTACTCTGTGACAAGTACTAGTACGGTTTTCAATACAATTCTACAAATAACGGGTCAAATTGAAGGTGGAAATAATTCTGAAGTGATTTATCTTTGTTGGATTTTTAACATGACAAAAACATGGTGTTTTACCAGGGGTGTGTACACTTTATATATCCACTGTACTACGCTACAGTGCCAAAACCAAGCTTACTACATAGATATAGTGCCAGAAGCAAGCTTACTACATAGATACGATATGGTAGAAAAAACAAGCTTACTACATAGATGCAGCACCGGAACCAAGCATACTAACTTAATAAGGTACCAGAAGCAATCTTACTACACAGATAGGGAAAGAGAACAAGCTTACTGCATAGATAGGGTGCAATAACCGAGCTTACTACATAGATACTGTACCAGAACTAAGTTTACTACCTGCATAAGATAAGGTTACATCACACCACTGTTTTGCTTTCTGCTATTTTGCTCTATCATAGGAACAAAACAAACTGAAATTCAGATGCATCCATTAACTATAATGGGGTCTGTCCACCTACGGCTATGCCTTCCAGGATGATCCTGTACAGCAGAAAGCTGTGTTGTTTTGTACATGACTTCACGCTGGGTCTGTGCTAGAGGTTCCCAATGGAGGTCTGATGCAGATGTGAACCTATTCTAACAGAACCAAGTTTATGCTCGCAGTCGTCAGAAAAAAATGTACAGATGTAGCACCAAACTTGTGAATTTTTTAGCCTCTTCTACAGACGGCACCTTCTATGTCCAAGGGCGGCACATAGACAGATGTGAAAAGACAAGTTTTGCTGTGATTGTTCTGTAGGACCTACTGGGCCACTGCACAGGGAGTAAAAGTAAGTGAACCACTGAATTTAATAACCTGTAGATCACCCTTTGGCAACAATCACCTCCACCAAACATTTCTTGCTGCAGCAAAATATGATTTACACAACACTGAGAAGGAATTTTGAACACTTCCTTCCTGTAAATGTGTTTCAGTTCATGAATATTTCTGGGATGCCTTGTTTGCACAGTCTTCTTCAGGCTTAAAGGGGGGTCTGATACATAACACTCAGAGCAACAGATCTTACAAACACACAAGGCACACTTTTACACACAGAAATAAATAAGTATACACAACTATATGAGCAGTGGAGCACTCAACTTCAGCAGAGAACCGAGGTGGCAAGCCAGAGGAGGAGAAGAGAGGTGACTGCAATGCTGATTCTTGACTGAAGATCCATTACTGTGAGGGCCCCCCGGACTCTAATAACAGTAATTGTGGCCTTTTGCAGCACATACTTAGTGATCACCGGCCACTTTTAACTGACATCCAATCTTTAAAGTTGGTGGGCTGTTTGGGAGGCCATGAACCCCTCGAGAGCCTCGGGCACCAGGCTGACACCCAAACTGCACATAATATAATCCACCATTGACTTGGATCATTCATAGTGATCCTTTACTGGTGCAAAGGAATGATTGCATGGAAGAAATATCAAAACAAGCCGTGTAAATGGTCATTGGTCAACTTACCTTTATGCATTATCACATGAGACAAGACACCTCCACCTGGAAAAAAAAGACAAAAATTTGAAACAAAATGACATCAAGCTGTTACCTTCAACTATGAGCAGCCTCCACTAGGGGGAGATTACTACATAAAAATGTACACAGCTCCCACTGAACGAATAAGAAATCTATATACAGTAAGTGCCCCTAGGAGTGTCTGTATGGAACAAGAATTTTACCATTTTGCTCTAAGACTGTGAAAAGTGAATTAGTGGCTTTTGAGTTTTCTATGAGAATAATTGAACCCCAAGTTGTCTAAAGAGAAATTTTAATCTTCGCAGAGAATTTTGAAAATGAAATTATGTTCTGATATATTAATAGTCCTAGCTGTATATAAACGGTATCAGAACAAAGCTGACTACATACGGTACTAGAACCAAGCCTACTACACAATCACAGTACAGCAGCAGCGTTTTAGAATAAGACTTACAGTACATGGGAGCAGTGTACATACCTGTGGTTTGGGCAACATGAGCTGGGTGACAGGTTCCCCTTTAACACATCAAATGTAAAGGAAAATTCTACTTACACATTACCATGATGGAGACGAAGTTCAACATGTTGCCTGTAGTCGACACAAACTACTAATGCCATCAAATCTGGCGCTTACTTCTTGTTTTCTGACTAATGTGATGACGTATCTGTAAATGATGTATTTGCACAATCAACGTTTTCAAGTTAAAAAGGAAATCACTGATAGTGGCGACAATCAAATTGGATATATTCAATGAGAAGAAAGGGGGATGAAACCAAACTTATTCACCGGGGCGGTAGAGGTGCAACGTCTCTGTGTTCCCTTCACTGTTGTATTTCCTATATTATATACACTGGGCTTGTGTGCTCTGTTCCTAAATGTTCCCAAAAAATTTTGGTTTAATCCCCCTTCTTAGCAAATTAAAAGGAAGCAACAAATCTCCACATTGTGTCTCATAATGAAATATTGTGCATCCTGTGATTTGTCACATCATTATCTGTGGATGATCATAGCACTGCAATATATCAGTGATGTCATTGTAGCGGCCAGGAGTTAACGGGGCCCCTTCATAATGTGTGTATGCATTTGTCTCGTGGCTATGTGTTGTCAGTGTCTTTTATGCTGCATGAATATAATGTGTATTGCATAACTGCAGCACTGAATGAGTTAATTGTCTGGTATATAAGATGTCTGAGAAATGTATCTTGTTGTTAATCATGTGATTGTGCTTTGTATATATGTTTTGCAAAGTCTCTGCAAGCCAGTCCATCCCAATCTGAAGCAGTGGAGCTTATGTTCTGAGCTGCAAGAGAGCCACACAGTTCTGTGTGACTAGGAATAGAAGAGGCTGAATGGTATCCCCAGCCTTCCCTGGGCCTGCTTTACCCAGGAGATGCAAGTGGTGCCTAGAACCACTAAAGGAGAGAGAGTGAGAGAGTGGATCCGCCATGCAGCGTGGAGTGCCTGCCAAATGTGAGTGCCGACCGGTAGAGAGCTGGCAAGTGTAAAGGAGTTTGTACCGGGACCAGAACCCTACAGATAACTAGGACTGTAACTTCTTTTGCTATCCTATGATTTTCCTCCCTGTTGCACCACTTTGTGATTTCAGCACCATTATTTCTTCTGGTGTGAAGTTATACAATTGGTTGGCAAGATGGCGCCAGCCTTCCTGTTCTTCTCCACTTAAACCTAAGCCCGTGAAAATTGCCCGCCTCTCTGTTCCTGCCGAGGCTGTGAGAAAATAGGGGAGATCAATCCCAACGCGGAGCAAAGTCTAAATCCAATTCAGTTCCATCAAGCTAAGGACAGCCCAGGGGAGCAGTCATCCAGCTCATTGAGTGTACCTCTAGACTTGACTCACCAGGACACAGCAGGAGAGGACATGTCTTCTTACACTGCCCAGTTGCGTGCCAGACGGATATCCTCCGCCTCAACCTCGATTTTACTGGGGAAATGAACTTGAATTAGAAGGACTTGGTGCCAGCAAGGAAATAGTCGCCTCTCATTTCTATCTCTTTGGAGGAGGAACAGCTGCCGGACCCGCTCGAGAAGGTCCCTTAGAGGGAATGCCACAGGCCGTACCAGCCATGGACTGTTATCCATGAGTACAACCAAGAGGCGAGAGCGGCCATTCCTCCAGAACTGCGGCCTTTTACCGTAACTTTGGGGATCCGGTTGTGCAGCTCTATTTCTCTGATTGTAGCTGAAGAGAGCTCCCAGAAAGCCTGCGTCGGCCTCTCAGCAGTCCTCCGAAACTACCTATTTGTCCAGGGCCAAAAGCACTGTTCAGGATTTTCCTGCTACACGGCGGCATTTAAGAAATGTGCAGGAGGGTAAAGAAAGTGTGGAAAGTAAAGTCACTTACATTTCAAGAATGTCTGTGTTTGAGTGATTGTATGTAAATGTGTTAGAAGGTTTGTCTCCATCTAACCCACTGTACTTGTGAGCCAGTGCCTGTCTGTAATCTTGTCTGTCACAGGGTTACAGCCCCATTATCATTCTTTTCCTCAACTTGGTTGGGGGTATTGACTTTTAGCTATCACTATTCACGTAGTTTCTTCCGGGAAAGTGATGGTCATTCCACTTGTCCTGTGCTCTTTTTGCATAGCTCCAGTGATGTATTTTCTCTTTTTGTTTTCTCTAGTCTTTGGGGAGAAGATTTATGTAAGGGCCCCATAGCAATGCTAGTGCACCTTGGATCCTGTCCAACCTAGCAATATACTCCAGTGGTTATCCGCCATGAAGCATGGAGTGCCTGCCAAATGTTAGTGCCGACCAGTAGAGAGCTGGCGAGTGTAAAGGAGTTTGTACTGGGACCAGAACCCTACAGATAACTAGGACTGTAACTTCTTTCACTATCCTATGAGTTTCCTCCCTGTCGCACCACTTTGTGATTTCTGCACCATTATTTCTGCTGGTGTGAAGTTATGCAATTGGTTGAACTGTAAATAGTTTCTTTCAAGTAAACCAGCACTGCCGACCTTTCCCAGCTTTGCCATTTAAAGTTCCTTGTGTGTGTGTGGACCACCTATTCCATCATCTAGAGTCACCGCAGAGGAAGGAACGGTGGCATCACCCATGACAAAATACTGTTAAAGTAAACCACGTATTGGGTTACCCCTGTTACTCTCGGTCCCATACTCTCGGTAGGGCTCTACTCGGCAGGTTTTGACCATCCATTTCCTGTCCTACTTCCTGGGGATTTCTGTTACTAGGTCACAGGGACCGACGCCCAGTTGTCACCCTGGGGATTAGCCCAGGGGGGCAAGTAGGTAGGGATATGGGAATGGGCTGTTGTAGGGAACTTCCCTTGGCCATCTGTCCCCTAACAGCCCTAACAGAAACAATGACCGATATGATCGGGGGCTTTTCTTTCTGACCTGCCTGTTAAGGCCAGACATGGAGACTGTATCCTCTCTGGTGAACCAAGTGCAAGCCCTAACTGGTTTGGTGCAGGATCTGTCAGCTCGACTCCAGCAGCGGTTCCGGAAGCATGGTGTGAGCCTAAGGCCACCATGCCAGACGTCTTTTCAGGTGACCGTAGAGCCGCCTTTTCTTTTCGGGAGGGTTGCAAGTTATACTTTAGTTTGTGACCCCACTCGTCCGGTTCTGAACACCGGAGGATGGGCTTAATTATCTCATGGCTGAGTGGTGACCCTAAAAATTGGAAGTTTTTGTTGCCTCCCGACTCACCACCCAGTCAGTCCGTCAAACTTTTTTTTTGGGCCCTTGGTCAAATTTATGATAAACTCTATAGGGCAGGGTATGCTGTCAGTAAGCTGTTAAAACTTCGCCAGGATAGGCGCTCAGTGGAAGAATATTGTTCACAGTTCTGTCAGTTTTGCGTTGCGTCCCGATGGAATGCCCGTGCTTTAAATGATTTGTTTCTGACTGGGTTGCCTGAAGCGGTAAAGGACCTGTTGTTGTCACATCCTGAACCTGAGACGTTAGATTAAGCCATGACCTTGTCAGTTAGGGCGGACCAACGACCTAGGGCCAGACAAAACCCTCAGCACAGAGTACCTCCTGCTCTTCCAGGGAATCAGGCCCCGGCCTCTCCCATCAAAGACGCCGAACCTATGGAACTAGGCTCCATGTCCCCACAGGAGCATAAGGAGTACCGGCTCAAGCACCTGTTATGCCTCTACTGTGGAGATCCAGGACACCGGGTCGCCACCAGCCGCAAGGGACAGCCGCTGGAAAACCTCCGCTCCTAGGTGATGTCCAGAGGAATCGCCTAGGAACTCAGGTACTTCCAGAATCTTGAAAGTTGTTTCTGCCCTGTGCTTTTATTTACGGTAATTACAATTTTGTCAGCCAAGCGTTTATAGATTCTGATGCGGCGGAAAATTTTGTGAATTTTGCGTTTTTTAAGCCCATTTCTCAGTGGCTGCAACTCCTGAGACACCCTGTATGGGTCTCCGGAATTGACTCCACTTCCCTGCATGCTGGTTTTATCCAGAGAAGAACTCCGGAGATTCTGTTTTCGGTAGGGGCGTTACACACCGAGACCTGTTCCTTTTTGGTGATGGAGAATCTTTCTGTAGACATGGTTCTGGAGTTACCATGTTTACGACTCCATAATCCGCAGATTGACTGGGCTCACTCCAAATTGGTCCAGTGGGGCTCAACGTGTAAAGGTCATCTGGTTTCAATTCCGGGTTATTCGGTTAGTGGTGAGGAATTCTTGCTACCTAAATATATTGAGGGTTTTGAGGACGTGTTTTCTAGCCAACTGGCTACAGCTTTACCCCCCCCCCCCCCATTGGGAGTGGGATTGCAAGATAGGCTTAATTCCCGGGAGTAAGATTCCCAAGGAGGGGAATATATAATGTGACTGTGACCGAACGGGAGGCTATGAAGGAATACATCACTGTGAGTCTTGCCAAGGGTCATATTCGTCCTTCAGAGTCTCCTGCGGGGGCAGGTTTGTTTTTCGTGGAAAAGAAGGATGGTAGTCTCCGGCCATGAGTTGATTATAGAGCCCTGAATAAGATTGCCATCCAGAACCAGTACTCTCTACCCTTGATCCCGGATCTCCTAAATCAGATTGTGGGGGTCAAGTGGTTCTCCAAACTCGACCTCAGGGGAGCCTACAATCTGATGCGGGTTAGAGAGGGAAACGAGTGGAAGACTGCCTTTAATACACCGCTAGGGCATTTCAAATGCTTAGTCATGCCATTCGGGTTATATAATACTCCGACGGTTTTTCAGGGATTTATGAACACCATTTTTCATGATTTGTTGGGCAGGTTCACAGTTATATATCTCGACGACATTTTGGTCTTCTCTCCTGATTGGGAATCCCATGTGGAGCATTTGCGTACTGTCCTCTCGCGTCTCTGGGAACATCACTTGTTTGCTAAGCTGGAAAAGTGTCTGTTTGAGGTTCAGGTGATCTCGTTATTAGGTTATGTCATCTTTCCTTCGGCCATACGTATGATTTCGGACAAGGTTAGGGCCATTACCGAGTGGGTGCAGCCACCCAATTTAAAAGCCTTGCAATGCTTTTTGGCTTTGCCAATTTTTATCGAAGATTTATTAAGAATTAGAGATGAACGAGCGCACTCGTCCGAGCTTGATGCTCGTTCGAGCATTAGGGTGTTCGAGATGCTCATTACTCGAGACGAGCACCACGCGGCACTCGACTCCATTACATTTCCTTCCCTGAGAAATTTGCACCCTTTTCTGGCCAATAGAAACACAGGGAAGGCATTACAACTTCCTCCTGTGACGTTCCAGCCCTATCCCATCCCCCTGCAGTGAGTGGCTGGCGAGATCAAGTGACCCCCAGGTATTTAAATCAGCCTCGCCCGCGGCTCTCCACAGAGACACACTGGGAGAGATCAGGGAAAGTCCTGCTGATGCTGCTGCTGCTATAGGGACAGTGTTAACGTCTTCAAGAACCACAACGGCCCTTCTTAGGGCCACAGCTTAGCTATTGCATTACTGTTGTGGCTGCTGTGAGCAGTTTTGCACAATTTTTTTGGGTCTGACTATACTTCAGCAACAGAAATGTTACTTCGGTCTGCCGATACTTCTGCTCCTGAAATGTTACCTTGGTTGGTATATACTGTTACTACTGTAATTTTACTAATACTGGGCTCTGCCCATAATGCTTCAACGGAAATGTTACTGGGGCAGGTCTATACTGCTATAACAGAAATGTAACTAATAGTGGGTTTTGCCCATACTGCTTCTACGTTACTGTTGCTGTGGCCTGTCTATACTCCTACTACTGAAATCGTACCAATACTACACTCTCCCTACACTGCTGCCAGGGAAATGTGAATCTGCTGCTTTGTCCCTACTGCTTCTACGTTGCTGTTGCTGGGACCTGTCTATACTCCTACTACTGAAATCGTACCAATACTATGCTCTCCCTACACTGCTGCCAGGGAAATGTGAATCTGCTGCTTTGTCCCTACTGCTTCTACGTTACTGTTGCTGGGGCCTGACTATACTCCTACTACTGAAATCTTACCAATACTATGCTCTCCCTACACTGCTGCCAGGGAAATGTGAATCTGCTGCTTTGCCCATACTGCTTCTACGTTACTGTTGCTGGGGCCTGTCTATACTCCTACTACTGAAATCGTACCAATACTATGCTCTCCCTACACTGCTGCCAGGGAAATGTGAATCTGCTGCTTTGCCCATACTGCTTCTACGTTACTGTTACTGGGGTCTGACTATACTGCTACTACTGAAATGTTACAAATGCTGTGCTCTCCCTACACTGCTGCCAGGGAAATGTGAATCTGCTGCTTTGCCCATACTGCTTCTACGTTACTGTTGCTGGGGCCTGTCTATACTCCTATTACTGAAATCTTACCAATACTATGCTCTCCCTACACTGCTGCCAGGGAAATGTGAAACTGCTGCTTTGTCCCTACTGCTTCTACATTACTGTTGCTGGGGCCTGACTATACTCCTACTACTGAAATCTTACCAATACTATGCTCTCCCTACACTGCTGCCAGGGAAATGTGAATCTGCTGCTTTGCCCATACTGCTTCTACGTTACTGTTACTGGGGTCTGTCTATACTCATACTACTGAAATGTTACTGGGGTCTGTGTATACTGCTGCAAATGAAATGTTAGTGGGGTCTGTCCTCACTGCTGCCAATGAAATGTTACAGGGGTTTGTGCATACTCTTACCGCTGAAATGTTACTAATTCTCGGCTCTGCCTATACTGCTGCTACTGCAATGTTACAGGGTAGTGGAAATGGAGGCTTCCCAAAGACATGATGGTGGCGAGGCCACGCTACTAGGTTCCACAGGCGCGACAACTTTTCAGCGACGCGGTCACTGGGAAGGTGCATATAACCACGGACACGGGGACAGGACACGTACTGCCTCAAAAACTTTCCCGTCCTCCATCTCAAACTATGAAAACATTCTTGGCCGAAGCCCACCTGCATTTAATCTGACGTTAGCTCTGCTGTCCAGAGCACTGCAATGGGATATATTTATGTTCCGCCGCTGGCTTCCTGGGACCCACCCATGCTGTCGGTCCACACGGAGTTGTAACTGCATGTGTCTACTTATAAAGAACCCCAGTCTGACTGGGGCATGCAGTATGGGCCGAAGCCAAACTGCATTAAATCTGACGTTACCTCAGCTGTGCTGGGCACTGCAATGGGATATATTTATGTACCGCCGGTGGGTTCCAGGGAGCCACCCATGCTGTGGGTCCACAGGGACTTCACATAGGGGATTTGTACCTGCCTGTGTCTATGTATTAAAAACCCCGGTCAGGTTGGGACATGCAGTGTGGGCTGAAGCCCACCTGCATTTAATCTGACGTTATCTCAGCTGTGCTGGGCACTGCAATGGGATATATTAATGTACCGCTGGTGGGTTCCAGGGAGCCATCCATGCTATGGGTGCACACGGAATTCCCATTGCGGAGTTGTACCTGCCTGTGACTATTTATAAAAAACCCCGGTCAGACTGGGGCATGCAGTGTGGGCCGAAGCCCACCTGTATTTAATCTGACGTTAGCTCTACTATCCGTGGCACTGCATTGGGACAAACTACAGGAGCAATACAGCGCTAATGAGACGTGCACAGCTACGCTAGCATAGGAGTCCGCTGTAGGCCCGCGATTGCTGAGGGTTTGTGCAGAGGCCTATGTCCTGGGTGCAATGAAAGTCCGCTTCCTGCCTAGGATTGCTGAAGCTGTGGGACGAGGCCTATGTTGTGGGCGCGGTGCAAGTCTGCCATGTTTGGCTGCTCAGATCATTTTTTTGTTCATGTCTTGGGCTTCCTAGGACCCACCTATGCTGTTGGTGCAAATTTAGTTCCCATCGCGGTGTTTGACCTGTCTGGCACAAAGACACTGACTGACTTGGGTAGAGGGCAGAGCGCTGACGGCTTTCCCCTTGCAGTGTGGATTGAGCTATGCGACACCTTGACAGAATGAATACTGTGTGGCACATGGATTCCCCTTTGCTATGCCCACGTTTGCAGCTCCTGACAGAGGTGGCACAGGATTGGATGTCTCATTGCTTCTGTACAGCATTGTGGGCTATCGCCCCGCCCCTTTTAAAGAGGGTCGCTGCCTGGCCCTGCCAACCCTCTGCAGTGTGTGCCTCCGGTTCCTCCTCATGGCTGACGCACTTATAAATATATGAGGGTGGTGTGGCATGAGGCCAGCGTGTGGCATGAGGGCAGCTGAAGGCTGCGCAGGGACACTTTTGTGTGCGCTGCGGACGCAGGGTTGTGTGGGGGGGTTGGGCAGCATGTAACCCAGGAGAAGAGGCAGCGGTGTGTCCCGCAGGCAGTGCTTGTGCTTAGTTGGAGGTAGTGTGGTGCTTAGCTAAGGTGTGGCTTACTAATGAGGGTTTGTCCGAAGTAAAAATTGTTAGGGGGGGGGGGGCCCACTCTTGCCGCTATTGTGGCTGAATAGTGGGACCTGGGAACCAGAAATGCAGCCCAGCATGTTGCTCCTCGCCTGCCCTATCCGTTTCTGTGTCGTTTCCATTACTTTCTTGGGTTTTGCAGATTTTCACCAATGAAAACCTTAGAGGAGCATGGCTGATATACAAAAATGCTCGAGTCGAACCCAATGGGGTTCGTTACTCGAAACGAACCCTCGAGCATCGCGGAAAGTTCGATTCCAGCAACGAGCACCCAAGCATTTTGGTGCTCGCTCATCTCTATTAAGAATTTTTCGATTGTGGCCAAACCCTTGACCGACCTTACTAAGAAGGGAGCGGAGGTTGACTCCTGGTCTCCGCGCTGTTAAGGCTTTCGTACTTCTCAAGAGGGCCTTCTCCACAGCGCCGATTCTACTTCAGCCTGATCTTAACCGCCTGTTCATCATTGAGGGCAATGCCTCGGAACATGGAGTGGGGGTAGTTCTCTCCCAGGAATCCTCAGGCCAGGCCGGTCTCCAACCTTGTGCCTTTTTCTCTAAGAAATTTACGTGGTCGGCCGCTTCTCCCTCTTCCTGTTCCAGATAGACCGTGGTCCCATCTGTCGATGGACTTTATTACGGATTTACCCGTGTCTCAAGGCTTTTCAGTTATTCTGGGGGTGGTTGACAGGTTCTCTAAGATGGGCCATTTTATACCGTTGAAGAAGCTTCCCTCAACACCAGAGTTAGCCATCATATTTATCAAAGAGATTGTGAGTCTTCATGGTGTCCCGATAGACATTGTTTCCGACCAAGGAGTGCAGTTTGTTGCCCGGTTCTGGCAGGCCTTCTGCAGGTGCTTAGGTATCGGGTTGTCCTACTCCTCTGCCTTTCACCCCGAAACCAATGGGCCGACCGAATGTATGAACCAGGAGCTTGTGCAATATCTCAGAATGTATGTAAGTGACCAGCAGAGTCTTTGGGTTGACTATTTGGTGCTGGCAGAATTTGCCATAAACAATCACACTAGTTCTGCATCGGGTGTTTCTCCTTTCTTCTGCAACTATGGGCGCCACCCCTGTTTTTCTATCTTGTTCCCCTTTTTTTTATAACAATCCATCGGCAGACACGCTCATGCAGAACTTGCATGAGGTCTGGAGAAAGTTACGTAGTAACCTGGAGCATTCGCGGTTAGTGATGCAGGGTAGGAGCGTGAGCCGACATATGGTTTCAGAACCATTTACCATGGGTCAGTTTGTGTATCTGTCCTCTAGGAATTCAAATCAAAGGTATCCTCACTAAAGTTAGCTCCTCGGTTCGTGGGACCGTTTTCAGTCACCAGAGTCATCAACCCCATGGCATATGAGTTAGCCCTGCTGCACTCGTGGAAGGTCCATAGGGTTTTCCACAAGTCGCTTCTTAAGAGATATGTCGTCCCTCCTGTGGTGCCCACCTCCGGGCCCCCCTCCCCACCCTAGTCCAGGGAGAGATGGAACATGAAGTTGACATGATTTTGGATTCCAGGAGGAGGCAGGATGTTCCTCAATACCTCATCTCCTGGAAGGGGTTCGGGCCTGAGGAGCGCTCTTGGGTTCCCGCAATGGATGTGCACGCCACACGATGAGTTAAATCTTTTCACAGGACTCATCCTCTCAGGCCCGCTCCTGAGTTTGGGGGTCCGTAGGCCCCCCATAAGAGGGGGGTACTGTTAAGTATAGGGTTACCGCTGGGGGGCGCTGACGGTCGGCGGTTGCGCTCAGCTCATCCTGACGCTGTGGATGTTAGTGTGGGCGGCTCCAGTCGGGGTTCCCCCTTGTTGGTGGTTGCCCGATCCTGCCGGCGACGCATGCCCAGGGGGGCAAGTAGGTAGGGATACGGGAGTGGGCTGTTGTAGGGAACCACACTTGGTCATTTTTCCCCTACCAGCCATAACAATGTCACTGTAGTATAAGGTGTGCAAATTTCATGTTGGATCACATATCATTATATTAGTGATGTCATCACCAGGGGGCGGGGTTGTGACTACCTCTCAGACATGATATACAGGCTGGTTGCCAGCAGTAATAGATGTTGTTACTGTATTATAACATGTGCGGATATCATATCTGATCACATGTCATTTCATCAGTGCTGTCATCAGCTGGGGGCAAGGCTGTGACTACCTCTCAGACATGATATACAGGCTGGTTATCAGCAGTAATAGATGATGTCACTGTAGTACAAGGTGTGGGGATCTCATGTCTGATCACATCATTATATCACTGATGTCATTTCTAGGGGGCAGGGCTGTGACTACCTCTCGGACATGATATGCAGGCTGGTTGTCAGCAGTAATAGATGGTGTTACTGTAGTATAAGGTGTAAAGATCTTATGTCTGATCACATGTCATTACATCAGTGATGTCATCAGCAGGGGGCGGGGCTGTGACTACCTCTCAGACATGATATACAGGCTGGTTGTCAGCAGTTATAGAAGAATAGATATTATTATGAGGGGTAGACTGTGAACCATTTTAATACAATAGTAAGTCATGTCTTTTAAGAGGCAGGATACCTTCTTACTGCTACTGGGTATTATTTAAAGGGCAATCACCACTGAAAAAATTTCACTATTTAACAGAAGTTCAAGATTTACCTTCTTCAACTTGTTCTTTATTCTGTTCAGCTGGGTGAAGACTAATATGAGTGCCGGTCCATCTGTCATTATAGCTGTCACCTAGTTATGCAGTAGGGGATGATTTTATTATTTGGATTTGAGAATAAATTAATAATAAAATATTTCCGCAATTGAACCTGTATGAGATCTGGTGACTGAGACCACGAGCTGGGAGACCCTCCCATGTCCCGGGGAGACCCTCTATATGCTAATACAGTCACCAGAACCGTGAGACAGGAAATAAGAATGTGCTTCACTATATAGTAGTGATATTATTTATTGAGCACGGGAGCATCATGAGAGCGCAGATAATCATCCTCATCATCTGTAAGTAGCAGTCAGCAATGACATCTATACAAGCTAGATGATAGATATGAGAGAGATAGATAAATAGATATGAGATAGATAGATAGATAGATAGATAGATAGATAGATAGATAAATAGATATGAGATAGATAGATAGATAAATAGATATGAGATAGATAGGTAGATAGATAGATAGATAGATAGATAGATAGATAGATAGATAGATAAATAGATATGAGATAGATAGGTAGGTAGATAGATAGATATCAGATAGATATGAGATAGATAGATAGTAGTCTGCGGAGGAAACATCTAGAGATGCTGGGAAAATAATGACTCAAATTGACACTAAACACAAGCCATGAGCAGCCCGCTCCCAGTCTGTGCAATCTCCACTGGTTTCTGGACCAGATGACTATGTCACAGAGGCACAAGGACAGGTTTGACTGTTTGACTTTAGGAGATGAGTATCTTTAAGCAGTGGCTTGGGTGGAGACCATCACGTTCTATCTCCACGCAGTTGGCAGGACTTACACTACACTTGACACCGGGAGGATATTCACTGGAAATTTCATATTGAAACCGCCCATATAATAATTCTTCCATAGAATGTACTTCTCTATTCCGTATAATATTTGACTTGATAGTGCAGTGTCACGTAGAGTCGTTCACGTGGACATATGCAGATTTCAGTCTGTGAGTACGCAATGTATTCCCAGACTGAAGTACTGTATATTCCATGTGTTTTGCGTTTTTAATGCACGCAAAATAAACACACAATAGGCCCCATTGATTTTCAGAGTAAATATGCAGTGAATACACATGTATCATGCATATTCACTGCTTATTTATGCCCGTCAATTGACCTTAATGGCCTATTTCAGACCGTAATATGAACCAAAAATGAGACTTGCTGTTTTTTAACGTATGTGAAAACTGCAGGTTTGACTGCCACAATGCAAATCAATGGGGATTCAGCACTGTGTATTACGCACATAAAAAGTACGTGCCTAATATAAAGTGTAAATACGCCCGTGTGAAAGAGCCCTAAGCCAAACAAAAGTATCTATGTATAGACAGCAGTTTTGGGATTCTCATCCCTCATCAATGTACAATAGGGTTCAAATTGGCTAGGTAAGAGGCATTATTACAACACTAAGGGCTTGTCCACATTAGAATAGAAGGTTGCGGTTGGAGCCTCCATTGCTGATTTGCACTAAAAACCACTATTCCGCTATTTCGTGCTGTCAATTTTTAGCAAAATGCCAGACTGCTGGCGGAAACCAAATGGATATTATTATTAAGAATGGGGTCCGATCAGCATCATTTGGCTCAGGCGGTGCCATTTTTCTGCTTCCTGAACACAGCAATAAAACGGAATTCCCAACACTGCTGTGAATAAGCCTTTATCTGCATATCTATTTCCCAGAGCACATTGCATAACCTATAAGACTGTCTTTGCCCTTTTTATGCTCTCCACAAGGAGAAGCATTGGTGGTACTGTGAAAGTTTAGTCCATTGTGTGGCCTATAAGACTCTCTACATCTCATGGTGCTCTCCACAAGCAGTACCATTATCTCCTGGACCCATCTTTCCTAGCAAAAGGTTCTTACAATTGGGGCTGGTCTATTACATGCATATGACCTTGTTAGGATGGATCTTGTTTGGACACCCTTGGTCATTTTTGCTCACCCAGCTTACACCAGTTAAGGTCTGGAAGTTCATTTAGAATTATATAATTTCAAATTACAGTAGAGTCAGACGTCCCCTCAATGTTTGTGTATATCAATGTACAGAGTTTTGGTTTTAGTCCTACTATGAAATGGATGGACTACAATACCCAGAGAAACTGGAGAAAGTCCAGCGCTGGGTGAAAGGCTTTCAGTCTTTATTAAAAGATCCAGACAGACAATCATGGAGGAACAAAGGACATGTGCCGTCTTACATGTTTCAGACAAGCACGTTGCCCATAATCATAGACCTGTTTATCAGTCGTGGTTCCAGCCAGTCCTTGCGTGGGAGTGACTGCAGAGGAGCTAGTTCCCGGTTTACACAATACCCAGAGAGATTACCAAAATTAGGACTATTTAGTTAGAAAAAAGATGGCTGAAGGGTGACCTAATAACAATGTATAATTATATCAGGTGACAATACAGAGATTCCTTCCATCATCTATTTATACCCAGGACTGTAACAAAGGCGCGCTCTAATTGTAGGGCCCAGCGGGTCCTACAGAACACTCATGATGCACTTGTCCTGTCTCACCTGTCTGGATGCCGTCCATGGATACAGAAAGTGCCGTCTGTGGGAGAGACCCTGTGTCTCCCCTTCTACTCTAAGCATAGAGTAGAAGGGGACAGCTGTCTGACAGTCAGGTTTAATTCCACTGGTGCAGAGCCCAAGGGCGAGGAAGCAGCTTTACATGTCCCTATGGAGGAGGAAAAGACCATAAGGTGCGGTAAGGAAAGAAAGGTTATAAAAGAGAGTGACAGAGAACAGTTAGTCAGACTCACCCAGGTGTGAGTTAGGAGAGCTTACAGTACAGTTTTTGGAGAGGAGGAGTCAGTTTCACCATGCTTGTCACCCGAGGTAGAGTGAGGTGAAAAGCCCACTCCCTTGACATCCTGCAGCAGAGAAAAATAAAAGCTTTTCTGAGGTCCATCTTCCACAAACAGTGAGTTATATAGCTACCCGGTGAAATCAAAGCCAGAATTAGCATACAGCCACTTGTCCCTCTGCTTTATAAATCCTTCAGTCAAATTCAAAACTATTATTCATCTAAATTCACTAGTTGGGAGAATTGTCTAGTTAAACCAATCTACAGTAAAGCCAGGGAGAGAGCTTTGAAGTTAGAGTATCATCGATTCAATACTGCTACGTCTTTTTGTTGTATTCAAATTGCCTGTGTGCTTGCTGCAAATATGTTACAGAGAACTGTTATCTAAGTTGTTACTGCAATTTTCAAAGTTAGTAAATCTGCACACTCTCAGATTACTAAACTACCACTGGATTTGTTTCCGTTATTTCTGCGGCACATCATCCTGAGTGTTCAATTAGAGTGTTGGCGTCACGTGACAAGGACTATGCCTCCGGCCATGCGGACAGTAAGTTCATTGGGGCATTACATAATAAGTATGTATAATTATACCAGGGGGCAATACAGAGATCTCTCCAATCATTTATTTATACGCAGGACTGTAACAAGGAGGTGCTCTAATAACTATGTATAATGTATCAGGGGGCAATACAGAGATCTCTCCAATCATTTATTTATACGCAGGACTGTAACAAGGAGGCGCTCTAATAACTATGTATATCAGGGGACAATACAGAGATCTCTCCAATGATTTATTTATACGTAGGACTGTAACAAGGGGGACGCTCTAATAACTATGTATAAATATATCAGGGGACAATACAGAGATCTCTCTCATCATCTATTAGACCCAGTACTGTAACAAGGGGGCGCTCTAATAACTATGTATAAATATATCAGGGGACAATATAGAGATCTCTTCCATCATCTCTTAGACCCAGTACTGTAACAAGGGGGTGCTCTAATAACTATCTATAAATATAGCAGGGGACAATACAGAGATCTCTTCCATCACCTAGTTATACCTAGGACTGTAACAAGGGGGTGCTCTAATAAGTATGTACAGATATATCAGGGTAAAATACAGAGATCTCTCCCATCATATGTTTATACCTAGGACTATGACTGTAACAAGGCAATGCTCTCGACGTCTAGAAGAAAGAAGGTCTTTACACTGACAAAGAAGGGGGTTCTTTACTGTAAGAGCAGTGAAACTATGGAACTCTCTGCCTGTGGACGTGATAATTGTGAATTCACTAAAAGAGTACAAGATGGTTCCTGGAATGTAACAATATTACATGTTATAGCAGTGATTACTTCAGAAGTGTCGGTGATCCGGGCAATATTCCGATTGCCAGATTGGGGTCAGGAAGGAATTTTTTTCCCTTAAATGCGGAAAATTGGCTTCGACCTCATTGGTTTTTTTTGCCTTCTTATGGATCAACATTTAGGGGTAATATGCTGAACTGGATGGATATATGTCTTTTTTCGGCCTTACATACTATTGCAGCGTCCTATAGGGAGAACCTAGACACCTAACATATGTCAGGAGCTGGGAGGGTGAAGTGTTGGCTTGTCATGGCCGCATTTACCAGGCTCCTTCCTGGAGGGACACACGCAGCCAAGGCCAGAGAAGCACTGCAGGCCACCTAGGACACCCCTAGGATAGGGAATGCCCACTAAACAAGATAACAAGGGGATTAGTTGTCACACGTGACGCAACCAGTCCTATACACACTGGTATGACCCTCAGAGAATAAGAAATTCAGCCACAGACAGTTCTTAGTACCATGGATGTCTAGGAATGGTTAGAGCCCAGCATAAACTTTACTTGAAACTTGAAAACAGATAATAAAAGGCAGTTCAATTATGGACTTCACAGTGCAGGCAAATGCATAGACTTAGGAACTTAGTGCCTCAACATGGCTCTTACAGGCTCAAAGACGCACATGTGTGAACAGAGATTATTATCTTGTAGTACCTCCACCCAGCTTTGGAGACGCGTGGGTGTGACAAGTTACTAGTTTTATGCGTAATGGAATACCTACAGATGTTGGTGAGGAGCGGGCTCCAGTGTGATGTCTTTCCTGCAGGTTTTTTAAGAACTTGCTAAAGCCTAATTTAGACACAACGATTCTCGCTCAAAAGTCGCTCAAAAGACATCTTTTGAGCAACAATCGTATGCATTTACACGGCAAGATGATTGCTCAAAGTTCGCTCAAACTGCAGTTTGAGTGACAGATTTGAGTGTTCAATTTGTATAAGTGTGTAAATGAAGGCTCACGCTGAATGCAGAAATAAGCGGGGCCGCTATATTGTGCATACAGCTGTTGTCATCTCAGAGCGCTCAGCTGGTAAACAGCTGAGTGCTCTGAGCGGGGTATGCAGGAGACAAGCGGGGCCGCTTGTCTTCTGTATACAGCTGCTGTGTTCACGGAGTGCATAGCTGGTATCCAGCTGAGCTCTCCGAGCAGGGTATGCAAAACACAGCTGGAGCGATGTCTTCTGTATACTGCTGTGTTCTCCGAGTGGGATACCAGCTGAAACAATAGTATCAGCTGTATGCCGCTGAGAATTCAGCGCGCGGCACTGATAAGGCTCATTTTTCTCTTTCAGCTTTCAGCGATTTTTTTAAATGGTTTAAACTGTGTCTGGTTATGTGTATTGGCCCAGACAGGTCACCAAAAGGTCAAAAGGTCTCTCTCTAGCTAACTTGTGAATGACTTTGCAGAATGTAACCTTACCTGCTCTGTGTCTTGTCAATC
Source organism: Eleutherodactylus coqui (assembly GCF_035609145.1). Classification (NCBI taxonomy): domain Eukaryota; kingdom Metazoa; phylum Chordata; class Amphibia; order Anura; family Eleutherodactylidae; genus Eleutherodactylus; species Eleutherodactylus coqui. The sequence goes on along the minus strand of NC_089842.1, from coordinate 216,176,447 downwards.
ACACCTAGCTAGCCCTGGGATTGGGTAGAGAGAATTTCCTCTAGCCCAGGATTGGTTAGTGGGAAGGTATAAAAGCTAGCACTTGGGTGTGGTTAGGCAGTCTAGTCCTGGAGCTCAGCCATGGAGGAAATTTAGTCTTAGAGATAGCTGAGAGAAGACAGCCAGAGATAGCGAACGGGGAGTTAAAGGGAGAACATCTACACAAAGTCTTCTAAGAAGTAGTCTAATTATGGAGCCCAGTCATGGAGTTACAAGGAGGACATCTAAGTGTGAGTACCTAATAAGATAAGTGGTGTTGGAGTTTTAGCAGGGGAGATAGAGAAGGAGGAGAGACAGAGAAAAGGAGTACAGGAAAGGAACAAGTCACTAATTTGTCTGTAAAACAGTCAAAGCCAGGGATGAAGGCTGGAAGTGCAGCATCCCGTAGGGTGACTCCGAACACAGGGCATACATTGAGGAGCTGGGAGGGTAGAGTGGTCAATTGTCACGGTGGCACTTACCAAGCTCCCTCCCAGAGGGGCATATGTAGCCTCAGCCAGAGCATCGCTGGCCCTCTTCCAGACACCCCTAGGAGAGTGATGGCCAATAAACATAAGAACAGGAGATAAGGTTGTCACAGGTGACGCCACAGTTCTGTTATCCACTGGAATGACCCTCAGTGGTAAATAAAGGAGCTGACTGTGTAACGTACCTCAGGTCCCTGGGAACGGTCAGGGCCTGGCAAAAATTTACTTGTTAAACGTGATACAAGGCACAAATACAAAAGACGGTCATGCAGGAAAACCAGCAGATTAGAGGTAAGGGAGAAAACACAGGATGACAATGGTCCTGCAGGCCAAGTTATCTGACAAGAACCACTCCTGGAAGGGGAAGTCTCCAGAGGAGGATAGGGGTAGGGTCACTCCATAGACACTTTTGGGTATAGTACCTCTGCACGGTGATCTCAGCTTTCTCATTTCACGCTCACTTTCAAACTCTCTCTCTTCTCTCACTTTCTTTCTTCCACAGTTCCCGGTATATGGACTCTCAGGAACAGCTCCTCTTCCATCTCTTCACCACATGAGGGTTAAAGGTACCCCCATGTGGCAGGCAGTCCACTCCTTTCAACCATTGAAGAAGATGAATGGACTCTCTTGAATGACTTAATCTCTCACTCACTACCACACCCAAATCACTCATACTTATCATCTCTCACATTCCACATGACAGGACATAAATTGATACATTTGCAGGCATCTCCCAGTCTCATGCAAACATTAACCTCTCACCTGCAGCTGTGCAATACACATAACAGGAGGCTAGACAATTTGCACAGTGCATCTACACAAAAGACATTACATGTATGACATTTATGGAGGGGCCAGGAATAGACATTCTGGCCACTACAGAAGTGTTGTACTGCAATATGTTGCCACAGCCCCCCTGAGAAAGTTTTTCAATGCAATGCCAAGTCATTACATATCTCGTTGATGTGATTCAACAGTTACTGCAAGTGAATATAAATGCAAAGTCAAGTACCCTCTCTGCATGCAAATAAAACGTTGAACTGTTGTCATCAGCTACAGTCTGTGTCCTGAAGTGTCTTTTCTTCATCAATCCACTGCACTGAGGTACTACACTTAACGCTCCAGGGTCAAGGACTACTGTCCCCATTATTGCTGAGTTTTCCATTTTTTTAATTTATTATTTCTACCTGGAACGCAGCCTTACCCGTAATCAGGCAGGCGTCACGACAGACTAGCATCTTACTCTACCAGACTCCACAGGTAGCAGGTTATAAGAACTGCCTGATTTTACCACTGTGTGCAGCTGAGCCAGGCCACATTTTACCTTCAGAGAGGAGTAGCAGAGCCACCATTGACTACCATCTTTTCCCCCGCTGTCTCCACCACTAAGGTCTGCACGTGGTCGCCACATATTTATGTAGTGTGCTTGGTTCTGGTGCTGTACTTATGCCATGTCCTTGGTTCTGGGGCTGTATTTATGGTATTAGCTTGGTTTTGGGGCAGTACTTATGTTATAAGCTTGGTTCTGGTGCTATATTTATGTTAGAGGCTTGGTTCTAGTGCTGCATCTATGTACTGAGCTTGGTTCTGGTATTGTATTTCTGTACTGAGTTTGGTTCTGGTAGAGTGTTTATTCACTAAGCTGTTCTGGAGTGGGTAAGCTGCTATCCTTCTGTCTTCTGCACAAGCAAAATATACGCACATTACCTATATGTAGGTTTTTTTCTTATGATTAGGGGGGTGGCAAAAAAATTTCAGACAGGGTGCCATAAAATTTAAAGTCGGCATTGGTTAAATGTTTATATTGTCTAAAGATTAGACAAAAGTTGTATATTATGTTAACCCCTTTGTAAATGTACGTCCTGGAGTATCGGGGTATGTATGAAGAGAGGTTGCGGGGCGACCTCTCTTCATACAGCGCGGGCATCAGCTGTTTACTACAGGCAATAGCTGCAATCGGCCATTAACCCTTTAAATGCCGCTGTTAATTCTGACAGCGGCATTTAAATCCCCCGAACGGCCCGTATGGCCCCCCCACGGTGTGATTGGGAGAGCCATGCATGTGTCATGGCAGCCAGGGGGCTTCTGAAAGGCCCCAGGGCTGCCTTAGGAGACTGCCTATCAAGCCATCCCCATGGGGTGGCTTGATAGGCTGCCTATCAAATTGCAGTATGACGTAATGCTATAGCATTACATCATACTGCAGGAGTGATCAAAGCATTGCATATTGTGACTTAAAAGTAAAGTAAAAAAAAAATCAATTAAGTTTTTTTAATTGTAAATAAAAGTAATAAAGGTTTAAATCACCCCCCTATTTGCCATATTTGTAATTAAAAAATCCAAATCCTAAAATAAAAATACATATTTGGTATCCCCGCATCTGTAAAAGTCCGATCTATCAACATAGCACATTGTTTAACCCACACGGTGAACGTTGTCTGAAAAAAGTAATAAAGAATGCCAGAAATGCACTTTTTCAGTCATCCTGTCTCCCAGAAAAAACGCAATAAAAAGCGATCAAAAAGTCGTATGTATTCCAAATTATTACTGGTGGAAACTATAGGACATCCCGCAAAAAATGAGCCCTCGCTCAACTACATCGACAGAAAAATAAAAAAGTTATTACGCGCAGAAGATGATGGCAGAAAATAATTGAAAAAAAATTAAATGTCTTTGAAAAAAAGAAAGAGTAGTACAGGAAAAAAAACTATACAAGTTTGGTATCGTAGCAATCGTACCGACCCATAGAATAAAGTTATCATGTCGTTTTTGTTGCGGTTTGTGGGCCGTAGAAACAAGACGCACTAAAAGATGGCAGAATGTCGGTTTTTTTCCATGTTACTCCACTTAGAAAGTTTTTCAGTACATTATATGGTACTTCAAATAGCACCATTGAAAACTACCACTCGTCCCACAAGAAACAAGTCTTCATGCAGCGACGTTGATGGATAAGTAAAGGAGTTATGATTTTTTAATGGGGAGAGGAAAAAGCGAAAATGGAAAAAAAAGGGACCACGTCATGAAGGGGTTAAATACACTGCCCCTGCTGGTCTATTGCACAGACATGTTATATTGACATAAAACCCCCTGTTGGATCATGCTATAAACAAAGACTGCAGCAGGTTAGTAAATACAGAAATGCCTCTATATTGGTTCTATGCTGTATCTGTATAATGTATATTTTCAGGGCCTTTCTAGGAGCTGAAGTCAAACCCATGGTGACCTTCACACCCGATTGGGGAATTATATTTCAATATGAATCAGTGACAATATCCTGTAATGTGGAATTTATGGCTCAGGAGAACCCAAGATACCACTGGTCCAAAGATGGTAAACTACTGCCTCATCATCATCAACGGATGATCAAGCTAGAACCAGCATCTGAAGAGAATGGAGGGACTTACCAGTGTTGGGCCAAAGACCTCAAAAGTGATCCAGTCAGACTTGATGTGGTTGGCGGTAAGTGAACCTGGATTCTTTGCAGACTTGTCCAAGTTTCGAGCTCCTTTTCCCTTATTTTGTATTTTTTTTTATTTCAGTCCCTTTGAACCTGCAGGCTCCTCCAGTCATCTATTTAGAAGAACCCTTGACTCTGAGATGTTACTCATGTTACCAAAGAACAAACACAACCTTCTTTAAGAATAAAACTGCCATTCACTTCTCAGTCAACGACTGTGAGTTACTATTTCCGAGTGTAGACTGGAGTGTGGCTGGGTCCTACAGCTGTTCTCAACAATTATTCCTTGGCAGCAAGTATAAGACGTTCAGCGCCTCGACCATTGTGTCTGTCCGAGGTACAGTAGAACACTGGGAATGTGCAGACTCTGTTGTAAAATGTTTATGAAATTGTTTTGTATCATTGTGGTAAGATGAGATAGAAAGTCTTCACACCCTAATCCGTAGCACAGAAGATAAAAAATGAAAGGGGTTAATAGGTTAACCTGATAAGCTGATCGCTGGTTGTCCAGCTGCTGGGACCTCAGAGTCAGCTTTGGGAACACAGCAGCAAGTCCTGAATTCCCCTGCAATGCCACCACATTGAGTCCTCCCCAACAAGAGATGCTCTTTGTAGCGGTTCTCTGCTCCTGCTAACTAAAGGGTTGTCTCATGAAGACAACCCCTTTTTAAAAACAAAAAAAGTGAGTTGGGCTTCTACTCAATGGTTGGAAGCCATGGGCATATATGCTCCCTGCAGCGGAGCTGTCCATTGACATACCAGATTGCCCTATTTTGTATAGTACTGTAGGTCTCTGTTCTGGCACGTAGACTGAGGTCCCAACCAAGGGACCCTCTCTGAATTCTATATGCCTGAACGTGGGAGCATTTTATTGTGTGTGAGAGTATTATTAGCCTCGATACCCTAGGTGACCAAAGATGTTGAGACTAAACCCTACTTGCCCTAGACCACCGAGGGAGGATAATGACATTGAACCCTTCTTTACCTTACACCACCAACGATAATGCTAAAATAACCTATCTCTGCCCTAAACACAGGTGATGATGATACTGTACCCTTCTCTATTTTAGACAACCACGGATGATATTAACCCCTTCTCTACCCTATAACACCATGGATGATGACATTAACCCATCTCTACCCTAGACACCAGGGATGATGACACTTAGCTCTTCTCTTTTTTAGATAACCAGGGATGATAATATTAACCCCTTCTTTGCCCTAGAACACTAGGGATGATCACATTAACCCATCTCTACCCTCTCATCACAGGGATGATGACACTGGATGCTTCTCTACTCTAGGCGACCAAGGATGTTGAGACTAAACCCTACTTGCCCTAGACCACCGAGGATAATGACATTGAACGCTTCTATACCCTAGACCACCATCGATGCTAAATTAACCCATCTCTGCTCTAGACACAAGTGATGATGATACTGAACCCTTCTCTATTTTAGACAACCACGGATGTTAATATTAACTCCTTCTCTTACCTAGATCACCAATGATGATGACATTAACTCATCTCTGCCCTAGACACCAGGGATAATGGCACTGAACCCTTCTCTACCCTAGATAACCAAGGATGTTGACATTAAGTCATCTATGCTCTAGACAGCAAGGGCCATGAGACTAAACATTACTTTGCCCTAGACCACCAGGGATAATGACATTGAACCCTTCTCTACCCTAGACCTCCAACAATGATAAATCAACTCATCTCTGCCTTAGACACCAGGAATGATGACACTGAGCCCTTCTCTATTTTAGACAACCAGGCAAGATAATATTAACCCCTTCTCTGTCCTAGAACTAGAACACCATGGATGATGACATTAATCCGTCTCTACCATAAAACATCAGGGATGATGACACTGAACCCTTCTCTGTCCTAATAAAACCACAGATCATATTATTAACCCCTTTTCTGCCCTAGAACACCAGAGATGATAACATCTTTATATTCTTTATGCTGAGACCTGGCTGTAATTACACTATAAAACGCCTAGCAGTTTAGGATTAGTACACTGCCACCTACAGGCAGCTGCAGGCAACATGTGGGATGTTTTATATTCTCTCTGCTGCCACCTGCAGGCAGCTCGCTGTAATTACACTTTGGGAAGCCTATCAGTTTAGAATCAATACACTGCCACCCACAGACAGCTGCAGGTAATACATGTGGTTTATGATCTCTCTGCTGCCACCTGCAGACAGCTTGCTGTAATTACACAATATGAAGCTTAGCCACTAATCACCGTGGCAGAAAAAATCCTATATGTTCACTTGAGAAACTCACAGAAGGATTAAAACTTAACTTTTATTAAATATTCATTAATCACGAGGCTACATGTGTTATGCAGAATTACACCCAATATGGTATACTAATTCATGTCCAGTATTCCATTTAGGACCAATTTTTCTTATTTATTCCAGTGCAAAATAATGTTGTGCACTTTCCCAGAGTCCTGAAGCAAATCTTATAATTTGTTCTAAGATTTTCAAATATCCAGGCTAATTGTTTGCCATAGGACTTATACAGGGAAAAAAAATAATTAAAAATGTATTCAACCTTAATTGATGCTAGTCATTACATCATATTAATCCTCCTTATCCCTTCAATAGGTCAGTCCCCTCATCATCGTTTGGCATACAGTATGGGTTAGGAAACAGTATACTATACAACTAGAAATGGCAACGATTCTGTCTTTTGCAATTCCCCACAGCAGTAGCCAGCAATATATCAACTTGGCTACTTCATGTAAATGTATGTCATCATTTCCACTGATCTAGATAGGGACTGTTCATTATATTTAATTACTAATATACTTGGGAACGTTTCATTTCCACATGCCTCATTTATCACATGAGCACATCACGTCCCATTTGTATCTTGTCCCCACTGTAAACTAATGTGTTCCTCTGTCTGTTTGTTATAATGACAGGTAACACCAGTATTTACTAGAGGGGATGCATGGAGTGCAAGAGACTGTTGGTTGCAAACCACTCAGAAAACAATCAGTCGTCTAGATGTAACTCCATATTCTAGTAGCCAGATACTGACTAAATATCAGATAAGGACTGGTGAACAGTTTCCAAATTGTAATTTTCTGGTAGCATGATCAAAGTTAGTCTTAGTCATTATTCAGATATATTAGTTCTTTGTGCAAAAAGCTGCCTGTCGACGCGTTTCGCCAGCCACACTCTTTCTGTGGCTGGTTCATCAGGAAGGCATAGCTATTTCAAGATGGTTTTTCCTAGGCTACCTATAAGCACAGCCTGTCTGGCTAACTACTCATTGTGTGCAGAGATGGTAAGACCGAGGTGTCCCATAGCTTCTTATATCCTTATCTCCGCCTCCTCACCAATCCCCGAGTGGGGGCTCGTCAGTCGTGGTCCAATCCTCATCCATACCTGTAACCAGCGTTCTGATCCAAGGTCTCACGGTAGTGTGGCTGATCTCGCCACTTTCTACGGCCTGCCCAAAGTCCATAAAGGACTAACACCGCTTAAGGGCAGACCAATTGTATCAGGGATAGGGAGTCTGACAGAGGGGATAAGCATCTATCTTGATACCATCTTAAGACCTTTCGTTGAGGCACTATCCTCAGCGGTAGTGTAGCCGATCTCGCGGTTGCGTGGGTCAGATCTTAATTTAGAGTCCGTCATAGCTTCTTACCGCGATAGTCTTCCAGATCCCGCACTTGCGCAGATCAATAGAGACTCAGAACACATGTGACTAAGTATCGTGTTAGCATAACAGATCCTGCGCATGTGCTGATAGTAACTACGGCGGCTTGGTTCTCTTATCATTACACCCCCGTACACGGCCCTGTGCCGTTTAAAAACATAAAACCATTTCCCAGTCGTCACATAAAAAACCCCCAAAACAAAAAGTTAGTATCGCTGCATCGATAAAGATCTGATTCATTAAAATATCACATTATTAATCCTACAGGGTTTACTCCGGCAGAAAAAAAATACACAATGGCAGAACTATGTTTTTTGGGTCACCCCAGCTCAAAGAAAAAAGCAATAAAAAAGTTGTATGTTCCTGAAATTGGTAACAATACACTGGTTGCCTCGCAAGAGTCCAGACCTCACACAGCCCCATCAGCAGGAAAATAAAAAAGTTCTTAGGGACAAAATACGGCAGCAAAAAAAAATTATTTTTTTAAATCAAAGGTATTTTATGTGTTTTGAGTAATACTATATAAAAAAATTATATAAATTTGTTATCACTGATCCACAGAATACAGAAATGTCTGTTTTACTGCACCATAAATAGCATAATAAAAAAAATGGTGCAACTGTGTTTATTTGTTTCTTATTTCACCCCACTGAGAAATTTTTTTAAACTCTCCAGTCGATTACATGGTATTATTAGAAATACAACTTGTCCTACAAACAACAAGCCTTCATGTAGAAAGGTTACCTGAAGAATAAGAAAGTTATGAATTTTTGAAGGTGAGAAAACTGCAGAATGTGAAGCGGACGCAGGCGCATCACGGACCCCTGGCCAAGGAAGGGTTAAGGATGGTTGCAGTTACCAGTCTTCCAGCCATGAGATAGATCCATCCGTATATCTGTGAGGACGGGACGGTCAGCTGAGAGAATAGTCTCAGAGAGGAGCACACTCCAGGACACAAAGGTAGCAACATCTTGTCAACTAAACCTGGAGTTTTGTTACAACACGAACCTTTAAAGGAGATGTCTCGAGGAAGCAGTGAATTTTTTTTTTTGCCCAGTCCCCCTAATTAAACATACATTACTAATTACCCCTGTAAATGACTTTCCTAGCTGGTTTCTACTTACCGTTCCAGCGTTTCAGCAACTTATAAAACTTTTTCCCAAGATGGCCGCCAGCTCTTTTCGCATCGCTTGCTGTAGCCCGACGTGCGCGCTCCCGAGACGCTACCAGCTGTGTCTCCATGGCAACCAGACGCCCCGCAGCCGCCGACCGGACCCCTGGAGTGAACACGGCCGACCAGTCACCCACCGCCAGGCAGAAGGTAACCGGCGCAGCCCCCCCCCAAAACAGCGGCAGCCCCCCCCCCCATCACAGCGGCAGCCCCCCCGGCCCAGCGACAGCCCCCCCCCCAGCCCAGGGACAGCCCCCCCCGGCCCAGCGCTAGTTCCCCCGGCCCAGCGACAGCCCCCCCGGCCCAGCGCTAGTTCCCCCGGCCCAGCGCTAGTTCCCCCATCGCAGCGACAGCCCCCCCATCGCAGCGGCAGCCCCCCCCCCCCCCCGGCGCAGCCGCAGCCCCCCCGGCCCATCACTTACCAGGACGGCGGGACAGCTGGACGGCGGGACAGCTGGGCGGCTTCTTGGGACAGCTCGGCAGCTCTGCACCTTCCTCTAACAGAGGATGGTACAGAATGGCCGCTCCAGCGCGCTCCCGAGCAGTGACAGCTCGTCTGCGCATGCGCAGAAGAGCTGTAGCGGGGAGCACACTGAAGCGGCTCGTGCTGAATGGAGAAGACCGGACTGCGCAAGCGCGTCTAAAAAAGCAAGCTGCCAGCGAATTTAGACGGAACCATGGAGACGAGGACGCTAGCAACGGAGCAGGTAAGTGGAATAACTTCTGTATGGCTCATATTTAATGCACGATGTATATTACAAAGTGCATTAATATGGCCATACAGAAGTGTATAACCCCACTTGGTTTCGCGAGACCACCCCTTTAACCCCTAAATGCCCTTTTTTTGGTTTGTTTGTTTTTCCTCCCTACTTTAAAAAAATCATAACTATCATTTATCCATCAACATGGATTTGTTTTTTGCGGGACGAGTTGTATTTTTTAGTGGTACTACTTAATGTCCCATGTAATGTACTGAAAAAGTAAAAAAAATGTAATTCTGCCAACTTTGTGGGGGAGGGGGGGGGGGGTGTTGACCTGATAACATTATTCTGTGGGTTGGTGTGATTACTATGGTACCAAATTTATATTGTTTTCTTTTTTTTGTGCTGTTTTTTTCTGATGTGGCTGTTTGGGGGCTTGCTTATTGTAGTATATCAGGTGGTTTTGATTGTACAATTTGTGGAGTAAATAGGACTTTTTAATAGCTTTTTATTACATTTTGCCTTGGAGATCAAAAAAAGCACAATTCTGTTGTTGTATACTTTTTTTAGGTAACGTTCACTGTGTGTGATAAATAATGCATTACTTTGATAGGTTAGACGTTTTCGGGGATGGCAATACCAAATATGGGTTTATTTATAAAAAAAATTTATAAATATGTGAATAGATTTAATTTTTCAGCTTTTATTACCTTTTACTTTTTCTGATAATTCTAAAAACTTTTTTTGACTAATTTTTACATTTCTTGAACTTATACAGCATGATACAATACTGTGCTACTGCATTATACTGCATTCTATGAAGCAGTCTATCAAGCCGCACCAGATGTGGCTTCATACGTAAATCGGTCGTGGCAGACCTGGGGCCTTCAGAAGGCTCCCGGCTGCCATAGCAACTAAACATCACCTCACAATATCAACTGCTGGGGTCATGAACACTTCCCCAGCCACTCCTCTGGCAGAGGAACATAGCCTTTGCCATCTTCCTTAGGGTGCCTGTCCACGGGCATTGTGGTATTCCACCGCTGATATCCGCCGCAGGATACCGCCACCCGGGAGCAGGAGCCAGCAGACGGATCTCCGCTGTCAGCCTATCTGAAAATAGCAGAATTGTGGTAAATTCGCAGCATGCGGCGAATTGCTGCCTGGGACAGGAGAATCGCAGTGATTCTCCGCTTGCGGATAGGGGGGAAGCTCTCTCCATTGCAACGCAATGGAGAGCTTTCACTGCATTCCCCGCGGCCGGATTATCGCTGCAGGGAATGCAATTCAAACCCGCCCGTGGACAGGCAGCCTTAGTATGCTGTTTTATTGCTGCAAGGACCAAGACTTAAAGGAGATGTCTCGAGGAAGCAGTGAATTTTTTTTTTTGCCCAGTCCATCTAATTAAACATACATTACTAATTACCCCTGTAAATGACTTTCCTAGCTGGTTTCTACTTACCGTTCCAGCGTTTCAGCAACTTATAAAACTTTTTCCCAAGATGGCCGCCAGCTCTTTTCGCATCGCTTGCTGTAGCCCGACGTGCGCGCTCCCGAGACGCTACCAGCTGTGTCTCCATGGCAACCAGACGCCCCGCAGCCGCCGACCGGACCCCTGGAGTGAACACGGCCGACCAGTCACCCACCGCCAGGCAGAAGGTAACCGGCGCAGCCCCCCCCCCATCACAGCGGCAGCCCCCCCGGGGCCCAGCGACAGCCCCCCCCCCCCCGGCCCAGCGCTAGTTTCCCCCGGCGCAGCGACAGCCCCCCCCGGCCCAGCGCTAGTTCCCCCGGCCCAGCGACAGCCCCCCCCCCGGCCCAGCGACAGCCCCCCCCGGCCCAGCGCTAGTTCCCCCGGCGCAGCGACAGACCCCCCATCGCAGCGGCAGCCCCCCCCCCCCGGCGCAGCCCGCCCCCGGCGTAGTGGCAGCCCCCCCCCGGCCCATCACTTACCAGGACGGCGGGACAGCTGGACGGCGGGACAGCTGGGCGGCTTCTTGGGACAGCTCGGCAGCTCTGCACCTTCCTCTAACAGAGGAAGGTACAGAATGGCCGCTCCAGCGCGCTCCCGAGCAGTGACAGCTCGTCTGCGCATGCGCAGAAGAGCTGTAGCGGGGAGCACACTGAAGCGGCTCGTGCTGAATGGAGAAGACCGGACTGCGCAAGCGCGTCTAAAAAAGCAAGCTGCCAGCGAATTTAGACGGAACCATGGAGACGAGGACGCTAGCAACGGAGCAGGTAAGTGGAATAACTTCTGTATGGCTCATATTTAATGCACGATGTATATTACAAAGGGCATTAATATGGCCATACAGAAGTGTATAACCCCACTTGGTTTTGCGAGACCACCCCTTTAAGTTCAGATTATACTTTAAAGAGAGTAAGACACCACGGAAGGGTTAATAATAAGAATGTATTCAAATTAAGTGATAATCAAGCAGAGTGGTGACTAATTGTCCTACGTTTGTAAACTATTGGATCTGTACACAAAGCATAATCTCTGTATTCCAAGCATAAAGGTTGCAGCTTAATCACATTAAGCCGGTTTCACACGGGCGACAAAAATCTCACAATTTTCTTGTGATGCGACAGAGCTATAAATCGCATGTATGTGATATCCATGCTTTCCAATTGGTTCCTTCACATTAGCCATGTTTTCTAGGCTGCTACATTGCAAGAAAAAAATCGTGGCATGCTCAATACATTTTGTAGCCCATGTTTCCCTATGGACCCTTCCTTTGTGTTGCATCGCACGAAAACGCGGTATTTCGTGCAGTGCAATGCAACTTTTAAGCCCTAAAAGCCCTAAAATAAAGCCTATCTGTATTAAAAAAAATCTATATATCACCTAACAGCCGCTGTCCGGCTCCACCGCGCGTCTCCTCTGCAACTCTGGCAGACTTGCTTGTAGTTTTAAGCAAGCACTTTCTGGTTTGGAGGTTCAAAATCCCCGTCTCCAGGAAATGCTGGCTGTGATTGGTTCTCGAGCACCACAGCTCAGCTAATCACTGCAGCGCTCAATTAACCAATCATAGCCATCACATTGAATGGCTGTGATTTTTCATTGAGTGCTGGCTCTGATTGGTTCTCGAGCACCACGGCTCATCCAATCACAGCCAGGGCTTCCTGAAGGCGGGAATTTTAAACCCCTAACCAGGAAGCGCTGAAAGAAAACTACAACCAAATGTGCCAGGGACCTGCGAGGAGAAGTGCGGCGGAGTGGACAACGGCTGTTAATTGATATATTCTTTTTTTTCTTTTCCTTTTTATGCAGTCAGGGCTTATTTACAGGGTAAAGTTTATATTTCAAGCTCCCCGAAAATCCCAACAAAAGAGCGCTATCGCACAGAACACAGAAGCGATTTTTCTCGCAGCAATATCACTGTTGCCTGTGTGAAAGAGGCCTAACTACTTATCAAGGTAGCAAGTTACATCTCATCATTAGCAACACATTACTACATATTACCAGACACATCATTGGGAGTATCTTCTCTAGCAGGCTGACAGGCATGACACACCCTCATTCTGTCTCCAAAACATCCATACTACTTATGCAGCGTCCAAACGAGATGCGCCAAAGTGGAGGAGACCACAGGGATTGCAGGATGGATGTCACAGGTGGTTCTGAAATCTCTCCTAAGAGTGGTGGCAAAGGTGTCCTATTTAGTCGCCGCACAGTGGCACAAATAATAGATACATTCTTTACAATGAACGGTGGTTTGTCTTGTGACGCCAGCACTTTATCTGGGACTGTAAGGGTCAATTGAGGAAAATAAGTTGACACGAGTCCTGGTAGCTTTTGAATAGTAAACTGGAATTGCACAGTTTTACTGAAGCTTGAATACGGTAACAACGTACACCAATAGCAGTCTTGCAGAAATTTAGCAGAGCAAATGATCATGAAGCAGAACAACATGTTGCAAGAATGAACACAGTTTTCTCATCAACACTTTCTCTAAATATATTTAGAGGTGACACAATAGAAGTTCCCACAGGCCTAGTGACCGGGTCCCAGCTTCTCTCCTCCTCTCTGCTGGCAAACTAGGGAGCTGATGAATTCTAGCTTCCCTGCTGAAAAATATTGTGTTGTAGTTGTTCGCTCTGCTGACCTCCTCCTACACGACCTCCGACAACAACTCTCTGTAGACTACTCAATACCTCCTCCTTCACTTCCTGTCTTATACCCCACTTTCTCTCTTCCCCCTCAGCATACTGGCTCACTATACAGTTTCCCACTCTGACCTCTCACCATACAACTTGAGCAATAAGAGAGCGCATAACATACAGCCAATACACAACCAGCTGTTGCCAAGCTTTAAGCTTAGGAAGAAGGGGGAAACAAGGTTTCTTTGACATGCGGCATTTTCTGTCTCCTGGAAGTACATAGCAAAGTGTGACAGGATTATGATTGTGTGGCTATTCTGAAGGACCCTCTGGGCCACTACAGTCCCCCCTACTTAAAAACACAGCCACCCACTGCTATACTGAGCTGCGAGGGGTGGAGAGGTGTACCTACTGGATTTATGTGTCAGCACATTAGTGCTAGAATTTTAGAGTACTTGCAAGTGATTTTAGAAATTGCATTGGGCTAAGACAAAATCTTAGATCCCAGCTAGATATGGGGCACCTATATAATTCTTCTCCCCAAAGGCAGACAGTATTTGCATAAACATTGATGCAGTAAATAAATGGCATTTTGAAGACATGTACTGAACAGTTAGCAACCTGGAAGGGAAGGAATTTATTTTGGTAGACAACAGTAACACATCATTATTTTTCAGTCCTGTGCAAAGTCCATATGTATGTGATGACCGGCAAAAAGACAGCAGTTTTCAGCTTGGCAAACCTTTATTGGCGGCTACGTTGCCACAAGGGGAATGCATGAGTCCATGTAAATGAGCAGGATGAACAAAGAGTCCAGCATGCTTTTGTGTGCTGTGCACACAAGTCTAGTGTCTCTGAGAAAACAGGGTAAAGGTGAGCATTTTAAAACATTATGAACAACAATAATAAACTTGTAGGATCATCAAGTAGTCTCTTGAGGCACTTTACTTAAATGTTGCATAACTTGTACAACACACTGGGAAGTCTCTCAGGGCATGAATCTTTGTTGCTGAAACTTGAATTAAACATATCTTTAAGAATCCATACAATTTAATAAACTGAGGTAGTAAAGTTAATCCTGCAGTCACAGGGGCAATTGTCCACGGGTACTCCTTGTGGATTTCCTGATGATTTTCTTGGCATTGGTGCAATTGGCACTGGTGATGATGGTTGTGGGGAAGAATTTGGAATTTCTGGTGATGATGAAGGTGGTATTGCTGGTGAGGATGCTGGTGAGGATGCTGGTGAGGACACAAGGGCAGAGATTTGAGGAATACTTGGTGTTGGTGGTACAGGTGCTGGTTGTTGACATAGTAATCTGGCAAAGGGATTTTGTTACCACATAATTTGATTTTTCCAGTCAAATGTTAAAGGGCACTCTGGATCTGGATTTTTACTTAACTCAGTCTCTGAATCACTTTCAATCTCTTCTGTTCCAGAATTAGTTGATACAGATGAAGAAGATGCAACCAAACAAATTTTTAATCTTGGACCCATTCTTTTTTAGGTAAAGGATTATTGTCATCTGAGACTTGTACTCCAAGTTTAAGATCTGCTGGTAATTTTCCTTGGCGACCAAACATTAGGTAATACGGGCTTGTAGCCTGTTGAACAGTGAGGAGTATTGTTGTAAGTATAAATTAACTCAAGAAGCAATGTTGGCCATTTGGATCTTTGTCTATTAGGGATGGTTCTTAGTAACTCCAGGATGGTCTGGTTAGCGTTTTCATATAAACCATTTCCTTGGGGGTAATATGCTGTAGTTATCAATTTCTTGCATTCATATACATTACATAATTCCTGGAAGAGTTGTGCTTCTAAGGCAGGGCCTCTGTCGGACAGGATTTTACCAGGACATCTGTAATTCAGGACAAAGTGCTCCAGACAATAGCTGCTGTTGGTTTTGCAGTGAGGTCTTCAACAGGGACTGCCACAGTGAATTTGGTGTAGTAATCAATGAGAGTGAGTATATAATTGAACCCGGTCTTACTAGTTTCTATTTTAAGGTGATCAATTGCTAATAGTTCAAGTGGCTTGGTGGAAATGATGGGGTGTAAAGTAGCTTTTTGGTAATTTTTTTTTCTACGAGTCTCACAAACGGTACACTCGACACCATTTTTCAATGTCTTTGCACATGCCAATCCAATAAAACCTTTGACTTACAATAGCTTCAGTTTTATGGACTCCAAAAAGACCAGATTGATTGCGATAAGCTAGTAATACTTGACTGGCATATCTATGTGGATTTAGGATTTGATGGACTCAATTACCAGAGGCGGAATAAATAGACTAGAGCTTCTGAGTATAAGGTTCTTTTTCAAGAAAAGTCTTTTTCTCTGTCTCCATAACCTTTCTAACTCTGGGTCAGTAAATTTTAAAGGATTCCCTTAGGTATAGCTCCTGATAGGTAGGTATTTACCTACTTGTTCTTACATGCAATAAATTGTTTTATGAGGAATATCCCTGCTTCGTTGGAATTTCCCTGCTTCTTTGGATATTGGGGTGCCAGGAGTCCAGGCACCCCCCAACAAGTAAGATTTTCATACCTTGATACAGTTTGACGGAGCGCATTAAGTGAGTTTTTTCCCTATCTTGAATACATCCTGATAGGTAGGTGTTCTTGTAATTCTCCAAACGTTCTGCTATCCTGTTGCAGTAGAAACTGTCTTTGCAAAGTATCTGTAGATTCTGGTGAGGAATTAGAATTATTAATCACTGAAGAACAATTTTGCTGAGCTTGAAGGGCTGTTAAATTAGGCATCTCTATGTCTTCCCATTGGTCTTTCTAGAGAGAGCATCAGCGTTGGTATTTGTTTTTCCTGCTTGAAAAGGAAATGTGCGGGTCTTGAGAGTCATCTCTATTCTAGTGCTCCTGGTTTGGCTGAATTAAAATGAGCTACTGGGTTGTTGTCAGTATATCCAGTGAAGGTAGCAGCAGCTAAGTAGTATTTGAATTTCTCTTTGCCTAGACTAGGGCAAGCAATTCTAATTTAAATGAACTGTAATTTCAGAACCTTTGAGCAAGCATATGCAACTACTCTTTCTTTGCCCTCTTGGACTTGGCTAAGCACTGGGCCTAACCCCTTAAGGCTACAGTCAGTATACAAGTTTAGGGTCTCATGTCCATGGGGAAAATCAGGCCCGCTACGGATTCTCCATGGAGAATCCGTAGCGGGTCCCTCCTGCCCCACGGACATGAGCGCTGAAAAGAAGAATAAATAAGAATAAACTTACCCGCAGCGGACCGGCGGATGTATGGCCGGTCTTTCTTTGGCCGGCGGATGTACTCGGCACGCCGGCAGCGCGCCGACCGCATGCGCCGGGCACATCCGCTGGTCCGAAGCAAGAAGATCCGGCCGTGAAGAAGAGAAGACCTGCCTGGTCCGCTGCGGGTAAGTTATTCTTATTTTAGGTCTCCCGCGGATCTGGACAGCTTCCATAAGCTTCAATAGAAGCCTGTGGGAGCCGTCCCCGTGGGAGACCCGCGCAAAAATGGAGCATGTCACAATTTTTTCATGCTCCATTTTTTAAAAATTCACTTTTATTAACCATCCGCAGGTATTTATCTACCCGCGGGTGGTCAATGCATCCCTATGGGATGCGGATCCGCATGCGGGTGATCCGCTGCGGATTTAAAATCCTATTTTGCCCGTGGACATGAGGCCTAAAGGAAGAGCATAATCTGGATACGTAATAATAGGAGGGGTAGTTAATTTTTCTTTAAGTTTGAAATGCTTATTCATTCTCTATTTCCCAATTTAGAGGTAAGGGTCTTTGTGGATTTCTTTAGAGTGTCCTTGCAGAACTTCTTGAAGAGGGGCTGCTATCTGAGCAAATTTAGGCATGAACCTGCGATAGTAACCTACAAAGCCTAAGAAACATCTGACATCTTTGAGGGTTTTAGGTGTTGGCCAGTTTCGGACGGCATCAGTTTTGTCAGGGTCTGGATGCACTCCCTCAGCACTAACAATGTGCCCAAGATAGCATACCTTAGTCTGAAGTAAATGGCACCTGAAGGGTTTAGCATCGCTGGACTGCTAAGCCTGTCGGTACACGTCACGCTTGCGGGGGCAGGACAGCTTATTGTCACCCAATAGGGTCTTCCCATGTTTAGACTCTCTTCCCAAGTTAATGATCGCATTAACCCATCTCTGCTCTAAACCACCAGGAATAATGCTACTTACTAATTCCTTCTATATCATAGACAACCAGGGATCTGATATTAATCCATCCATTGTTGATGACCAACAATTCACCTGCTATGAATTACTTCAATGTGCTTCTTTATTTTCATGGACAACATGGTATCTTGGGTTGGGAATATGGAACAGGAAGGGTTAAGGTATACAATGACTGAATGACAGAAGATATTTTGATTTGGCAAGAGCAAATCACCTACAATATGCAGTTTTCCTGTAAAAATACCTGCTTCACATGATTGTTAAAAAGGACTTGTGTAGGTGTCTTTATTCTACATGGAGATGAATAGAAAGAGAGGTAGACAATAGCTCTGTATTCCCTGCTTTAGCTCATACTATCATAGTAGCTACCTGCAGCTACCCCTAGCTGGAGCTCATGGTATACAGATTTATCATTGAGTTCCATACAAGCTGTATACAATGAGCTCCCCCTAGTGGTGTCTCCAGACACAGTTTTATCATTTAAACTATGCGTGAAATAAAGCAGAATATTTGTAGCTTTATGTTTAAAAATGCAGCTCCCACCTCTGTAAAGAAACTATATTATGGGAAAAAACCAAAACTAATAGTGCATTTACTGGAAGTTTCCTGTGGGGTGCTGTGATAAGCCTAATCACTACTTTCGCATCTTTTGCACTTTTTTGAGGAAGTAATAGCTAAAAAATACTCTTCCTCCTTCAAATCCTTCACATAACGATAAAGTAATTAAAAAGGAGAAGTGAAACAGTGAACATCTAGTTAGAGAGCAGATGCTGCATACAGCACATACTGAGAGTGTACCATGCCCGTCTTCACCCTTCTCACCATCATCGGTAAGTAGAGAATGATCGATTATCTTTCATAAGTTGTTAATTAACTTACCCTGACCTGACCCTATAGAGGAAGCCCAGTGAGGTTTGTGGGCGATTGCTGAGTCCTGGGTCATTAGATACTTTTTAGTAATCCAATATTTGTGACTTCATATGCATAACTATGGAGCATTTGACATTGTGGGTTGTTTATCATGCTTTATACTAGTCAACATGTGCGGAGCCTTTGAATTGGCAAGCTCTGTCTGTAGGTTCTTTTAGAGCCTGTGGATATCCTTTCAAGACTCACTACAGTGAGCTAAAAAAGGACAACCACAAACTTGGTTTGACTGTGTATTATATGGTCTCTCAGTCACTTGAATGGGTACCATATATTACTACATTAACCTTACAGAAGCCGCAGGGAAGCACAGGATATGGAGATAACCCTTTAATTCTACAGTGGGTACATGACCATGTTTTACTGCAGTAGTTCCTAAAAACTTTATGGGATAAATGTATCAATTCTTGTACATCAGATTTCTAGCTTGTAAAAGTCACAATTTTGGTACAAGTGCCAAAATTGTGAATTTTTGAGAATTTACATCCGGTCCTAAAACTTAAAAAAAAACATGGATGGGGCTTAATTTTAGGGGCCGCAGTGTGGTGCTCATAAGATTTACTATAATTTTTGCCAGAAATTAGGGTAAATTATAGTTGAAACGTACACCAGCTCGTCCGTCATGGAGGTGCCACCAGGTGTCAGAAGTAAAAATAGCGGCTTGCTTCTATTAATAGATTTGTTCTGTTTTCTCTGACGCAAACTTCACTTACACAAGTGTATGAAACGTCAGTCTCAGTAAATATGCTCCATTGTACCTTTTCTAAATGAGTCCAGTGACTTTCCCTTTCTTTCAGCAGCAGAATATACAATGAATTAATTATATTATATACTGTTTCCTTGAATTTCAATTTTTGAATTCAGTTTTTTAATAATGTTTTAAAATGGCAATATTTACTTAATATATAGAATTTATTTAGTTTTTTAAATTCTATTTATTACTGTACTTTTGTAAGTTTTTAATGCAAATTTCTACAAATGTGACTTATTTTTAACTTCAGTCACATTGCAGTGCCGCTTCACCACACTTGTACTACTTTGTGCTTGTAAAAGTAAAGTGGAAAGTAGTAACTGAGAAGTCAAAATGAAACCCAGTATTAAAAAAAAAAAAGATAAAAAACAATATATGCATATGAATTGTTCACAACATTTATGTACAATTTTCTCACAGAAGTATTGGACACACATAGAAGGTGATGACATTGGATTTTATTCCTATTTTCTATATGGTGTTGAACTGCCTTTGTCCTCAATGACTGCAGTAACCCTCCACAGTCACTTTCCACCAAATTCCCATAGATGTGTGGAGGGATTTGCCTCCATTCCCCAAGGATAGTTTTAGATAATGATGTGGGAGATGATGGGCATGTTGAGTATGCACAGATACTGCGTTCTAGTTTGGCGAAAAAGATCATAGAATGGTAGAGTTGGAAGGGACCTCCAGAGTCATCGGTTCCAACCCCCTGCTCAGTGCAGAATTTACTAAATCATCCCAGACAGATACAGTAGTGCCTTGGCATACGAGTGTAATCCATTCCGTGATGGAGCTCTTAACCCAAAACACTCATATGTCAAATCACTTTTCCCCATTGAAATGAATTGAAACGGCATTAATGCATTTCAATTCATTTCAATGGGGAAACTAACTACACTACATTGAAAAAAAACAAACATCAATACTCACCTACCGCCGGCGTTCCGGTCCTCACGATAGTCTGCGGTGCTGCTGCAGGCTGACGTGTCCTCCTCCATGACAGACAGAGCACTTCTTCCTGGAAGCGGAGCTTGAATACCCCGCTTGTGTGAGAACCTGGTACTGGCTCCTGAGCATATGGGTGCTGGCTGACTCCTGATCCTCCTGCTTCTTTGGGTCACATGCTTCCATTCCTCTGCTTCTGCAGGTACACTGGACAGTTCTTTTCCTTAAACATTTTGAAGACTTTCTTTTGCTCTTTCAAGGAAATCCTCACCTTCCTTAATGAGCTTCAATGTATCTATTCTCTCCTAAAGACAATGCACCTTTTCCTCCAGTAGAAACACAAGCTTGCATTTCTGCAGGTGAAGTTTGGCTTTTCGTCTGGTAGGTCTGCAATCATAAAGCATGTGCTGCAGCTCACCATATGGCTCCTCTCCTTTTCCATGTTGTCAGTTGATGTCCACTTCCAAACTTCTAAAAGTCAAGAATTGTCGTGAAGATACATAACCTATAGGACACTACTAAGTTTCCTCCGTGCAGCTAGACGCAGCAGTCTACTTGCTTACATTGATTCTTTGCTGTTCCCAGAATGCAGAAGGAATATGCAAATGAACTCCCTGCAGCTTCAATCTCTGGTCTGGTGATGTCCTCCAAGCAGCTAGACCCAGCTAACCCTGGCAATCTTCCTGCTTACAGTGATTCTTTGCTCTTCCCAGAATGCACAGGGAATATGCAAATGATCTTCCTGAAGCTTCAATCTCTGGTCTGGCAATTGCTCACTGGAATTGGGATCCGGACTGTGGGCTTGCCAGTGAGGTTTGCAGATATTCTGCTCCTCCACACTGCATGACGCATGACATGGTACTCGGTCATGTTGGTGGGGAACACGAAGCTGTACGCAAAGTATTGACACAGGGTAGGTGATGGTGCATTGTCCGAAATGCCTCTGTACCCATTGGTATTGAGTGTGGACTTCACTATCACCAATGGCCTTAGTCCTTTACAGTAGAAAGACCCCCACACCATAACAGAACCTCCTCCAAACTTCACTGTTGGTACGATGCAGTCATGTAGAAACTGCTCTCCTGTCAAGTGCTGCCATGCGATCAGAAGATGGTGTCCTGTGTTTCATCTGTCTACAACACTTGCTTCCACACATTCACAATCCGCCGCTCCAAGCCCCATCGCAGGCGCGCTGTGCAGTCACTGC
The DNA here is from genome assembly GCF_035609145.1 of Eleutherodactylus coqui. Taxonomy (NCBI): domain Eukaryota; kingdom Metazoa; phylum Chordata; class Amphibia; order Anura; family Eleutherodactylidae; genus Eleutherodactylus; species Eleutherodactylus coqui. Next base: position 216,154,803 of record NC_089842.1, on the reverse strand, counting down.
TGTGATGTTGTGCACATCCGCTCGTCCATTGTAACCCTTCATATGCAGTTGCCTATGGATGGTGTGGTGCTAGTGGAAGTCCAGTAGCCTGTGAGACCTCCTGAGTGAGGGCAGACGATGTGCCTGATGTTTTCACAGCACATACAAGGCTTCGTTGTCCACGTTCTGTCAGTTCATGAGATCTCCCTGTACGTTGGTGATGTTTTCCATTTCCCACTTACATCTCCAACAATAGGCTTTGAAAGGTCTAAGAGTGCTGTGATGTCCTGCACTTATTGGTTGGTGACATCCCCCCACCAGACCCCGTTGTCAGCTCTACAATTAGGGGCATCTTATGGTTTCTGTACTGAGATATGATGTGTGATCCTCTCCTTTATACCTAATGATCACACATCACCAGACAGCAAAGGAGAGGTGGTGGGGGGCCAATACTTTTAAATTTATCTGCTGCAAACTTTACTTAGACAAATGTATAAAGTGGCGGTTTAAGAAAATACGCCCCATTGTAACTTTTCTAAATGAGTCCAGAAAATGTCCCTTTCTTTCAGCAGCAGAATATACAGTAAATTATTTTACATACAGTACAGTTTCCTTGAATTTTCATTTTGGAGTTTAGTTTGTTAATGTTTAGCATTTTATTGAAAATATATTTCATTAGTTTTTTTATTCTATTTTTTACCGTTCTTTTGCTGAGTTTTTAATGCAAATTTCTATGAATGTAAGTTACTTATTTTTAACCTTCGTCACCTTGTGCTTCCTCTTCTTGTGCCTGTACAAGTAAAATGGAAAGTAGTGACAGAGAAGTCAAAATGAAACCCAGTGTTAAAAAAAAATGCTAAAAACCATACAAGTGTATTTTCACATGTACACATTTCCTCAAGTAACATAAAACTCCTTGAATACCTGAAGATCTTACTCAAAATAAAAGCCTCAAAGGGATGTTCCCGTCTGGACCAAGCATAGTCATGATGGGAGCACCACTAGAAACAAGGTGGCTGGGAGGAGGGATACTGTAGAGAGTGGCGGGGCTACACTGTTTCTGTATCTCCCATAGAAGTCATTAGGAGTTACGTATAGATTATAGCACAATGAGCTACGCTGTTTCCGTAACTCCATTGACCTTAGGAGTTCCAAGAACAGCTCAGCTGTTTCCATCCTCCTGACCACTCCTGGTCGGCGTATACACCCAGGCCGAGGAAGGTGTGGGCCTGAACTCAAAATAGCTGCATATTCCAGAGGTGGAATCTACACCATCTACACCTGTGGATATGCCATAAAAGTTCCAGATTGGAATACCCCTTTAATTTCAGCAGCTATTATCTCGCTGGTCCCGCCCATAAGGATAAATCCACCAATCCGGCATTGTCATACCTATTTAGGGCTGCAAAATACAAGTTATCCAAATTGTCCCTCTGGTTGTATTGTACATGTAATCTAGTTTTGTAGTAATTATAGACAGGATGTTGGTGAAATCTCATATTCATCTTTACTAATTATCTGTATTTTTATCTTTTATTTCAGTGCTTATCATGGAAATTTCAGGTAAATAATCCTCCAATTAGTGATAGAAGAAAATGTAACAATTTTACTTACATATAATGAACTCAATGATAAAACATTACAGAAGATCTCATGTCATTATAGCAGTGATGTCATCACCAGGGGGCGGGGCTGTCACCACCTCTCAGACATGATATACAGGCTGGTTGTCAGCAGTAATAGAGGATGTCACTGTAGTATAAGGTGTGTAAATCTCAAGTCTGATCTCATTTCATTATATCTGTGATGTCATCAGCAGTGGGCGGGGCTTGACTACCTCTCATACTGATATAGGGCAGTGATGGTGAATCTTTTAGAGACAGTGCCCAAACTGCAACCCAAAACCCACTTATTTATTGCAAAGTGCCAACACATTAGGGGGCAGGACTTATCATGATGTATCATTTTACCTCCGTCATTATAAAAAGGACAGGGCCATTTCAAAACAGATAGGGAGGAATGCCCTTTGTTTTTTCCTAGCTGGAGCACTGGAGGACCATTGGTGCAGATTTTGAATGTAAATCAGCTGCATACCTGATAAGACCGCACTCCTATGAAGATGTATTCCAGTGTACAACAATAAGAAAAAAATAACAGAAAAAATTATTAAAAAAGGTTAGGACTCACCTGGTGCAGGGGGTCCTTCTAATAGATAGAACCCCACACACCAAAAGTCCAGTTCAGCCTTACGGTGCCTACCCACTACAGTGGGTTTTTTTTCCAGGTGTGTATAGGACTTGTTAATGTTAAAATCGCAACGCGGCAAAATCGCAATTTACCGCAAAATCGCGATTTTGCCGCGTTGTGATTTTAACATTAACAAGCCCCATAGACACCTGGAGAAAAAAAACGCTGCGAATTTCGCAGTGAAAAAGAACTGTAGTGGGTAGGCACTCTTATTCGCATGAGCTACGATACCGGATCCCTGTCCTCTGACGATAGGGAGAGCATCAGCCAGGCTTGATAAATAAGGTAGTTACGCCTCCAAAATGCATTGCAGAGCTATCTTTAAGGAACGCTTCTGACCAACTATCTTTTGGACTGAAGAGTCTCTAAACCGCCAACCTACGTCATAGGCAGCTAATTAAGGGTTATCACAAGCAAACTTGGATATAGAGAGTTCTGCCTTAAATAAGCAGTCTTCCCACAAAAGTAAGTATTCCAGATTTCTTTCTGTACCACTACATTAATCTTCTCACATTTACTCAGAAGCACAGCTTTTCTTTACACATTGTTATATTTATTTGTCAGCTTGATGTATGCTGCCAATAACAGAGTGGCCTCAATAGTAATAGTGACCCCCACAGTGGCCTCAATAGAAATAGTGACCCCCACAGTGATTTCAGTAGTAATAGTGACCTCCATAATGGCCTCAATAGTAATAGTGTCCCCCTACAGTGGCCGTAATAGTAATAGTGTCCCCCTACAGTGGCCTCAATAATAATACTCACCCCTATAAAGGACTCAGTAGTAATAGTGACCCCCACAGTAGTCTCAGTAGTAATAGTGTCCCCTATATCGGCCCCAGTAGTAATAGTGCCCCAACAGTGGCCTCAGTAGTAAGAGTGTCCCCTATATAAACTCCAGTAGTATTAGTGACCCCCACCAGCCCCAGTAGTAATAGCTCTCCTCTGAAACCCATATACTTACATCCTCCTTGTCTTCAAAGCACTGCAGCTCCTCCGCTCGCCACTGTTGCAGACGGAAGTGTGCGCACCCAGAGTCCTCCTCCCCTCTCCTCTCCTCCTGCGGAACCAAGAAGGAGAAGTCAGGGGATTAGGATCCCGGGTGCTCACACTGTCATCAGTATGTGCACCTGCAACAGTGTCACTGAGTGATTACCAGCTGGGGAGCCATGACAACCTGGCTGGTAATCACTTTAATGTTGACCAGTTGTCGACGCATGTGCCCACAGAGAGGGCTCTGAATGCCTCCTTTGGCATACGTGTCATACGTTTGCCATCATGGATATAGCAGCTGTTTATCAGCTGTGCATTAATATATAATTATGTTTAAGGGGGTGTTTTTATTACTTTATGAAAACTTTTAGTTTTGGTTCTTTGCAGGACAGTCAGTCCGGTATGTGGTCACCTCTACTCCAAACTGGAACCACATTTACACAGGGGAGTCGGTGACTTTAACATGTGACGTTGGACCAAATGAAAACATCAACAACCACAACATCTATTGGTATAAAGACGATAAGAAGATAATACAACGAGAACAACATGAATTTACAATTCGCCAGGTGAAATATACTGATGCCGGGGATTATGAATGCAGGAGCGCTTCTGGTGTTCGCAGTCACGTATTCACATTATATGTTGCATATAAAGGTAAATCTTCCACTACAATTAGAAGTGTTATTAAGGCTCGTCTATTTGGCTGTACTTTCAGCTGTTTGCAAAAAAACAATCAAACCAGAACAAAGTAACTAGCTCAACACAACTAATATAACAAGCGGTTTCTCCAAATTCACCACGAAATGCCACTTTTACTGACTCCTGCAGTTACAGGATTATCCCCCCCATGACAATCGTCTTTAGTATTAGTAGATGAGAAGACAGGCTGGAGCAACTTCTGCTAGGTTCTTTCCTTTCAGTACAGGGATAAAAAAGGAAGGAAGGTGCTGCCTGCCCGCTGTCCGCCAACGGGTGCCCCACCCACAGTGCAATGATAGACTCATCTGCATACACCTCCCGCACTCTTACAACCATTTCTGGGTCTGCATCCCCGAAACATATGACTGGCTGCTTTTGAAAATGATTAAGGCCTCATGTCCATAGCTATATTAATATTTAAAATCCGCAGCGTTTTTCCCGCACGTGGATCCGCGCCCCATAGGGATGCATTGGACACCCGCAGGTAGTTAAATACCTGCGGATGTTATTTTTTCCTTCAGGCGCGGATCCGCGTGCGGGAAAAAAAACGCGACATGCTCCATTTTAGTGCAGGTCTCCCGCGGGGACGGCTCCCGTAGGCTTCTATTGAAGCCTATCGAAGCTGTCTGGATCCGCGGAACACCCATACCAGAATTAAAACTCACCTGTCCGAACGCTGTGGATCTTCCCTCCGTTGCGGCCAGATCTTCTTTCTTCGGCCCGACGGATGTGTCCAGCGCATGCGCACGGCATGCTGCTAGCGTGCCGAGCACATCCGCCGGGCGGAAGAAAGAAGATCCGGCCGCGACAACGGGGAGACCTGCAGCATCCAGGATAGGTGAGTTTATTCTTATTTTCAGCCTCATGTCCGCGGGGCCTACAGAAAAATCAGTAATTCCCTTGTTTGATCGTTTATCGACTAGAAGAGTTGTGCCCCCAGCCCACGTGTTTTACTTCTTCTCAAACTAAACTTTGGTATTTGTAGAGAGCCTTTTGCTGTTCTGACCTCCTGCAGACATGACCCGGGGAGGCCAGAGTACCCTTATGCTGCGGCCATACCTCTTCCCGAATAACAACAAACAACTTCCTTTTGGATAAAGTGGCCACAGTAGGCAATTTACTAACATACTAAAAGGCTACATATTTTATAACACATACGAGGGGGAGTCCATGGAGCCACAAAATCTGGTGCTGCACATCTCCCATCAGGGAAAACTGTTCTCCCCCGCATACCAACAGGCTCAGGGGCACCACAAGCCGCCCTTGGGTGGCTACTACTACTGTGACTTACGGCCGGAGAGGGTTACTGCCCCTGCCACTAGCCATGTCACACCGTACCAGACACCAGCAAATTACACGAGCAGGAAGTCTTAACAGGTGAGACCGTGCCTACCCTACTCCCCCCAAACAAATTTCAACTGACTCCAAGGACCCCCCACCTGCCATAGCCAGCACGGCTTAAACCTAAGCCCGCGCAGCCCCCACAAATACGAACCCTTTTATATACCCTCCTGAACTGCCAAGGCCCACATGTCGATGCCAACATCATTCAAGTGCACCCCATCATCTAAAGAAAACTTCCCACCCCTTTTTCCAGCTCAACATGCCGTACACTATTCCCCCTGTTCTGAGAAACAAACCTTGAGATGTGCCTATCAAGCTTAACCAGTGCTTGATTAATTCCCTCTAATGATCTGATTAGCCGCCGATGCTTACGTAGAACAATTTTCCTCTCCCCCGGCTCTCCCCCGCCGCCCCCCAAATCTTTTCGGACAAGTAGGCAGTTATTTGAAAATGCCAATGCTCGCTCATCTCTAATCACTAACCTAGGAAAAAGGCTACAGAGCCTTAAAAAGTCATATTGAATATCCCTTCTTAATTCTCGCGCCGGTCGGCTTCTCAAATCATTCCCCCCCACATGCAATACCAGGATATCTGGACACCTTTTCATCCCCCCAAAGCGATCAACCTGCCTTAACAACTGACAACACTGCAATACCCCAGAGGGATGACTCCGGACACTTGACTACTGTGCAGAGCTGGGAGGGATAAGTGTTGGCTTGTCATGGCGGCACTTACCAGGCTCTGGCCCTGGAGGGAATCCAAGGCCAGAGCAGGATTGCAGAACACCTTCGACACCCCTAGGAGAGAGAATGCCAATTAGCAGGATGAGGGGGGTAGAAGTTATCACTCGAGACGCCACCATTTTCACACACCGGTATGCTATGCGGCTGAGAAATAACACACTTGTATATAGTACCACGGGTCCCCAGGAACAGTTAGGGCTTGGTATATCTTTACTTATTGAATAAACTTTTACAAACAGGTTTTCGAGGCAATGCAGGTACAATTCTCTTCAAGTGCCAGCAGGCTAGAGCTCAGAGGTCAGGGAGGAAACACAGGATAAAGACGGTCCTACAGTCCACGTTATCTGTACGGTACCGCTCCTGAACTGGGAACACTCCAGAGGAGGAAGGGGGGTAGGGTTCACTCCACAGACTCTCTGGCAGACAATTATTTGAAGTGAAAGACTTAACCATAACACTCCGCACGGTAGGCACGTGGGTGTGTTTCCGTAGAGTACCTCTGTGTGGTGATCAGGACTTTGGACGGCCATACAGTCTTGAGACTCACTCCATTCCCATCCAAACTTCACTCGCTACGGGATATCTCTCCTCCTCTTTCATCTTCCCTTACATGGAAGCTGAAGATGCTTCCATGCGGCTCTGTATTAGCACTCTCTCTGGTAGCTCGTAATATGGAACTTCTTTCCCGTACGGAATTTCTGTTCAGCAAATCCGCCAGTGGCTCCTAATCCCGTGATCAGCCAGCCATGTGGACGAGATTTTGCAAAAATCTCATCCACACGGAGCAGCCAATTCATCGCGGCAAAGCTGAGCGGAACTGGCGATGGGGCGCGTAATTGACAGGCGCAGCATGTCAGTTCATTTTTTTTCCATTGCGGCCTCACTCCTCTCTATTGGGGGAGAAAGCTGCAACAGAATGCTGGCAGCCGAACTGCTCCAAAACCCATGGCGAAATGCCGCGGATTTTGAAGCTGTGGCTCTCCTGCAAAAATCTCACAGCTTTTTGGTATGGCCAGGCCGCAAGATTTCCGTGGCAAATCCGCCCCTTGTGAACCCAGCCTGAAATATCCATCATGTTGACTTCCCCCTTGTGTCCAAGTCTATTGAATTTGCACATGAAAAGAGGGGACATCTCTTCCGATTTGCACATGGAACTGGTTTAGCTACCTACTCAGTATATTCTGGTTTGAAGGTCAATATTGTAATTAAAATGGTTAAATGAAATCTAAATAATCATACATTTAGTATTTTTCTAACAGACCCTCAAAGCAAACATACATTTCCCCCTTTACCTTATCATCCAAACAAACCGACTCCCCCTCTTTTTTGGTCTGCACCGCTACCAACACTCTCCCTGCAAGCTGCGCACTACATGCCCCCAAACCAGTTCTGGGGCAAGTAACAATGCCCCCCATCACTCCCGACACCCTGCGTAACCCACGTTGCCACCGGAAACAGTGCCGCATTCCCAACCCCATCCCCCACTTACAGCGCTGTAACAAATCCCTTACACTCCCCAACAGCGTCCTTAACTCTCCACCTCCCGCACTATGCAAAAACTCCCGATCCCCCACTTCTACACCTGCACCCCCTAACTGACCTGCAAACAAAGCATTAGACAAACAAAACACCGAGCCATGCTCACCAGGCTGCAAGGAAGCTGTGTCACCACCAGCCGGCCCTCTGGAATCCTAACGGTCAGCGTTGCTCACCGCCTCATCCGAAATCCATTCTTCTGCCTCCGCCTCCTGTGCTGCATCCCTGAGTGCTTCTGCTTACTGTTCCCGATGCAGAACAACCAACATTGACCTAAACGTGGCTGAATGGCTACCAGAATGTCTCTGTCACCGTTCGATGACATCTTCCCTCTGCACCGTACCAGACACCAGCAAATTACACGAGCAGGAAGTCTTAACAGGTGAGACCGTGCCTACCCTACTCCCCCCAAACAAATTTCAACTGACTCCAAGGACCCCCCCACCTGCCATAGCCAGCACGGCTTAAACCTAAGCCCGCGCAGCCCCCACAAATACGAACCCTTTTATATACCCTCCTGAACTGCCAAGGCCCACATGTCGATGCCAACATCATTCAAGTGCACCCCATCATCTAAAGAAAACTTCCCACCCCTTTTTCCAGCTCAACATGCCGTACACTATTCCCCGTGTTCTGAGAAACAAACCTTGAGATGTGCCTATCAAGCTTAACCAGTGCTTGATTAATTCCCTCTAATGATCTGATTAGCCGCCGATGCTTACGTAAAACAATTTTCCTCTCCCCCGGCCCTCCCCCGCTGCCCCCCAAATCTTTTTGGACAAGTAGGCAGTTATTTGAAAATGCCAATGCTCGCTCATCTCTAATCACTAACCTAGGAAAAAGGCTACAGAGCCTTAAAACATGTCATATTGAATATCCCTTCTTAATTCTCGCGCCGGTCGGCTTCCCAAATCATTCCCCCCCACATGCAATACCAGGATATCTGGACACCTTTTCATCCCCCCAAAGCGATCAACCTGCCTTAACAACTGACAACACTGCAATACCCCAGAGGGATGACTCCGGACACTTGACTACTGTGCAGAGCTGGGAGGGATAAGTGTTGGCTTGTCATGGCGGCACTTACCAGGCTCTGGCCCTGGAGGGAATCCAAGGCCAGAGCAGGATTGCAGAACACCTTCGACACCCCTAGGAGAGAGAATGCCAATAAACAGGATGAGGGGGGTAGAAGTTATCACTCGAGACGCCACCATTTTCACACACCGGTATACTATGCGGCTGAGAAATAACACACTTGTATATAGTACCACGGGTCCCCAGGAACAGTTAGGGCTTGGTATATCTTTACTTATTGAATAAACTTTTACAAACAGGTTTTCGAGGCAATGCAGGTACAATTTTCTTCAAGTGCCAGCAGGCTAGAGCTCAGAGGTCAGGGAGGAAACACAGGATAAAGACGGTCCTACAGTCCACGTTATCTGTACGGTACCGCTCCTGAACTGGGAACACTCCAGAGGAGGAAGGGGGGTAGGGTTCACTCCGCGGACTCTCTGGCAGACAATTATTTGAAGTGAAAGACTTAACCATAACACTCCGCACGGTAGGCACGTGGGTGTGTTTCCGTAGAGTACCTCTGTGTGGTGATCAGGACTTTGGACGGCCATACAGTCTTGAGACTCACTCCATTCCCATCCAAACTTCACTCGCTACGGGATATCTCTCCTCCTCTTTCATCTTCCCCTACATGGAAGCTGAAAGTGCTTCCATGTGGCCCTGTATTAGCACTCTCTCTGGTAGCTAGTAATATGGAACTCCTTTCCCGTACCGAATTTCTGTTCAGCAAATCCGCCAGTGGCTCCTAATCCCGTGATCAGCCAGCCATGTGGACGAGATTTTGCAAAAATCTCATCCACACGGAGCAGCCAATTCATCGCGGCAAAGCTGAGTGGAACTGGCGATGGGGCGCGTAATTGACAGGCGCAGCATGTCAGTTCATTTTTTTTCCATTGCGGCCTCACTCCTCTCTATTGGGAGAGAAAGCTGCAACAGAATGCTGGCAGCCGAACTACTCCAAAACCAATGGCGAAATGCCGCGGATTTTGAAGCTGTGGCTCTCCTGCAAAAATCTCACAGCTTTTCGGTATGGCCAGGCCGCAAGATTTCCGTGGCAAATCCGCCCCTTGTGAACCCAGCCTGAAATATCCATCATGTTGACTTCCCCCTTGTGTCCAAGTCTATTGAATTTGCACATGAAAAGAGGGGACATCTCTTCTGATTTGCACATGGAACTGGTTTAGCTACCTACTCAGTATATTCTGGTTTGAGGGTCAATATTGTAATTAAAATGGTTAAATGAAATCTAAATAATCATACATTTAGTATTTTTCTAACAGACCCTCAAAGCAAACATACATTTCCCCCTTTACCTTATCATCCAAACAAACCGACTCCCCCTCTTTTTTGGTCTGCACCGCTACCAACACTCTCCCTGCAAGCTGCGCACTACATGTCCCCAAACCAGTTCTGGGGCAAGTAACAATGCCCCCCATCACTCCCGACACCCTGCGTAACCCACGTTGCCACCGGAAACAGTGCCGCCATTCCCAACCCCATCCCCCACTTACAGTGCTGTAACAAATCCCTTACACTCCCCAACAGCGTCCTTAACTCTCCACCTCCCGCACTATGCAAAAACTCCCGATCCCCCACTTCTACACCTGCACCCCCTAACTGACCTGCAAACAAAGCATTAGACAAACAAAACACCGAGCCATGCTCACCAGGCTGCAAGGAAGCTGTGTCACCACCAGCCGGCCCTCTGGAATCCTGACGGTCAGCGTTGCTCACCGCCTCATCCGAAGTCCATTCTTCTGCCTCCGCCTCCTGTGCTGCATCCCTGAGTGCTTCTGCTCACTGTTCCCGATGCAGAACAACCAACATTGACCTCAACGTGGCTGAATGGCTCTGTCACCGTTTGATGACATCTTCCCTCTGCATTAGAACGTGCCCCAGTCCACCCCCTGGCTGGCACAGCATCAATAGGTGCCACCGTGCTGAAGCTCCTTCTGCTCCCGCCCTCACAGCTGCCACAAGCCCCAACGGCTGTTCGACCTCCCGATATCCGGCTCACAGATGTTCCCCCAGTCAGTACATCCGGGGGAGTGGGAAGACGATCGTATGTTCAGCCCGCTCCCTGAAGACTGGCGCCACAGGCCTGCCCCTCGACCGGGGTGAGACCTCCTGCACGCCGGGCCTGCCAGCTGCTGTGTATGACTCCATCAGAGCCTCGTCTCCCTGCCCTGAGGCGAAGGCTTCTTTAACACGAGTGCATATAGTGGAAACGCCCGGCCAATATGCGCTGTGATCTGATGCATTGGATTCTATTGCATCAGATCACATGGGTGTATTCCTGAGACGTAAAAGCACCCAGCCGGCCAATATAGCGCTGGGCATTTTTACGTCTTTTGGAACTATCTCTTGGGCCGGAATGTGTCTGCCGCTGTATGGGAGCCCCTGGCAGCTGTCATAGGTGGGAGGGAGTTTAGCAGCATGGCTGCTAAACTCCCTCTGCTCTCCACCCCCCCCCCCCCCATGCAGGCTCACTTCTCGTCTCCCCGCTCATTCTGTACAGTGGAGGGGGGGGGGGGGGTGGAGATGGGGCAGAGCTAAGCTCCATCCCTCTCCCAGCCCCTTGTCCATAGCCATCAATGGGAGGAGGCGGGGTGGCCCTGCGCTTAGCTCTGCCCGCCCCCTCCCATTGCAAAGAACAAGTGGGGAGGAGACGAGAGGGGAGCCTGTGGTAGGGAGGCATGTAAGCCTTTTACTCTTCAGCTCAGTACTATGGAGCAATTCCAGCAACCTGATTGGTTCTGATTCACAATTTCAGCAACCTTATTGGTTGTTTAGGTTGTCTGATTCAACCTGATTGGTTGTTTGGGTTCGCTGATTCAACCTGATTGGTTGTTAGTACTGAGCTGAAGAGTAAAAGGCTAATATGCGATGGGGAGGGAGGGGAAATGGGCGACAACAGGGTGAGCTCGGCGCATATACACCGGACCCCATGCCATATGAACAGACGCACAAACGTTAGATTTGTGCGCCCGTTCACCAGCTTCTATGCCCCAGATAAAGCGTATATAGCCTGGCCATGAAAACACCAGCAAATATGCGCTCATGTGAAAGAAGCATTAGGGAGAGAGACGCTGCCATGAGAGTCCCCAATGGGACTCAGTACCCGCCGGTGAACACAAGGGGTGCTTTCCTCTTCCATGAGCAGTGTTGGCACACCACAACCTCTGCTCCTTCACAACTGAAGCTTCAGCTGCCCCGTCGACTCCGCTTAGCACATTGGACACCTGAGCCAGTAACCAAACTGTCCCTTGGACGCTGCCTGCCCTCCGGAGCTCCTGCAGCATCCTCTCCACATCAGCCATGTTTCTTTTCACAAACATAAGTCCTGCACTTTCACCGTTGTTCCTTTCTTCAAAAATGGCCCTTACTCCCCTCCCCCCTTTTTTATATTCCCCCACACCTCCTTCTCTTTCAGCCAATCGCCGTTTTCCACTTAGGGTTGCCACCTTTGTCACGAATAAATACTGGCTATGGTAAAAAAAAGGGGGCGTGTCGGGGGCGTGACTTATCACAGCATTTTTTTCCTCCTTTATCTCCTGGATCCTGTCCAGCGGCTGTGCGCATGTGCAGGATCCAGGCCAGCATGTTCTCGCCAGTAGATGACGCTTAGTGTGATTCACATGTCATCTACTCACGAGAACACGCTGCAGACGCTCGCATCGCATACAATCTACACATATATAATTATATACATGAGATACCCAGGTTACCCCAGCATGGTCCATATCACTATATACAGTAGATATACCTCCACTGTATATAATGATGCTGATGTGACCTGGATATGTCCTGTATGTCAGTGTTCCCCAACTCCAGTCCTCAGGGACCGCCAACAGGTCATGTTTTCAGGATTTCCTCAGTGTCGCATAGGTGATGTAATTATTGTCGGTGCCTCAGACATTGCCACAGGTGTTCCTACTATAGAAGATCCTGAAAACATGACCTGTTGGTGGTCCCTGAGGACTGGAGTTGGGGACCCCTGCTGTATGTAATTATATGTACAGCTGGTATAACGTATACCACCTAAACATACAAGATTACATGCAGTACATGGTGCATACGTCGTACCGCATGTACTGCTCCTCCGCTCTTCTGGTCCCAACAATGTCACTGCAGCATCGTCCAGACATGCATCCTGATCCCCACACATCGCACACACACAACGCCACTACATCGATCCTGACCCCTAACATCACACATACAGCTCCGCTACATCCATCCTGATTCCCACACGTCACACACACAGCTCCACTACATCCATTCTGATCACCACACATCATACGCACAGCTCCACTACATCCATCCTGACCCCCACACACATCACACATACAGCTCTGCTACATCCATTTTGACCCTCACACACCTTACACACAAAGCTCCACTACATCCATCCTGACCCCCACACACATCACACACACAGCTCCGCTACATCCATCCTGATCCCCAGACATCACACACACAACTCTGCTACATCCATTCTGATCCCCACACATCACACACACAGATCCGCTAAATCCATTCAAATCTCCACACATCACACACAGCTCCACTACATCCATCCTGATCCCCACACACATCACACACACAGCACCGCTACATCCATCCTGATCCCCAGACATCACACACACAACTCTGCTACATCCATTCTGATCCCCACACATCACACACACAGATCCGCTAAATCCATTCAAATCTCCACACATCACACACACAGCTCTACTACATCCATCCTGCCCCCCACACACATCACACACACAACTCCACTACATCCATCCTGACCCCCACACACATCACACACACAGCTCCAGTACATCTCTCCTGAGCCCCACACAACATCACACACAGCTCCACTACATCCATTTTGACCTCCACACACACATCACATACACAGCTCCACTACATCCATCCTGACCCCCACACACATCACACACACAGCTCCAGTACATCCATCCTGACCCCCACACAACATCACACACAGCTCCACTACATCCATCCTGATCCCCAGACATCACATACAGGTCCGCTACATCCATTTTGACCCCCACACACATAACACACACAGCTCCACTACATCCATCCTGACCCCCACACACATCACACACACAGCTCCTTTACATCCATCCTGACCCCCACACAACATCACACACAGCTGCACTACATCCATCCTGATCCCCAGACATCACACACAGGTCCGCTACATCCATTTTGACCCCCACACATATCACACACACAGCTCCACTACATCCATCCTGTTGTCACAGACTGAAATCCTAGTTTTATTTCTTTTTTATAAAAAACTTAACCTTTAATAAATAATATGCTTAAAAAATATGCTAATATAATATGCTTAGTAAGGAGAGAAGGCTTTAGTAAAAGAACTGTTAATTACGTATGCAGATGATGCATTTCATTATTCACTGTATATCGCATGAGTCATCTTCACCAAGGACAATCAGTTGTGAAGGGTTTATAGACTCTTTTGTGGATCTCTGGGTTAGTTCCACATCCGTTTCTGTAAGTAGGAGTGCACCAGTGATGTTTATGCGCTCACTTATACTGGTTGCTAGATATACAGGAATTGAGTAAATAAAGTGTCTATGATCCTTTGAGAATTATTAGATTAATGAAAAGAGACAGATGATCTCCTTTTTTGGTTCTGTTCTCTATATATACAGTGCTCAACGCGTTTCCTCGCTCATGCGATTCATCAGGAGCAGTGTTAACGAACACATAGAGCCACAGGGTACAATCAGGATCTACGACTCTCTATTTATAAGAGACTTAATCCCATAAATTCTTTCGTCACCAATGGGATTACTTGTACGAACTACATAAGATCAGACATGACTAGCGTCTGCATACTCAATAATAAAATGTCAATTATGAGTCTATAACGCTACGCAACCAAGAAATCGTCCATCCAGAACGCCTTATGCCGTTGCGATTTGTGCTGCACATGTACTAGTGTCTATTTCTAGACCACCAGAAATTGCTACCAGGGGCTCACCTAGGGCTTTTGTTAAGATTCTGACAACAATCTGTCTTGGATTCCTGACAATTTTTTAGTCAGGCTAACCTAATATAGTCCCTAGATTCCTAAGGTTGTAAAGCCCCCTAATTTATCAGGGTACTGGCATCTAACCTTAGTTCCCTTTCTATGCTCAGGCACTAGTGCTATTCACCAGTGACCTGGCTTTGTGGAGTAGTCAGCAGCACACAAAATAATAAACTGGCAGCAGCTCCAGCCTTAGTGGTAGGCTGGAGGCATCTAATGTGCAGTCAGCTGAATGTTCCTTTTTAAAGCCCTGAAGCGACACTCCCCCCTGTGGGTGTGTACTGCCTGGCCAATCAGCTCTTACCATGATCATTGCATGGGCCTGTATGTGAGAGACTCCAATCCTCTAGTTTGCTTTTTATTTCCAAAAGAGATGTGGACTATTCAAGCAGGGATGGGATGCCATAATGATTTGTGTCACCCGATCTAGTGTGGAGCTCTTTGATGACATAAAGTATAGCTCCGTGGGGTCGCATGGTTAACTTCCGGGATCACCTGATCAGTGTCACGTGACCCCCCCCCCCCATGTTTATTTGTGCAGCGTTACAAGAAATAAACCTCCTTTTTCCTTTCAGTATAAAGGGAGGGAATAGGATGTGCAGGGCTGTAGGTACAAGGCCTACAAAAATATTTGGAGCACGGAATTGTTCCGAGAGGCCTACGTTCTTTTATACTCCCACCAGCACGGTGTCGCAATACAGAGTTTCTTCAAAAGTGGGAAAGGGAGGCCACTGAAGGGTCCCTCAGATTGATGAGATTGCTATTGGATGAAGAAAAAGAGACATTGGAAAAAAATACGAAAGCACTAAATGAAGCAATAGCAAAAATTAAGGTCTTCTCAACGGACCCGGAATTTGTAAGGAAAGAAAGAGGTCTACAGGAAAATATTGAAAAATATACGACATATATAAAAGAGCGGAAACATCTATATTTTTCCCGTGACCTTCAAGACTTTAAAGATAATAAAGTCTACATGGTTCCACCAAATCGCTCTGATACTGTTAAGGACCGCTAGGTCACATTAACCTTTCAAGCCTTGGGTTCCAAATCAATTCGCATCCGGTGCACCACGGAGGCCAAGAACCACACAAAGTCGGTTTCTAGTTCTCCTCAGACACGTAGAGAGAGCCTCGGCAAGTATATAGCTCACTCTGCTTAAGGCGTACGTACTCTGAGCGTTTATTGACTGAGTATAGTTCAAATACAGGAAAGGAATACGTCATTAGTCATGGGGTTAATCTTATTGGGTTAGAAAAACATCAAGAATTGTGCTTTGTTCAACAATCAGCGCAGTGAGAATAAATATGTGAAATGTCCTTCAAATGATTATTCCTCCCTTGTGAGTTTGGATGATCGCAGCGTCTTATCAGCGCGATTTGCTCTTTTCCCAAAGCTCAGGACGTGGGGGAGTCTCTTCTGATAGCGACTGTACCAGGCAAATGTTCTCGGATGAATAGAAAAAAAAACAAATCATTAGACATTGCACCGAAAGTCATGCAGTAGAGGTTATTTCTGCTTTAATTATTGTTTCACTACACACAAGCTTATTTACATCTTATAATGCTCCATTTTGTATCTAGCGGCCATTTTGAGACAGATTCTTCCATTTTATGGACCTGTACCTTCTCAATACTGACCTTAGTTCCTCGGAAGGAGACTGTACAGAAAGTGACTCAGCAGTAAGACCGAAATCCAATCCCTTCCGAGGTAAAAATATAAACAAAAATAGGGGCAACCCAAGGGGCTACAATAGAAGTAGAAACCAACCGAAACATAGCGGTTTTTTAGAACAGCCCATCGGCCAATATTTTTTGAGAGAACGGAGAGATCACGTTCAGTGACTTCCATTACCACACATTTGAAAACTCGCGATACGACACAGGACACAATGAATCTAATATGGGAGAACTCGAGTAAGGAGGATAATAAAATGAGAGTCATCAACCTCTCACCCCGAGTTCTCAGAAGGGGAAGTGAACGTCTTAGAGAGGGGCTTGTCGTTTCAACAGATTCGGCTGGACAAGGGACATGGCCCTCTTTTTGCGTAAACTCAAATGGAGAAAATTCTACGCTGTTCAGGAGAGACAAAAAATAACTGAATTGGGATTAGAAATGAATGATCTGCAGGGACTAAGGACATTGGAAGCATTGGAGAATGAAAATACCAAAACACTAGGAGAAGGTCCTTTCACAGAGTTGAGACTTAACAGTACAAAAATGCACCCCCCCCAATCAGTCAACCTTTATAGATATATTCAAGAAGATCATCTTGAATGAAATAAGGGATTTACCGAATCCTAGAGGACGGGGGGGGGGGGGGGGGGTAATATGAACACCGAGGAGTTACAAGCACTTCAAAATCTAGAAAATGATCCAGAAATTGTAATAAAAGCCTCCGACAAAGGGGGTAATACCGTAGTGATGTCTCGAGAGGGTTATATCAGAATGTGTGATGCATTACTAGGGGACGGATCAACATACAGACCATTACCGTCAGACCCCACAGACGTGTTCTTGAGGGATCTTAAGTCGATTCTGGATGAGGCGCTACTCCATAAATTGATTGATAAGACCGAGTATAACTTCATGCTTCCATTTCATCCAAGAATAGCAACATTCTATTCGCTCCCAAAAATACATAAGGGGCTTGACCCCCTCAAAGGAAGGCCGATAGTATCGGGTATCGATAGCCTATCCCAAAACATAGGGACGTATATCGATAAAATACTACGACCATTCGTAGAGGCACTGCCCTCATTTGTGGAAGATACATCGGACGTCTTGCGATGCATTGAAGGACTATATGTAGAACCACAGGTTATGTTGCCAAGTTTAGACATCGAGTCATTATATAGTTCAATTCCGCATGAGGCAGCTCTTAGGGCAGTCGAGCACTTCCTCCGACAAAGAGGTAATTATTTTTACCGACACAGTCATTTTGTTCTTGATCTCCTGAACTTCGCATTAACACACAACTATTTCCTGTTTAATGGCAGGTTCCTCCACCAGCTCAGGGGCACCGCGATGGGGAGTCCGTGTGCCCCATCCTATTCCAACTTGCTCCTGGGCTGGTGGCAGGATAAATGCGTATTCGTAGAACCCAATAACAACTGGACATGTCAGATCCTCCTCTGGGTAAGATTCATTGACGACATCCTAATACTATGGAATGGAACAACGTAGACATTTAATGAATTCGTCAGAATTCTAAATCATAATGAGCTCAATCTGCGTTTAATATCGGAAATACAAACAGAAACAATCGCGTTTCTGGATATTAAAATCTCGAAAACAACAGAGGGAACGTTGAAAACCTCCCTGCACAGAAAGGAAACAGGGACAAATAGCCTCCTGTCTTGGCAGAGTGCACATCCTTTTTCCTTGAAACGAGGAATACCGAAGGGGCAGTTTCTTCGAATTAGAAGAAATTGCTCCTCGGATGAGGACTTCAAACAGGAAGCCCATAAACTCAAAAAAAGATTCCAAGACCGAGGCTACCCCTCTGAGATCACTGATGAAGCCTATCAGGCAGTAGCCCCAATTAAAAGAGAAGAACTACTACTACCACAGCCAAAAAGAGCAGATGACACCATCCGGATCATCAGAACCTTCGATAAAGGGGTTCCAATGATGCGTAAATTACTAAACAAGCACTGGCACATCTTGAGAGATGACCCAGATTTAAGAGAAATCCTTCCAGAAACACCGAGCCTCACATTTCGGAGGGGGAGGAACATAAAGGATAGACTTATTAAAAGTCACCTACCATCGAGCTCTGGACCTAGGACGTGGCTAGGGGCCAACATCCCAAACGGAACATTCCCTTGTGGGAACTATTCAATTTGTGAAATGATCCAGAAAGGGGGGTACTTCCAAAGTGTGTCCACTGGTAAAAAATTCAAAATTAAAGAATTCTTTAATTGTAGATCGAGCCATCTAATCTACCTTGCCACCTGTACTTGCCCACTCAATTATGTGGGCAAGACAACACAACAACTGCGACGGCATATTCAGGGACATGTGGGCAACGTTAGGTGAAAAGAGAAAACCCCTCTGGCTAACCACATGCACGAACAGCATGGTGGTGACATTGGTCATCTAAAATTTCAGGCCATCGAATCTATTAAATCACAGGGCCGCAGAGGGGATCTCGATAAGCGCCTCTTACAAAAAGAAGCAGAATGGACGTACAGGATAGATAGCGTAGCACCTAGAGGTCTGAACGAGGTACTGTCCTTCTGCTCTTTTATTCAGAAACAGTGAATGACATGTAATTTCAATTGATAAGAATATAAGTATGAAATTATTGTGGTATACCGTTTTGAGGATGCACTCCAATATAATTGTCCAACCGACACTGTGTTCAAAACTGACCCCCTAGACAC
Organism: Eleutherodactylus coqui; assembly: GCF_035609145.1. Lineage (NCBI taxonomy): Eukaryota > Metazoa > Chordata > Amphibia > Anura > Eleutherodactylidae > Eleutherodactylus > Eleutherodactylus coqui. Next base: position 216,135,728 of record NC_089842.1, on the reverse strand, counting down.
TCGAGCCAATAAACATTTTTCTCAGCCACGCTGGGCACATATTGTTAAATCAGAAGGAATTGATCTTGTAGGTAACACATAAACGCCACCAACAATATAGCAGAGTATGGGATTATTACATTATATACATACCTTAATAAATAGGAGAGCCCTGCAAATATATCTTGGTGAGGGCAAATTATAACTGCTATCGTATGCTAGGGCTAATTATATATATAAAAAAGCATATGACATCATGCTTTTGGCATTCAAGTCATTTAAACACAGCATTGTGTATAAATATTTCTATATAAAAACGCTTTGGTTATAATTAGCATTGACATTGACGTACCCGAAGCCGATTTAAAAGTTACAGTAGGCCGTCTGCTAATCTGTTGGATGAGCGATAGAAATACATTTATCATTTCCCTATTCTCTTGATGTGCCGATAGACATGACAGGCCGATCATATGTGCGCTTAGAAGACTGTGCAATCCCCTCTTTCCCTTGTGAAAACAATCCAAGGGGTAGGCATGAGATAGTAAGAATTAACATTCCAATTATGATGTGGAAGGGCATATTATAAGATGAAACCGGAGGCCGGTCATGTGACCGGCAAGGGATGATGTAATGCCCCACCTGATCGAACAGGGGGCGGAGCTAGCCGGACGGGCGCTCCGTTGTTAGACAACATGAGGGACATAATGTGTAACAGCCCTATAACTGGAGTAGGAGCAGCGCTGCACATCCTATTCCCTCTGTATTGCGACACCGTGCTGGTGGGAGTATAAAAGAACGTAGGCCTCTCGGAACAATTCCGTGCTCCAAATATTTTTGTAGGCCTTGTACCTACAGCGCTGCACATCCTATTCCCTCCCTTTATACTGAAAGGAAAAAGGAGGTTTATTTCTTGTAACGCTGCACAAATAAACATGGGGGGGGGGGGGGAGGTCACGTGACACTGATCAGGTGATCCCGGAAGTTAACCATGCTACTCCACAGAGCTAAACTTTATGTCATCAAGGAGCTCCACACTAGATCGGGTGACACAAATCATTATGGTATCCCATCCCTGCTTGAATAGTCCACATCTCTTTTGGAAATAAAAAGCAAACTAGAGGATTGGAGTCTCTCACATACAGGCCCATGCAATGATCATGGTAAGAGCTGATTGGCCAGGCAGTACACACCCACAGGGGGGGAGTGTCACTTCAGGGCTTTAAAAAGGAACAGTCAGTTGACTGCACATTAGATGCCTCCAGCCTACCACTAAGGCTGGAGCTGCTGCCAGTTTATTATTTTGTGTGCTGCTGACTACTCCACAAAGCCAGGTCACTGGTGAATAGCACTAGTGCCTGAGCATAGAAAGGGAACTAAGGTTAGATGCCAGTACCCTGATTAATTAGGGGGCTTTACAACCTTAGCAATCTAGGGACTATATTAGGTTAGCCTGACTAAAAAATTGTCAGGAATCCAAGACAGATTGTTGTCAGAATCTAAACAAAAGCCCTAGGTGAGCCCCTGGTAGCAATTTCTGGTGGTCTAGAAATAGACACTAGTGCATGTGCAGCACAAATGACAACTGCATAAGGCGTACTGGATGGACGATTTCTTGTTTGCGTAGCGTTATAGACTCATAATTGACATTTTATTATTGAGCATGCAGACACTAGTCATGTCTGATCTTATGTAGTTCGTACAAGTAATCCCATTGGTGACGAAAGAATTTATGGGATTAAGTCTCTTATAAATAGAGAGTCGCAGATCCTGATTGTACCCTGTGGCTCTATGTGTTCGTTAACCCAGCTCCTGATGAATCGCGTGAGCGAGGAAACGCGTTGAGCACTGTATATATAGAGAACAGAACCAAAAAAGGAGATCATCTGTCTCTTTTCATTAATCTAATAATTCTCAAAGGATCATAGACACTTTATTTACTCAATTCCTGTATATCTAGCAACCAGTATAAGTGAGCGCATAAACCTCACTGGTGCGCTACTACTCACAGAAACAGATGTGAAACTAACCCAGAGATCCACAAGAGTCTATAAACCCTTCACAACTGATTGTCCTTAATAAAAAGTTGGTGAAGATGACTCATGCTATATACAGTGAATAATGAAATGCATCATCTGCATACGTAATTAATAGTTCTTTTACTAAAGCCTTCCCTCCTTACTAAGATTTTTTAAGCATATTATTTATTAAAGGTTAAGTTTTATATAAAAAAGAAATAAAACTAGGATTTCAGTCTGTGACAAAAGTTAAAAAAATACTGATCCTGTGCAGCGGTGATTTTTTGACTACATCCATCCTGACCCCCACACACATCACACACACAGCTCCATTACATCCATCCTGACCCCCCCCACACACACACACACACACAGCTCCACTACATCCATTTTGGCCCTCACACACATCACACACACAGCTTCACTACATCCATCTTGACCTCTACACACATCACACACAGCTCCACTACATCAATCCTGACCCCCACACACGTCACACACACAGCTCCACTACATCAATCCTGGCCTCCACACACATCACACGCAGCTCTACTATTTCAATCCTGGCCCCCCCACACGACAGACACACAGCTCCACTCACTCAATCTATCCATTCATAACTCCACAGCTCCAACACACACACACAGACACACAGCTGCAGAGTCCTTCATGTACTTAGCCCCTATGGTCATGTGATGCCTGACTCCTCCCACACAGGATATCTCATGAAATGACATCATCGAAGGCCCTGGAAGCTGTCGGCTCTGCAGGACTGTGTTTCCCCTGCCGGAGGAGAGTTAACCGGTGCTAGGGGGCAGTGCGGGCTCTGAAAATGCCAGCCTGCCATAGGGCCGGTAAAAAAAATACTGGCACCGGCCTGACAGAAAAAATACCGGCCGGGTGGCAACCCTATTTCCACTCCTTTTTTCTAGCAACTTCCTAACTTTCCAAATCCCTATTAGCCCTTTCACTACCAGCTCCCAGGCTACCTGCCCCCCCCCCCGTGTCATGCGCGGCTTCCTCTTAAAGGGGCCCCATGCTCCTTTGCTAAAGCCCCATTCTTGATGTGCAGTCAGACAGCAGCTGCTGACAGCGTTCCTAAGAATCTTAGTCTATTACTCTACTTATACTGGTGTGAGAAACGGCGGACTGAGTAAATGTGCCCCATAACATTTATGATGACAAGGGAATCAGTGGCCCAAACACATCTGGCGCCGCTTTTCTTATCTATGTTTTTTATGTTTTTTAAGGCTATAATAAAGACAGCGTGACCTTCAGTCCAAACTACAGAAATATATTTGTGGGGGAAAAGATGACTATGTCTTGTGACACAGGACCTTCTGCATCACGAAACCAGGAATATGTGTGGTACAAAGGTGGTAAACGACTCGAGGAGGAGCAAGAGAAAGATCTCATAATTGATCGGGCACGTCGTGAGCACAGTGGGAAATATGCATGTGGATCGTATAATTTGTATTACCCGGTCAGACTTGATGTCTCAGGTTGTGAGTATTTGCCCCAACTATGATGGGACATATCTACAAGATGTACGTTGTGAAATATCTGCTATTTCTTGTTTTCAGACACTTACATCATCCTGCAAACTCCCCCCAATATCTTGGAGGGCGACTCTGTGGATTTGACATGTCGCAGCAATCCATACTCTACATCCTACAAAGCTGATGAGAAGACCACAATATTTTATAAGGACGGAGCCATTATACAGAAATCAAAAGAGATTTTCCATCAGCCAAGTGCGAATAAATCCATGAGCGGGATTTACCGATGTGAAAAAACAGCTCAATATGGAGAAGTATTAAAGGCAAAAGAAATATTTGTATCTGTCCAAGGTAAGAATGAGGCAATGCACGGACCCAAGACCCCCATTCCCTCCAAACAGGTTCTAGTTGAAATGACTTGTACTAGTGGGGCAGACAAACTTCTGAGGAGGAAGCCTTCCCGCATACTGCACTCAAGCCTTGGTCTTGTCTGGATTTAAATGGGTGGTAAGAACCTGTAGTGGGATGCAACTGTAGTGGCCTAGAGTTAGGGGTCCCATCCAGCACCTCAGAATACCTGTTTTTTGTTTGTCCTGTATGTGGAATGAATCAGAGTTATGCGTATTATAGTTTGCAAGCATGAATGGGTTAATGTCTAGTCATGTCTGGAAAATGTATCGTTGTGTCTGTTTGAGAATTGGTTGTTGATTATGTGATGTGTGTTGAATTATGTTGGCGGAGTGAGAGGTCCAGAATCAGAATCTCAGAGTTGGAGAGAGTTAGGTCCTAAGTTCTGAGTTGGGTTCTGACCGGAGTGCAGAGCGTTTGTGAAGGAGACATGGAGAAGGCTGAAAGGTGGTCCGCTGTTCCCGCTTGGGCTTAGCTATTTCAGAGATGCTCCCCAATAGCCCCTAACCGCGAGGAGTGTATGAACCCGGGCAAAGGAAAGCTGCGCACGAGCCACTTGCTCCCGGAGAGAAAAAAAAACGCCCAAGAGCTAGAAAAGCATGAGTGACTGACAGTTAAGAGAGTGTTACCGGGAGACAAAGATCCGACCGATAACTTTTTTCGTTGTAGGGGGTCAATCAAACTCTGACCGTTGAGCGGATGCTGTCTGCTCTCAAATTAGTCTTTAGATATGGGTACCCATAGACGACACAAATGGACAACCACATGCAGGATGAGATTGCCAGAGTGAAGTGAATTTATTTGCAAAGTACAGAACTTTATAGAAACAGAAAATGCTTGCGTAAGATCTAATCACTGCGCATGTCCGAACCTGCTGGACATCTGGTGTTTTTTTAATGAACAATACACATCTTTCAAAGAGGTCTCCTACGTGAGCAATGCATCAATGTCCGATGATAACTGTATCAACAAAATGTTCCCAGACGCATCTCACTGGAAGGGAGTGAATTTCTCAAGGAAAGAGAAAGCTGATAAGAACATAGGAACATGTTCAGGGTCATTATTATAATTGGGATTTAACATTCTTCTAAGTAAAGAGTGAAATTAATACAGATACATGCATTTAGCAGAACAGCAAAAGGATACAAAATGGAGTCGCTGTAGTCAATAATTAATACACTTATCAATTTAAAAAGGCATAAACGTGAATTAACCCCTCACATTCCCCCGTTTTGGACATGGAGTCAAGACAAATATGACTCCTAGTCCATAAACACGTGATTCATATCGGCGAAGAGAAAGCTTTTTTCAGTACATTTAGAAATACATGAAATTATAACCTTAATTGCTCTATAAATGCATAATAAAATCATCACAACTTGTAATATACTTTGTAGGATCCCCATAAACCAACCTCCTAAACCAGAAAACCAATTGGCAGGGTTCAAAGCACTAAATGTGTTACCCCACCAGCTATCTCTGGTTTCTGAGTTTTCATTTGTCCATGCAAACAGTTCTTTTGACGGAACAGGAACAGCCAAGAAAGGAAAACCAGTGGCACTAGGTGTGTGTACAAGTCCAACAGTACTTGGTGGTGCCTAACAAGGTGGTTTTGGGCATTGTCCCTTTGCACCCTCTCACAAGGGCGAAGCATGGAGTGAAGAGTCCAAAGTCCATCAATAAACAAAATGTCCTTCATTTTCCTTCTCATGGGGGGGCAAAGGTAGGGCGTGAAAAGTCCATTAGTCCTAAAACAAACAACAGTTCTTTCAACTTTATAAAGTAGGTGTGGTCAGCAGGACTTGACAGGGCCCTTTGACTCTGGGCCCTAGGGATTTCCGGACACGTCTCTTTACGACCACCCAATCTCCAGGTAGTAGGGAATAAGATCCCTCTAGGTTGTCTGGGCCTGGAATGGGAGAAAAAGACTAGATTCTGGGTTACCATTAGTTGGTCACACAGGTGCTTTACATATCCGGCTACTTTGTCATAGCCCTGCTGTAGGGCCTGTGGATGATACAGCCCCAATCTTGGCATAAAACCAAACAACACTTCCTTTAACTTAAGCGTGCCATTTAGTCTGTTAACTTTGTCTAAGCTCTGCAGGTGTGAAGTGTGTACCTTTGTTTGAGTCAATCACTTCCGGTACCTCGTATCTGCGGATTACCTCATTCATCAGCTCCTGTACGATTACCTGCTTATTTACCTTGATAACAGGGTAGGTCTCCGACCTGGAAAGACATCATCAACAACAAGCACGTATTCATACTTCCCAATAAGTGGGAGCTAAGTGTAGTCAAATTGCAATCCCTGAAATGGGTAGAGTGGTCTAGGCAAGTGTTATGTGGCAAATTTACTTCTGCCCTGTTGCTTACGGCAAAGGTCATGCAAAATTGGACAAGTGATGATGCAGCAACTACAGGAAACCCAGGAGCCACCCGTCCGTGTTCAAGCGTCGACCTCATTGCTGCTTTGAACGGGGTGCTGGATGAGGCAAGCATCGCCACCATGCTGAAGGAGGTGCTAGAAGGCCTGGAGTACCTGCATAAGAACGGCCAGATCCTCAGGGATGTTAAGGCTGGAAACATCCTTCTGGGTGAAGACGGCTCCGTGCAGATCACAGATTTCGGGGTCAGTGCGTTTCTAGCCACAGGAGGCAACATTGTCAGGAATAAAGTCAGAAAGACCCTTGTGGGCACGTCATGCCGAACGGCACCGGAGGCAACGGAGCAGGCCAGAGGACACGACCTCAAGGCGGACTTCTGGACCCCCGGTAGGTGTGTCTTTCCGTGCATTCGCTGGGCCATCATGGAGCACAGGGACCTTGGCGGGCAAGTTCTGTTGACTGTTCGCCATTCACCGTCCCATTTCTGCTGCTCCCCTATTTAGTCCATTTGTCTTTTTCTTCATTGCTTGCTTGTAACTGTAAAGTCTTTAGCATATCAAAGTCCAAGTTCATATCAAAGTAATTCAAAGTCCAAGGTTTATATCAAAGTCCAAAGTTATTGTTAAATTCCTCTTTTCTTCTTTTCTTCCACGGCTTAAGGGCCGCTGCCTTTGCTGTGTGATCTGTGATGGCGTTGCCTCTTGTTTCTCTGCTGTAGGAATTGGTGTGAGCTTTCCACTTTGTCACCGCTGCACCATTCTTAACTGGTTGTCCTGCTGAGGTAACAAGCTGTCTGGCCTTCCATGTTAGGCCGTAATCATGAGCTATGCCAAATGCATACTGGGAGTCAGTGTAAATGTTTGCCGTCTTACCTTCTACCACTCCACACGCCTCAGTGAGGGCCTGGAATTCCGCTTCCTGTCCTGGGACATGCGGAGGAATTCTGCTTTTAGGACATCTTGTTGCGTGACCACTGCATATCCAGCGTGGAGTCGTCAATTACCCTGGTACCATCTACAAAAACAACTCAGAATATACATTATTAACAAGGGCTTTCAGTTAACATTTATTATGGCCACCTGTTCTGGCAACATGATGGCTTCCATTAGTAAACTTACAGCTTTTCTATTCTTGATGGAGGAAACACAAAAGGCTTAGTGATACATTGAGGTAACTATTTGGGTCAGGAGTACATAAAAAAAAAAGGTAAATCATCAACATATTACAAGAGGGTGGTGCCCTCGGGAATTGGCCAGGCGTCTAATATCAGCTTCATGCATCTGGTAAACTGGTTTTGGGCTATTCTGTGCCCCTTATGGCAGCACTGTCCAACAGTACTGCTTCCCTCTGAAAATAAATGCAAACAAATGCTGACAGTCTGGCTGGCCCTTTAAACTCTTTCTCTTTAACGGGGAACAAAAGGGGGTATTGGCTGGGAAGACACATTCTTTAAGGGCTTTAAATTAATGTAAAGAAGAGACAGTGTCTGCAATTGCATCTTCCTGGACATGTGCCAGGGGGTACTGATGGACCAAGGGGGCTAAGAGCTTGTTCCTCTGCGTACGTAAAAGTGAGGACGGGTAGAGGTGTCGCTTGGTCTGCTGCCATCCGACAGAAGGTCGGGTGACTTTCAGACCCGGGGTGTATACAAGCCTCACCGGACAGGTGAAGTTTGATACAACCTCCCAAGGGTCCCATCACGCAATTCTCAATATGCTTTCAGGACCTTCCAGCATAAGGAAGCGCGTGAGGTATCGTGACCCTTTAAACATTACCTCAAGCGGTTCAGTTTCTGCCAGCTGAATTGGCACTTCTGAAGCCCCTTGCACCGATTACCGCTAGACAATCAGGCTGGTATTCTATTTCAAATAGATCATAACCTTGTTGTAAAAAGGAAAAAGAAAAAATTAAAAATTTAAAATTTAAAAATAGCTTTAAAAATAGCTGACCTGCAATACCTAGATCACCTATATCTTCTCTCCCCCCCCCCCCCTTTTGAACTAGGGTACTTAATTGGAAGGGTAACCGAGTTCAAGGTAGTAGAAAAATGACAAGAGCACATTGTAGCTGGATTTGACGGGCCAGAAATAAGTGCTTGGGTTGCACTTGCGTGTATATGCTCCGGGTGTCATGGGGGGGTGAGGACCACTAGGGGGAGTTGGTTCAAGACCAACTCCGAAGATTTGTTAACCATTGCCTGTACTGTTGCCACCGCACAAACACATGAGGGAGCTCCTCGAGCCACTGGATTCTGAGTAGCATCCAGGTGGGCGTGGTTGTCCCCTGGACTTTTGTGTCAACACTGTCACCTGGCCAGAAAATTCAGTACAGGAAAGAACAACGGATGAAGTATAAAAGGGTGAGAGAAAAGAATGAGTAGTTGTATAAGAGCGAAAACAAAGTGGACCAATGGGGGCAGTATGAAAACAAGGCCCAGAAAGGTGCGGAGTTTGGCAGCAGGTGTAAGTACAGGTATGGCCGTCCGCACGTTTCTTCTATAGAGCATTCTCAGAAACAGTATAATTATGACTTGTTGGCAGGCTTCCAAATTATCAGCACACAGCACCTACATCACACATTAACTCTCATCCGTTCATGCAGTCAAGTCTCATTCAAATGTTAGTAAGAGTTCACACAGGACGTAACGCGTATGATTCAACTGTAACACACATTTAGCAATTATGCACACGTCCGACCAGTGACAGGACTGACATTTACACGAAGAACAGCAAAAACAGTAAAATTCACTGGATTCATTACGGGTTTCATTCTATTCAAGCAAGCAGAGTTACTCGTCCAGTGTTCTCCGCTCTAATCTTTTTGGCTTTTAGAGGTACGCATTCCTTCTCTGTAAACTCTCAATATACCCCCCCCCCTTTTGGAGACAAGGGGTGGGGGCGACTTGCAACTGCGGCTTTCACAAGAAGCACACATTCCTCTGTACTTGTATTCTTCCATTTTCAAAACCATACAATTCACACAATACATTCAACGTCTGTCTTTTTCCTCTGACTTTCATCTCTGGAACACAACAGTCTTATATTTTTGGCAAACAACCAAAAATATATTTCTCCGCACTGACTATCAAACCCATACAGCAGAGAAATGGTTAAACACATAAAAGAAAGGACAAAAGACTAAACGTATAACAAAAATTAGGTTACATAACATGAAGACACACAGACAATATTGGTTATTTGACACATAATTATTCACAGATTCTACATGAACTTGCTTTATGTCCCAAAAGGGACACAAACTATAAAAGAATTCCCTTTTTCTGATAATTACCGTATCCACACGTTTCTCAATCCATCTATTCTAACTTACTTTCCCCAACTTTTGCTTATCTCTGAATGTTTGAGACTTTGTGGGTCTCAGATCCCCAAAATTCTAACTTGCTTTTCTCAACAACTTACTAAATCCTCTCCTCACGGCTAACTTGCTTTGTCTGTCCTTTGTTATTTCTCTAACTTGCTTTTCCATATAGGCATACTCCTTGCCTTAAACATTTCTACTATATTTGATTATGGCCTCTACTCCTTTATCTAGACCGGCGTCTTTGATAGCTTTCGTGTGTTTTGTTCTGTACTGCCGCCAGAACTCATAGTTGAAAGTTTCTGCTCTTTTAAGCCCTATCAGCTTGTAAACTTTACGGGCTTGTTTATAATTGTCCTTCCCCTCTCTCTCCATGATTATCTCAATAGGGGCCAAGAAAGTCGTAGACTGTCTGGACCCCATACTAATAATTGGACTTGCCATTTTTGATTCACCGGTAAATCTGGCGGGTCGCGATGACCTTTTAATTCCCTTCTGCCAAGCCACGGCTGGCAGGACACGAATGTTTCTATGGACTTGATGTCCGCTGTTTCTACCTCAGTCCTTCGGGTAGATCAGGACAGCCCCTGCTGCCAGGTCGCAGCTGGCAGGACACGAATGTATCTTTATTAGTAAACCTTTTTATGGAGAGAGAGGAGACCACGTCTCACCTCTATACGCGGCCTCTGTGATCTTATAACAAATGACAGCTAGGAAAATGAGTGCGGCAGTCAAAATACAACAGAAAGTTATCAGTTCAATACTTACAGCAGACAGCATGGCAATATACACATGTGGGTTCTTCCGTCTAACACGGTTACCAAGAACACCGTAAATAACACAGGCAGAAGTATCCTATACACATACAGCAACAAACCTTTCTGTCGACACGTGGCTTTTGAAGACAGGGGGGCTCAGATCTTTGAGTGGTAAGTCAAATGGCTTACCTTACACCGGTGTTTTGTAGATCTGAGGTCCCGTGTCCCCTAGTCCGGATGGCCGGCAGGCAGGGTTGTCAGATATCGGCTGCAGGTAAGGAGTTAAATTCTGCCCCTCGTTGATGCGCCAAGTAATGTAGGGGGTCAATCAAACTCTGACCGTTGAGCGGATGCTGTCTGCTCTCAAATTAGTCTTTAGATATGGGTACCCATAGACGACACAAATGGACAACCACATGCAGGATGAGATTGCCAGAGTGAAGTGAATTTATTTGCAAAGTACAGAACTTTATAGAAACAGAAAATGCTTGCGTAAGATCTAATCACTGCGCATGTCCGAACCTGCTGGACATCTGGTGTTTTTTTAATGAACAATACACATCTTTCAAAGAGGTCTCCTACGTGAGCAATGCATCAATGTCCGATGATAACTGTATCAACAAAATGTTCCCAGACGCATCTCACTGGAAGGGAGTGAATTTCTCAAGGAAAGAGAAAGCTGATAAGAACATAGGAACATGTTCAGGGTCATTATTATAATTGGGATTTAACATTCTTCTAAGTAAAGAGTGAAATTAATACAGATACATGCATTTAGCAGAACAGCAAAAGGATACAAAATGGAGTCGCTGTAGTCAATAATTAATACACTTATCAATTTAAAAAGGCATAAACGTGAATTAACCCCTCACATCGTCTATTCTGTCTATACAGCACTATTCTAATTGTGCTTTGCACCAAAGACTGTTCTATTGTTATTGCTTAAAAAGAGTTAAGTAAACGGACAGGACTGAACTTTCCCGGTTCTCATCCAGAAAAGACACTCTGTGTGTGGACTACTTTATTCAACAGGAATTACATTGGAGAAATCCACCACAGAGGATGGAATGTTGGCGTCACGAGTAACAAACAGGACTACAGGTAACCACAGTTACTATTTGTGATCTCCCCCTGTTGGTAACGAGGTCGGGTCCTGAGCTACCCCTAGGGGAGGAGACGGTAGAGCCCTGTGACAAGGTTATCTCTCTACCCCGCTGTCTCCTCGGCTGAGGGCCTGTTCCTCGGACGCTGCATAATCCCCACAGGAAGCCATACTGAAGTCATGAAAAGGGGAAGCGGGTACTAGGACCTCATCCCACAGGTGGTTAGCAGTGTGGTGGTGTCAAGAAGCTGCTGAAAGGGGCCTTATTTTTATGCTTGCTATGTAACCCCCTACCACTTGGAGCAGGATTATAGTTATTTTATTTGACCAAAGTATTTTGGACATCACACTTATATTTCAGCACTGTATGCAGGGGCAGTTTGGGCCAGAGGGAGCAGGGAGGTTTGAGCACCCCAGGCTGGACCTCTGTAAATGTTTCTGACTGCCCTTCCCCCACTCCTGAAAGTCTGTCTGCTTGTAATTGTTACAATAGCTTGATGACACACACACTCATAAAGGATCAGATGTTGAATGCTACACATGCTAACTCACACAGCATAACCTCATGCCTCCTCCACCAGCTCCATCACTCAGAGTACAGCGAACGCTGGGGTCAGGAAAAGGTGGAGTGTGGTTATGCTGCACGAGATAGCGTGCAAATTGTCAAAGATCAGTCCTGTGTGAGTGTGTGTTATCAACCTACTGTACACTCTACAGGTGACTGGATTTCAGGGTCCACAAAGGTGGTGTTATAGTAATTGAAAAGACTACCGAAGGGGTGTCTTATTAAAAATTTGGGCCACAGCCGTAGTTCCGCAATGAATTGGGGACACAAAAGGGGGTGATATTGCTAATTGGAGCTACAGAGGTCCTATTACTAATTGGGGCCATAGAGGGGTCACTATTATTAATTGGGGCACTATAAGGCCTCATGCCCACGGCCGTGACGGACTCTGCCAGTGCAATATCGTAGCGGAGTCTGACACGGCACCCCCCCAAAGACACCATACTCACCTCTCCGGATCCGCCGCGTGAGTCCCATCCGGCGAGCCAGCACACATGCGCAGTGCAGCGTACGACGTGGCCAGTGGTGGCAGTGACGTGTAATCACGTGATACTTCCGCTGAGCTCACAAAGCATCCATTGACTACTACTACAGCGATTTCTTTCACGCTGTGGAATTCCACTGGAGAATTTCACAGTGTGAATATTGAGCTATTAGTTTCAATAGAACCTAATAGCTGCAGGATAACGCCGTTTCACGCAGCAGAAATCCATCAGTGGGCATTAGCCCTTACTTAGTGGAGCCACAGCAGGGGCACTATTACTTAGTGGAGCTACAGCAGGGGCACTATTACATAGTGGGGCCACAGTAGGGGTGCTGTTGGTGGAACTAGAGCAGGACTACATAAAGATTATCATTCAGAAAAGTGCTCAAACAAGCAAAAGTGAATGATAATTGTTTGATCTAAACACAAGCCAATGACCAAACGACAAACGAGAATCGTTCACTTTTCGCTCGTTATTCATTTGATACAGGTATATAAATTATCTTTGGCTCATTTGCTTTTTTTTATTCAGTTTAAAAAGCGATTGTTCCGTCGCTCTCTTACACTTTTACAGTGAATGTGAAAGACTGAACGATTCTCGTCAGAAGGAGCCAACAATGTATCTGCCTGTATAAACAGGCTGTATGGGGGCTCTACTATCTCCTCCCCTGGGGGTGGCACTGGATCAGTCCAAGTTACTGCTGGGAAAGTCTCACAGGGTAACCCAAGTAGAGGTTTACCTTAAGGTCCTTTTGTCACTTGTGACTCCACCTTTCTATTCTCTCTCTCTCTCTCTCCATATTCACATTTAAGGAAGTCACCCAGCGCTGCATGGCGGTTCCTCTCACTCTCTCAGTCCTCCAGCTCAATAGCAGGAAGGACTGAGTGAATTGGGCCCAGGGCACACACAAGGCAATCACTCAGCCTCTTCCATCCTGGGGCTCCTTGTAAGACAAAGTACAGTTTCTTCTAATCACTCAAAGTTCCTTAGACTTCCCCAGACTCCAACCAACTTGCATACTGACTTTTGCAAGAAGACCACTGTTTCACTACACCTTGCATACATATATATATATATCTCACATGGTCACATGACACACAAGAAACATTTTTCAGACATAACGCATACAGTACCCTATTCAGTGCTGCAGAGGTGCAATACACATCAAATTCAGGCAACACAGAAGACACTGACAATACAAAGGCACGAGATAAACACGTTCACACTTGTGGAGGGGCCCCAATAACTCTGGGCCACTACACTGTTTCTGGTACTGTATTTGTTATGAGCTTGGTTCTGGTACTGTATTTATGTTATGAGCTTGGTTCTGCTGCTATATTCAAGTTATGAGCTTGGTTCTGGTGCTGTATTTATGATATCAGCTTGGTTCTGGTGTTGTATTCATGTTATGAATTTGGTTCTGGTGCTGTATTTAGGTACTGAGGGTAATTCTGTTGCTGTGTTCATGTAAATAGATAAACAGGGTAAGGATGGAAGGACATGCTGTTGTTAGGTGAAGACAGACTACGTCTACCAGCGCTGCACAATATTGCCAGTAATTTGTGTGGCCAGCTGCACTGTGTGTTTCCACCCTTATGGTGGGCGATTCATAGGCCAGCGCTGTGTGCTTGCCCTACAGACTAAGCTTTGTCAGCCAGCCCCTGACTGTATGATACGGGTGTTTGTGCTGCACACGGTCTGACAGTACACTATATGAAGAGCATGGAAGGTTTCGCACAGGGCACCAGCCCCGATCATACGCTCCAAGGGGCTGCAGTGATAAGACTACTATTATAATCTGTTCTAGATCTGTTTACGAGTCCAAAAATAAAAGCCCCTTACAAGATAAAGGAAGGAGATGCCCTGACCCTGACGTGTGACACAAGACGTAACCCTCTCAGGGAGGACACAGAGCTGTGGTTCACCTTCTACAGAAACGGGCAGGAAGTCATATCATCTAATACATACCGGATTCAGTACGCTCAGCTGGAGGATTCTGGGAATTATACCTGTGAGGTGCGGACTGTGTTAGGCACTGTGATGAAGATGAGCGATGTGACACCCATCAGGATAACAGGTTGGTCTGAACATTTATTCCTTGTAACATGCATGAATTTCCAACTTGGGGAAAATGCTGGAGATTTCTCCATATATCAATTGTTGCGCCCGGTGTAATATATTTGGCGCAACTCATTGGGCATGTTCAGCATACTTGTTTTGCTTACTACCCCCTTATAGCTGCCGTATATTTGTAGCAATAGTTTTTCCCAAAATGGTGCTTGATGTCAACAAATTTCTTGCATTTTCACCGCTCTCCCTTTCTTCCACACTGTTAAGCTACATATAAACAGCGTCTAAAACACAGACGGGAAGGTATCATATCTACAAGATTACTTGGTCTCTCGCACTGAGAACAATCACACATTGCTCTACTGGCTAACACCGTACCAAACCTTTTTTTCTTCGTTTTTTCACCGCATATTACGCATGCATTGCACATGATACACGGTGAATGGAGGCAATGAAAGTCAATGGACTTTCATTGTTTCATGCACACCTGTGTGTAGAAACTGTGCATCGACACGCAAGAGAAATAAATCCTAGCATGCTCTATTTCTCTGCGTATGATACACAGGCCTTCTATGGGATGGCATGATGCACTGTCCATACGCAATACATTGCATGTGGTCATTCATACGCAGTACATTGCAGCGTTTCCATATGCATCCATATGCACACAATTATTAAAGAAGCATTTCCAAGCCCGTTACTGAGCGTTCGGGTCAGTTTCTGCCCTTTCTTACTAGATATTACAATTTTTCATTGTGTTTTCTAGAGTTGTTCATGAAGCCGAAACTTCAAATCCATCAACAAAAAGTTCAAGAAGGTGATAAAGTGACGCTAAAGTGTCAGTCTTTTTCTTCATTTCCCTATCAATTTACATTCTACAAAGACTCACAAACTGTACCGAGCCGCAGCCTCAAGGACCAGTATGTGATATCACAAGCCTCAGAAGGGCACACGGGGACTTACACATGTTCAATAACTTATAAGGGCATTTCTAAAAACAGCACTGGGCTAATCCTCCTGGTACAAAGTGAGTATCACTCCACACAAGAAGTCCGAAATATAACTGTCTTCTCTGCAGTAACACATACAGCCTCACAGGAGCGCTAGTTCTGTTATAGAAGAAATAATGCCATCTCTTTACTGCCATCTATAGGTGGCTACCCTGTAAGTTAATATTCAGCCTCTTCTAGAGCCATATAACTTGGGTACTAGCCGTCCACTGTTGTCTGTTGTTTGGCTAGTACCTCAGTCATGTATTGAGCCCCCTTAAGAAGTCAACCATAATGGAGTTATCAGACCCACTGAGGTCCATATGTAAACAGGCCAATGATTGAACGATTAACGTAATTTGTGCACTTATTATCCATTGTTCATTTTATGTAGGCATAAAAATCACAGTTCAGTCATTTCCGAGTCATTACATGTGAAAATCGATCATTCGGTTGTTCCCATTCACTGGCACAGTCCCATGAAAGATTAACGGTCAAGTGAATGAGCGAATAATGACAAAATGTAAACATTTGCATGTGAAAACTGACTGCATATAAAGCAAACGACTCTGTCATCGTTTGCTCGTTCCAGCGATTTTTTTTTTTTTTTTTTTTACTCCATGTATAAGGACTCTAATTCATCAAAGTATACAAACCTCTAAGGTTTTCAGTTATGCTATGGGGCTAATTTAAGGTTGAAGATTGATTGGATTATGGCCCGATGTAATTCTGGATGTCCTTACCCAAAAACATAAATCCATTACCAATGTCTGTCTTTCTCCTTGCCTGTTTGCAATGCCATTCTCTTGGGTAAATCTGATAATTGAGGTCCTCAGACCAAGAGTTGTTGGCTTAAAAACATTGCAAAAACATTTTTATCCATCACCGGACAGGTTATTGAGTTCATGAATAAAGCATTCCTGAGCCACTGAAGAAAAGTAGTATGCTTTATGTGTAGTGGAAAGGAGACTTTATTTACAAGAAGGGCATTGTGGTTCATCTAATTTTTGTAAAATGGAAAAAGGGGGTTTAGTACGGTGTCAGCCAGTAGAGCAAAGTGTGATTGTTCTCAGTAAGAGAAACCAAGTTATTTTGTAGATATGATACCTTTTAATGGCTAACAAAAATACATGATGTTATAATCATATCAATAGAAGACCCAAAAGCTTGCTGTAACATCATGTATTTTTGTTAGCCATTAAAAGGTATCATATCTATAAGATTACTTGGTTTCTCTTACTGAGAACAATCACACTTAAATCTAATTTTTGTTAAACACCATCTAAATGAGCCACAAAAAATACCGGAAGAATGAGTTGGTCTGGTTATACATATATGTGGAGAGAATATTCCAACCTAAGAACCGCATCCCAATCTTGAAACACAATGAAATTCAATTTTATTCACATTTTTCAGTCCAGTGTTGAGCCGCCCTTGGCTTCAATGACTGCAGTAACCCTACTAGGCTTTGCTTTCCACCAAATTCCCATAGATGTGTGGAGGGATTTGCCTCCATTCCTTGCGGAGAGCTTTAGATAGTGATGTGGGGGATGATGACCATGTTGGGTGTGCATGGATAAAGCATTCTAGTTCATCCTAAAGATGCTCTATAGGATTGAGATCCAGACTTTGGGCTGAACAATGCAGTCTGCAGATGTTCTGCTCCTCAAACAAAACCTCTACACTGCGTGCTGTAAGACATGGTGCTCGGTCATGTTGGTCAACTCAATTACAGTCCAACATTACAAGCACCACTGCAGACACCTCTATGCATTCACTGCTGTGCTGTGTGCAGCCGCTTGTCCATGCTAACGCTTCACATGCAGGTCCCTACGGATGGTTCTGGTACTAATGGATGTTCCAATGGCCTGTCAGACCTCCAGACAAGGGTAGACAATGTACGGCATGCCTTCACAGCTTATACAAGGCTTCGGTGTCCGTATTTTGTAAATTTACAAGGTCTCCCTGAACATGGCTGCACTGCACACACCGGATGGTTTCTATCTGCCAATAACATGGCGAACAGTGGACTTTTGTAGGTCCGAAAGCACTGCGATGTACCGAACTGATTGGTTGGTGACATCTCCCCACCAGACCCTGTTGTCAGCTCTACACCTGGTGACATCCCACCCTAGACCTCGTTGTCAGCTCTATACCTGGTGGCATCCCCCACCAGACCCTGTTGTCAGCTCTACACCTGGTGACATCCCTCCACCAGACCCTGTTGTCAGCTCTACACCTGGTGACATCCCCCCACCAGACCCCGTTGTCAGCTCTATACCTGGTGGCATTCTGATGGTTTCTGTACTGGGATCTCCTGTAAAATCCTCTCCTTTATACCTAATGCTCACACATCACCTGGTAGCACTGGAGTGGTGGTGGTGGGGGGGGGGGGGGGCAATTCTTTTGTCAACATAGCATACATATTTGTATGATGTAAGTGATAATCTTATCATCTTTAGGTGCTATTTTTGCCTAAATTCAGAAAACTCAATCCCAACTGTATATGGCAACAATATTTTTTGAAAAACTAATTGCAGTAACGTACATTTTCTCTGTCCACAGCTGCTGTAAATAAACCTAACCTGATCCTCTTACCAAACGAGGTGGTTCTGGGAGATGACACTATTCTTCGATGTGAGTCCAGTAAAGGTTCCCTCCCCATATACTACCTGTTCTATCACAATGAGACATTACTAGGAAATATGACCATTCACCAAAAGGGGGCAGCAGAGCTACGACTGACCGTTAGGTCACTGACCATGGGTGGACTCTACTACTGTGCTTCCTACAATGACTTGCAAACCCAACATCAACAGAGTGCGGCAGACAATTTGCTAGTTGTGGGTAAGTAGTTGCTTTGTGTGGATTTTATGTTTTGCTAAAGCTCTTATAATTTATCCCTTATATTATACCAAAGAACTTTCCCCCAAAACAACCTCAAATGTTAATTAGAGATGAGCGAGTATACTCAGTAAAGGCAATTGCTCAAGCGAGCATTGCCTTTAGCGAGTTCCTGCCCGCTCGAGACTGAAGGTTTGGGTGCCGGCGTCGGGCAGGGAGCTGCGGGGAGGAACGGAGGGGAGATCTCTCTCTCCCTCTCTCTCCCCCCTGCTGACTGCCGCTACTCACCGCTCCCCAGCGCCGGCACCCGAACCTTCAGTCTCGAGCGGGCAGGTACTCGCTAAAGGCAATGCTCGCTCGGGCAATTGCCTTTACTGAGTATACTCGCTCATCTCTAATAGTAATAAATCCGTATTATAGGCTAAAGCTTTGTACGTATATAGGTCATGGCTTCATAATGGAAGATACAATATTGTGCCGGATCAGTGATATGATGAACTCTGTGGAGTCTGGTGGTCACCGCTGACTTATAACGATGTCTTTGGGGTTTGTTGTGGTTTTTGTCATTTTCTCAGCAAGAATAGAACTTATAGGCTCATTCCCACGGGCGTATGTAGTCCATATATTACGTACATATGTTTTCTGTGTGTAATACGCAATTCACACCAATATAGGTTATAGAGATTTTACATATGCAGCAAATATGCATGTACCTGAGTATTAGCTGTGTACCATGTTTTTTACGGATGTGACATATACGTGTGTAAGGGCGGACTCACACGGAAATCTTTGTGTGCACACTGCGCAGACAATAGAACCCATTGATTTCAGTGGTTCTCTCACATTATGCGTTTTTGCTGGAAAAAAATGCAACATGCTTTATCTTTGTGCGCATTTCTGCACCAAAGGCCCCATAGGAGTGCGGAAATCGTACACATCTGGTACTAGTTTGGCTGCACAGTCTAATAAACTATGGCACGGGTGTGTCCTGCGCCAATTTGAATGGTTCCTGACAGCGCAAAAAGTACAGTAAAATTTGCAGATAAGCGCACGACAGCACAACGTTCACAGCACAAAAATGTTGCACTACTGCGTTCGTTTCTGTGCATATGCTTGTGTGAGGACACCCTAATACATGGCGCACATACACCCGTGTGAGTGATCCCTTAGACAGTTCTGTTCTTGATTTTCTCAAAGCACTGCCATTGGAGCATTCCGCTGTAGCATGATTATAGTTTTATCTAGATGATTGAAGCCAGACTCATACAAGCGCAATTTTATTGCGTATAACGAATGCAATGAACGTGAACATAATAAGTACATTGACTTTCATTGATCTATTCACACTTGCGTATATTCAGGCGCTGCACAGTTAATTGAATTGCAGGCATATACAATGCCGTTGCTCTAACTAACGTGTCCAAACGCACAACTCACCGTTCCGTAGCACGGATGGGCTATAACAGCAGACAACCAGTTCCAGCGCCATTGTGTTTAAAACACACAGAAAAGAGTGCAAAACTTGTATCACTGAGAAGCAGGAAAACATCTCCGGGTTAGATGGATCCAGATTTCTGTTGCTCCATGCTGATGGGAGTCAGAATTTGGCGCAAGCAGCATGAATCGCTGACCTCTTCCTGTCAACAGTTGACACTGGTAGAGTAATAGTGTGGGGGATATTTTCTAGGCAAACTCTGGGTCTCTGATACTTGTAGATGAACAGCACGCTAAATTGTGGGGGGTCTGAAGGCCAATAGAAGTTTGAAACTCTATTAGATGGGCGTTTCTAATAAAAATGCCAATCAGTATATATCTATCTATATATATAAAGACGAAAGCCCTCTCTGACTCTGATTCACTGACTAACTGACTCACTGACTGACTCACCACTAATTCTCCAACTTCCCAATGTCGTAGAAACATGAAATTTGGCACAAGGATAGATTATGTCCACAATAGGAAAAGTAAAGGGGTACCAACTCGATTATTCAATTCTAGCGCAAAAGAACTAGCGTCCAAATTTTACGTACGTAATCTAATTCTCTCACTTCCCGATGTCATAGTAACTTGAAATTTGGCATGAGCTTTGATTATGTCATAAATAGGAAAAGTTAATGGGTCCCATCTTAATTATTCAATTCTAAGCGCAAAAGAATTAGCGTCCAATTTTATGTACGGAATCCAATTCTCTTACTTCCCGATGCAACAAATAATTACACAAATTTTTACCGCACAAATGTGAAATTTGCCATGACCATTCTTTGCGTACTAAATATTGGAAATTTAAAGGGTTGCGACTTGATTATTCAATCCTGTGCATAAAAGTAACACCCTATGTAATGTAACTAATAACACACATCTGTACTGCACAAACTTGAAATTTGGCATGCCCATTCCTATGTTATGTAACTAATAACATATCTGTACCGTGCAATATATGAGACAGTTATCTTCTCAGCAAAACAAAACGCATTTAGAAATATGAGTATATACTGACAGGAATAAAACTGACTGTCGTATGTATTGAAAGGCTGTAAAGTACAAAAGGAAGTGGACATGGACTGCTGGGATGGAGTATACCTTTAAGTATAACAAGGGGCTACAACCTTCAGTCTGGGTAGGGAATTTCAATAAAAAGGGGCGTTACCTTTCAGGGTAAAAATGAAGAGAGTGTGAGAGGTGGACATTCTGTGGGGTGTCATTATCACATACAGTCTGAGATAAATCTCTCTCCTATCTGCCTATACACTGAGAGGAATCTATCTGATCTGTGTGTTATGAGCAGCGTGTGAGAAGTGGCACATTCTGTGGGGTGACATTTTCACATACAGTCTGAGATAAATCTCTCTCCTATCTGCCTATACACTGAGAGGAATCTATCTGATTTGTGTGTTATGAGCAGCGTGTGAGAGGTGGACATTCTGTGGGGTGACATTTTCACATACAGTCTGAGATAAATCTCTCTACTATCTGCCTATACACTGAGAGGAATCTATCTGATCTGTGTGTTATGAGCAGCGTGTGTGAGGTGGACATTCTGTGGGGTGACATTTTCACATACAGTGTGAGATAAATCTCTCTCTTATCTGCCAGATTTCATGTTTGTATGACATCAGGAGTTAGAGAATTAGTGGTGAGTCAGTAAAATATGGCGCCCCTGTGAAATGCACTAAATCTAATTCTCTAACTTTCCCAGGTCGTACAAACATGAAATTTGGCATAAGCATTCTTTAGGTCCTAAATAGGAGAAGTAAAGGGTTCACAACTTGATTATTTAATGCAAATTGCAAAAGTATTGGTACCCTTGTGTAATGTAACTACCCGGTGTCGTACAAACATGAAATTTGGCACCACCATTCATTAGGTTCTAAATAGGAAAAGTTAAGGGGTCAGAACTCGATTATTTAATGCTAAGTGCAAAAGTATTGGTACCCCCATATAATGTACCTAATCTAATTCTCTAACTTCCCTGTGTCGTACAAATATGAAGTTTGACATGAGCATTCTTTAAGTCCTAAATAGGAAAAGTAAAGGGGTCACAACTCGATTATTCAATGCTAAGTGCAAAAGTATTGCCACCCCTATGTAATGTACCTAATCTAATTTTCCAACTTCCCGGTATTGTACAAACATGAAATTTAGCATGGCTATTCTTTCGGTCCTAATTGTAAAGGGGTCACAACTCAATTATTCAATGCTAATTACAAAAGTAAGTGCACGCCTATGTAATGTAGCTTCCCGGTGTCGTACAAGCATGAAATTTGGCACAAGCATTCTTAAGGTCCTAAATAGGAAAAGGTAGGGCATAAATAGGAAAAGTAAGGGGTCACAGCTCGATTATTCAATGCTAATTGCAAAAGTAAGTGAACCCCTACGTAATATAACTTCCAAGTGTCGTAGAAGCATAAAATTTGGCGCGAGCATTGTTTAGGTCCTAAATGAGGAGAGTGGGAAGGGTGACACATTCTACAGAGGGACATCGGTACATGAAGCCTGAGGAGAATCTAAAGCTCCTTTTTGTGTATACATATTTTATTCCTCAGTTCCTCTAATGTAACCTTGACTTCATTAAATTTTCCGTGTGAACAACCTGTAAACACCTGTATTGTATATAAATTTGGCAGGAATAAAACAACCCCACTACCCCTAGGGGGATGGGGGAATGCCGAAATTGCACTTGAGCAGATAGTTTTCATTCCACAGTCTTACATTACATAGACAACCTCCTCCTCATCAAATACTACTATATTACACAGACCTCCTGCTCCTCAGATAATATCTTACACAGACAACCTCCTCTTCTGCTCCAAGTACCACACAGCTTACCACCAGCACTGGACCTCTATGTACCACACAGAAAATCTGTGTTGCCCATAGCAACCAATCACAGCACAGCTTTCATTTTACGTCAGCAGTATAACAAGTGACAGCTAAGATGTGATTGGTTGCTATTGGCAAAAAAAATTACAGGGCAAGTCAGTGAGTTTTTTATTTTTAATTACACCAGTACTACAAAGACCTCCTGCTCCTCAGATAATAATATTTTACACAGACAACTTCCTCCTCAAATACTAATATTACACAGACGACCTCCTCCTCATATACCAATATATTACACAGACGACCTCCTCCTCATATACTAGTGTATTAAATCAGTATATATATATATATATATATATATACATATACACACACACACACACACATATATATATATATATATATATATATATATATATATATATATATATATATATATATATATATATATATATATATATACACACACACACACATATACACACACACACACACATTTTAAATTCTTTTCATGTCTAAAATTAAAATACACGGGCAACCCCGGGTAATCAGCTAGTTGTCTATAATATCTTCTACAATAATTTGCATTATGGTCCACAAAGGTTTTTCGCTTTCCTCAACCCCCTTTTGATATGCTGCATTAAGGGAATAGAAAAGGCTTTGTCAATCTGGAAAGCCAGAAGTGAAGCTCTGCACAATTACAAGAGTCTATGGAAATCGGTGGACTACAGTGTCATCTGAAGATTCCAAGGCAATCTAAGCCCAGTTCTATTCTACTAGTGATCCGCTTGTATCACATTTCTCTTCCAACCAGAGCCTGTAGCGGACATTAGCATCACCACAGATACAGAAGGTGAGGGTTATGTACTTGGACAATCCTTGACACTTACCTGCTCCGTCCGGCGCGGCACTTCCATCTCTATCTTCTGGTGGCATAATGAGACTTCAGTAGAGGAAGATTCTGAGTTCTATCAACTTCAAGATGATGGAAAAGTCTTGTCCATACATTCCCTTCAGTACCACCATGAAGGAACGTACCGCTGTTGTGCCAAGAATAAACTATCAGTCAACAGAACTTTCTCTGTGCTCAGTGAAATCTGGAGTGTCAACATCTTGAAGTTGAATGCTGCTGGTTTGACCACTAGTAAGTTAATACGTTTCTGTTATCAGCTTGCTTTTTTAGTCTTCTTTTTTGTCACTTACTTCTTTGTCTTCTGCTTTATCTAAAGGCCCTTTTACACGGGCCGACAGTCATTTCAGCAGCTGCACGAGCGCTGACATCACCGCTAAGGTTGTTGGCGCTCATGCAGAGCATCCAAACTGAAAGTTCTGCCGGCCGCTTGCTGGCTTCTCGCTCCCAGACAGCAAGAGAAGCCAAAAATAGAGAAATGTGACAACATCGATGGTGCAAAACAAATCCTCTTTATTCCTCCCAGACGAACAGACAGCAACGTTTCGAATCAAGGAGTCGTTATCAAGCAAGCGAAGCCAGCGAGTGCTAATGAGGTTGTTTAAGCTGACAGAAAAGTAAGCTTGACAGCCGCTAACGACAAGTGAGCGATATTTTCTCTTTCACACTGAACGATTATCGCTCACTTTCGCTCGTTTGAGTGAATTTTGAGCAATAATCGTTGTGTGTAAAAGGGCCTTTATTTGTGTTTGACTTCTACTTTATCTTCACCTCATTGTCTTCTTTATCTTTATCTTCTTGTTTTGTTTCCTACTACATTGGCTTCCACTTTGTTTTCTCTATCTCCCTCTTAGGCTACGTCTTCACTGGCTTCTTCTTTAGCTTCTTCATCAGCTTCTTGTCTCCTACTACATTGTCTTCTCTATTGTCCTCTTCATGGCATTCTTCTTTGTTGTCTTCTTCACTTTAATTTTCTTCTTTGTCTTATTCATAAGTCTTTCAATTTAGAGAAAATATATGTGAGAATTGCGCCTTGCAAGTTCAAAAATAAAAAGGCATTAGAGCCGTGAGATTATTACTCATCCGGCGCACGGTGGGTTAACCCTGGCAAGGGATATCCCACCGGCACCCTTTATCCCGGATGGCATGTAAAGGTGTCTTTGTCCCCAATCCAGTGCAACTGGAGAGACATCTGGAGTCAATGAACAATCTGGTACCAGGTGCTCACTAGATATGATATTAATAGCAAAAAATGGCACCGCGCTGCTAGGGTCCAAAGTAGCACTGGTACATGATAGTGCAACACATCAAGTTTTATTTCCAATGCTACGTGTTCGGCACTATACAAACGGGCCTTTGTCAAGCATATATATTAAAATAGTACACTTACATACATATAAAAAGAAAAAAAACTGACATGGAAGCATCCATCATGCACCCAAATCAGGGCTTTCTGACGTATTCGACCCAGGGGAGAATCTACTCCCTTAGATGAAACAATCATGTGACGTGCCTGTGGAGCGCAACGTGTGTTCCAATGTATCAATCATCTTTATTAGTCCGTTCTTCTAAGGCAAGAATGTTTATACATGCACATGTGCTGCGGAGCAAAAGATATTTGACTCCTAATGATAATGATTATCGGTTTATGACCGATAGGTTAATAGAATCTGAGAATACATTGATAAAATCTAGTATCCAAACAACTAAAACAATTAATCATATGCAACATAATAAATATGATTAATAAATGTAATCAAGAAATATGTGAGTATAAAACGTAGCCAAAAAATCGGCTACGTCAGAATACCCTGATTTTGGTGCATGACATTTTTTTCTATTTATATGCATGTAAGTGTCCTATTTTAATATATATGCTTGACAAAGGCATGTTTGTATAGTACAGAAATGCGTAGCATTGGAACTAAAACTTTGTGTTGCACTATCATGTACTACTGCTACTTTGGACCCTAACGGCGCGGTGCAATTTTTTTTTGCTATTAGTAGTATGTCTTCCAATTTGACTATTATCACTGTTGACATCTATCTTATCACCTTATGGCTTCTCTTTTTCTGTTCCACAGACCGCAGTATCCAGTGGATAGTGCCTGGGATTGGGCTGCTGGTCATCATCCTTGCTGTTGGTTTGATGTTAACATACAGAGAAAAAATTGTGTCAGTTGGACGTTGTCACAGGAAACGACCATCTACAGGTTATGACTGCTAATATCCATATAACCAACATAACATAACAGCCACAGCATGCAAAAATGCACTTTGATCCTTGTCCCTATAAGACACAGTCTACTTCTCCTACCAAAAAGTGCACCTGAGTTTTTAAGACATTTTCTAAAATACACCAGAATCTCACTACCATAATTTGCTGCTGTTTTCACCCTGTTTCATGTCTGTAAGTTCTGATTTTCAGATGGTCTTCTCCATTTTTCTGTTGCCCTGATGCAGTCCACTTTCATGCAGGAGGCATGTAGCAAGCCAGCATTCTGCCAGTAGTTCACTGTCCTGTACTTCCTTGCCTTCACTTCCAAAGCTGCATTGCACTATCTTTGACCTAATCAGCAGGGAGGTAGTATCTGGATGCCCACCGCTTTACTTTTTCAGGATGATCAGGCATTTAGAGTCATTCTGGACAAGTGATTAGTAAACTCATACACACACAGACATGCTGTAACAGCAGGAGAGCCAGAGACTGTGGAGATAGCCCCTCCCTCTGTAGCTATGGAAGAGTTCCTGTGTCCTTGTTACTAAGGAAGCTCTAAGCCTAACAATAGACAGAGGATTGCAGAGAAGCTGGAAGGGAGACCCCTAGTGGCAGCCACTTCAAACGTGATTTACAGTGGTAAGGCAACAACATTTTTAATACAAGTATATTACAGAAATGATGAGACTAACAGAAGCTAGTAGATGAGTAGAAGTTGTCTGAAAAGTTAGTACTCCTTTAAACATGCAAGTTTGAGGGCCAATCTCTTAGGAAGGCAATATACCTAAAGAGTGCATGAAATGTAGAACCCCCGCTATTAGGGCATCTGTAAGATATGTTGTATATTACTACTGATATGAAAACTGAACTTGCTCCTATAAACTGGATGACAAAATTGTTTCATCTACAGAGGTGAGCAAGGAGCAGAGCAACGAAGATGTAAGCAGACCGAATGCTACAACATGGACTGAAGGAGTCTATGAAAATAGTAAGGGGATAACCTAAATGTGTGCAGTCCTGGTTAGATGATGCATCCATCCCAGCACTTCTTTCTTCTTTCATTATACTGCCAGTGTTTTTTAACTATTTTTTTGCTATTTTTATTTTTTTACATTTTTATGTCACTGTAGGGGACTTGAACCAGAAAAGCTATGATATCTATGATGATGTATTGCAGTACTGTATTCTGTACTGTAGTGCATTATCGCTCACAATAGTGATTGCAGGCCATGAAGGCCCACATAGTGGGGGGCTGATGATATCATACAGGGAGCGAGTTCCCTCTGAGAACCATTTACATGCTGCGATCTACATTTATCACGGCATGTAAGGGGTATCCAGCAGCGATCGGTGTTCTTACAGATCCGCACTGTTGTAGTGGGAGACCGACGGTCAGTTACGACCGCTTCCCATTTGTGCCATCTACAGGATGTAAGTTTATGTCATGTTGCGTTAAGTACCACCCTGCCAGGAGGTAACATACGTTCTGTGGTATTAAGGGGTTAATATTTACACGGGAAGATTATCTGTACTGTGGCAACAAATGATCATTAATGCGCTTGTTCTTCCCCATAGAGTGCCACCGCTTGGCTGCCTGGCTCCCTGTTTACAGCTGACCAGCAGGCATTTGTATGCTTGTATAAGGCTGAATGGTGACATCTCGCAGCGGAATCAGATCCTGTGCCCCGGCATTGACTCCCGCCTACCTGTCTTGTCTTCTCTCTGCTCTGGCGTGCAGAGAGTCATGCGCGGTGCAGAGAGTCACGTAGGCAATGACGCGGATCTGCCGTGACCTGCCACGGGACGGACGGCTTCCATTGACTGTAATGGAAGCCATCCGTGTGAGCCTGTGCGAGGCGCGCACTACAATAGGACATGCTGCGACTTTTCCCCTGCAAGCAGAAAATCGCAGTTGATTTTTGCTCGTGGACATAGAAAAGGGTTTTGTTTAGCATGTCCTAAGGGCAGTATTTGCTCCAGGATCTGGAGGCAAACGCTCTATCCCTTTTACCTTCTCTTCTATCGCCTCCACTTTCTCTTCCTTTCCTCTCACTTCTCCTCTGTGTCGGTCACTTTCCATTCTGTTTACTTCACTTTTTCTTCCATTCACTTTCCCTGTTATTTCTTTCATTTCTCTACTATCACCTTCTCTTCCCCTCATCATAGTACCAATCTTTGCTCTGCTTTTGTCTTCTTCTGATATCTTTGACATATACTTTATATTTACTTATCTTTCATGATTAAATGATTGTGAGCATTGCTAACCCTCTAATTTAATGCAGCATGGTAATTTATCAAGGTCTACAAATAGAGGGATGACTAAATCCCTTTTTTTTCAGTACCAACAAGAGAGAATCTTGACGATGGAGATGAAGGTTGCACCTATATTAACATCAAAGCAGTGCAAGGTAAGGGACATACTCTGTGTTTGAAGCTACCGACCAAATGACTGACTTTCTGTGTAGAAAGAAGCGTTGGAGAATGTGACAACCACTGATATTTATCTTTCTTCATTATCTTCTTTTAGCTCCTTCCTCCTACCCAGCTGGTGCTACCAGAGATGATGTAAGTATGCCCACGGAAAACATGGACAAGCTACTCATGTGCGCTGACATAATAGAGTATATTTGTGGGTAGGCCACACTATGCGGTTGGCTTGGTCTATACTAGAAGTGGTCAAACTTAGTAAGGGTTTCGTATTTCACGGAGCTTGGGTTAGATGATTTATCAAGGGACCGGGGACAGCTACGTGTAATGCACAGAGGACACTGCTGTAAATATTGGTACTTCCTTGACTGATGTGTCTTGGTTCCCCTGTAGCAATGATAGGAGCCATAGTAGGTTATTGCACTTGCATGGACAGCTCAAACTCACAAAACCAGGGGGCACTCTTACATTTTTCCTTATGAAGTCCATATGCCCATATTACAGGGGGTATCTTTATAGGTCAACCCTTTTAAAGCCATTAGAAGAGCAGCCTGGTGCCAGACATGAAGAACTACTGGTTCCTGCTCTGAGATCTACTGGTAGATCAATATCTACTAACTGGCTACTCCTAGACTATACCACAGAGTCTAGTGGGACTTGTATTACATTTCTCTGAATCTCATTTTAAAGGGGTTGTCCATGTAAGCTAAATACATACATGGACCTGCTGTGTCTGAGCCTCCATTTCAAACATGCTTTTAAAACCGGGTCACGTGGTATAGCCCATCTTTCTGTGCCCACCTAGTCATCATGTTTGTCTCACCCTAATAACTAAGCCAGCCCCTTGTCTGTATCTGCATCGGCTGTAATAGAACAGGGGTCTGATGTAGTTATTAAGAAGAGCTGGAGAGCCACCTTGATGACATGACAGGCAGAGAGGAGGCCATACCACATGACCCAGTATTAGAACCAGGCCGGACCTGGAGGTCTATGTAGGTTCTTACTCCATGGACAATCTCTTTAATACCTTCCTGATGTAAGTGTTATTGTATGGAGAAGGCGTAAAAAGAGGTGTGGAGCAAAACCCGTACAGTTGTGTTTGTTGTGAACAATGATACTATAAAAGTCGTGAAGAGAGTGAAGTGGTAACTTCAATAATGAAGGTGCTGCCTGACCAGGTGATGCACCACCTGGGTGGGCGTGATAGAGTAAGAGAATAGAACTAAAAAAACTGGCAATGGAGAAGGCGCAACACTCCAGGTTAAAGAAAATAGGAAGTGACCAAAGGTTTGTGAAACTTCTCCTTTTATTCAATAAAGTACGTGATCAGCTTATGAAAACGCGTTTTGGGGATAACCCCTTCGTCAGTTCAGCTGGTGTTTAAAATATACAAGCAACTGGTGGGTCCAAAAAGGGTTAATCATTAGACCTGTTTGCCTGTGGAGTGTGGGTCAGCCAAGGCAGGAGCAGGAGAAGTTCAACGGAAAAATAAAAGACTTATGGGGCTTAAAATATGGTGGCAGAAAGCATTTTTTATGGAAGTATAACATAAAAAAACTATAATTTGGTATCGTTGTAATACTCACCTACAAGAATAAAGATAATGTGCCATTTTTGCTATATCTTAAGCGCAATAAAAACAACCGTCCTCCCCCCTAAAAAAATGGCAGTTTTTGTTTTTTTTCCATTTTGTCCCACTTAGAAACTCTTAAAAGTGTTGCAGTGCATCATAAGCTACGTTAAATGTACCACCGAAAAACACAACGTGTCCCACAAGAAAGATTTTTTGAAAGTGAGGAGGAAAAAATGAAAGGGAAGAAAAGAGCTGCAGCAGGAAGGGGTTAAACTTACATTTCCCAAATTTTACTCATACAGCAAATTTTTGTTTTTGCTTTTTTTTGCAGTTGACGGTTACCTACTCTGCGGTTAAGTGCGCCAAAGTCACTCCAAATAGCGAAACGGATGAAAATACTGTCGAGACATCTGACTCTACGGATCTCTACTGTTCCATCACAGCCGCTGACCTCAATCATCATCAGTAAGATCTGACATTCAGGGTTTGTCAGGCGATGTCTGTCCATAATAGATCGGTATTATAATATATGTATAAATCCCGGCTTTACCCCAGTCAGGGAATATGTCTACATTGATGTAGATCGCTGATTCTGCAGTGGACTGTTTATCTTGAGCTCTGTGATGAGCCGCGGGGTTTACGCAGGAGCTTGTTCCCTTTAGTATAAGGCTAACCAGGGCCGCACTGGGACGAAAATTCACTTAAAATCACATGGGCCCATTTGCACCATCAACGTACCATGTATGCACTGATCATGTATCCTCTGTCATCTTTGGTATCCATGGGTAGATAAATTCCTGATATTAAACATGATAGTCATATCTTCCCCATTGGCATGCTTCCCAGGGGAATATGGCCAAAAAATTAATTTAGGGTTTCCTACAGATGATCCATGCATATACTCAACCCTTTCCAATCCAATTTGTATCCTGGTTTTCCTAGGAAACTTACTCTTTTTCTGCCGTTATACAATGGCACTATATGCTGGCTGAAGCCAATACTGCATGAGCTGACACGTTGCATAGGCTCCGACAGCAGAGAGGCTGGCAATATACAGTAAGAGAACCCCGAAGGATGTCTTCCAGCGTCAGAGCTGTACAGCCTTAAATCATAATGTCTTAAGACGTCAGACAGTAGATTGGAAAGGGTTAATGGCGTCAGAAAAAGGTTGACAAGGGTGTGGTTCTGCGGAGGCTTTAAAACTAAGTGGCTTTCTTACTCAAGGGGTCACATTTATGGGGTGACATCGAGTGTTGGCTGATCATCTTTTTGCGATACCCCTCACATATCAGGACTATTGGTAACAACATGGACTAATATTTTCTCTTATTTTGTTCCTTTTGTTTTATACTGTTTGTATGTACTTGTATGCTCCCTATCTTACATAAATCGTCATTTGTACATTTTTATCTAAGCACTGCTATCTCTTTTTGTAGAATAAAGATTTAAACTTTACTAGTTGTTACGTCATTCACACTCATGAACTGGTGAAACTTCGGCGGAACTCAGTAACAGCAGACATAACTCATGGACAGACATAATACACTGACTGACAAATGCCCAAAACACAAGCAAGCATACCAGCATGCATAAACAGATGTAAATAGATACAATGCAAGGTATTGGTTCATATTTTGGCCAAGATACGAAGGCCTGCGAGCCCACTTCATGGGTCCTCATTGTCTTGTGGGTCCCTACTCTAACGAGATAACTTCTACATGAAACCTGCCTGCATGCGTGGTGGTCGTCCTGACAATGACGGCCCCACTCTGAAACTTAGGGAACTACCTAGACCTAGATGAAAAATGAAACCCAGCAGGACTGATCACAGCTCACACCATCACACCAGGAATTTGCATACAACACCAAACACCATGCACCCTGACCAGGACTGTCCACCCCTCATGTTCGGCACCCTGAACAGACATGCAGGAACATGACACTGATTATACTGAACACAGTGAACAAGCAGAGGAAAGCCCAGCAGCCTCTAGTAGAGTTGCTGGTATATATGAACAGCAGACCGGTGGTGATTGGCTGGCTGGAGAAATCCACACCCAGCCTGCTCAATCAACCCCCACCTGTGGAGCTGTGCTGTTGGAAACACATGTAGCACAAAAGATCCCAGCAGCATACTTTAACACTAGTCTTCCTTGAACGCTTTAAGGAATCCATAACGCCGAAGAGTGGTGATTGTATGTGTGTGGTGGCTGACCTACCTAAGCAATTTCGATTCCAGCTTGCATGAGTGCATGATCTGGGGAGCTGGAACTAAATCGACTTTGCAGGTTTACCCCAGGGTCTTGATTTCCCAGAGTGGTGACTGTTGGACCTATAAACCGCCATCCCGTGATAATTCGTCATAGTGAAAGTGTGCTCATTGTGACAGTAGGGTTGCCACCTTTGTCACAAAATAAATACTCTCAAGGTAAAAGGGATTGTAGTTTGGGCTCCATTATTATAGTGACCCCAGTAGTGGCCCCAATTACAGTGCCTCCTCCAGGTGCCCCAGTAGTAATGTGAGGGTATATGTATATATTGCCATATGTTTTTTATGCTTTTATACCTGTATGCAAGTTCTATTCAAAGTTAAAATGAGAAAAACATATGTCGCCTTACATCAGATATTCCAAAAGTTTGCAAGGCTGAGAGAGATGTGTCCAGAAATTCAGAGATGATACAGAACCGAACACGAAGGCCGCGTACTTGGCTGTTTTACCAGAAGCGCCGTATCTAGATAACGACTGTTTAACTACGTATATGACCATCAGTGCATCAGCCGGAAATCCGGACTTTACATATATGGTTATGCGGTGAATTTGAGCCAATGAGCCCATCACCCATTCCTAGTGATGAGACCAAAGGGTATAAGATCCCATGTAATCTGTAATAAAGTGCGCAGTTATGTCCCCGTGTGAGGAACTATACCAGACCTCCGTGTGTGGTGTCTCTTCTTTACCGCCGGCAGCGGGGCATTGGGGTGGGCCTCATTGGTGCTGGACGCAGAAATTTCCCTGACAGTAATAGTAGTCCCCACTAGGTGCTCCAGCAACAATAGTGGTGGGGAGAACTAGGAAAAGGATGACACCAGGTAATATAACTTCCAGTCCCTGGACACATTCTTCCCAGGATTTTTTCATACAGCATGGAACATTCCACCCATATGCCATTTTCAATTTATTATCAAAATCCACACATTAGACATATGGATTTTTGTGTGGATTTAAGAAGGTAGTGCTATTCTTACTAGTATGTTCCTTGTATATTCTAAAATAAAAGGAGCAACATTTTTCTTTAGAGAATGTGTAGAATTTTATTTATAGGGATATATTCAAATTTTGAAAACTGCATTTTGTAATTTTACAGTTTTCCATTTGGTGAAGACAAAGAAGCAGTTGGTTTACACAAAAATGATTTTATATCCTAAGGGCTCCTACCCACTAGCGTTTTTGTAATGCTGCGATATCGCTGCATTTTTAAAATGCAAATGTCAATAGGACTTTCTAATGTTAAATATTGGATCTTGGAACTAAATACTAGATTTCCGTTTGGTATGAATTACAGAACGGATTTATTCTGTGTTTATTAAAATAAAATATATAATTATCCCTTTTTTTTTTTTACTTCTGTTATGTATATTTTGGTGAACTCATATATCCTGCAATCTGTCTATTGGTATGTAGAGACAATTTATACCATTATATATCTATGAGGTCTAGAAATATGTATTCATAAGGCCGCCTGCAGACGAGCGGAAATCCCACCGCGGGATTTCCCGCGGGATTTCCGCCGCTGAAAGTCTGCATAGGAGTGCATTACAATACGCACTCCTATGCAGACGGCCGCGGTTTGGCCGCGCGAAATCTCGCGCGGCAAACAAACCGCGGCATGTTCTAATTTCCTGCGGGGCACGCACTCACCTGGCCGCCGGCTCCGGTCTGCGCATGCGCCGGCTGCGCGGCAGCCGGCACATCAAAGAGTCGGGGCCACCAGGCGCGGGTGAGTACGCGCTCGTCCCTGCAGGCTCTGGGGTCGGATCGCGCGGCGAGATTTCTCGCTGCCGGATCCGACCCGCTCATCTGCAGGCGGCCTAAAGAGGGTTTGTTTTTTTTTTTACTCTATTGGAATTTTTGCTTCCAGATTCCTTCTCCCTAAATCCTCACCTATTTATCATTGTACAGATGTATTTCATTACCATTTACCAAATATTTATGTATTTACTAATTCTTTTGTAATTATTTGCCCCTCTTTCTGTCTGTCTTAAACCTTTTTGTAACAAATCTCTGCATGCTAGTTACAACATGTGGTGCAATTAACTCCTGAACACACCCTCCACACCATTCCTCAGCCATCTCTCCTCCTGACAAGCTAGCACACACAGGTATTGCTTCTTTGATTTTAATTTGTATTTTGTCTATAAATGTCTTGTGTATCTCATACCTCATAGCTGTTGACAAAGGCTATTGAAGCCGAAATGCGTTCAGCGCGAACCTGTGAGCTGTATGCTTTTTATTTAATAAACAATGCAAATTCTTTTAACGGTAGCAGCTCCTCTCCACTTCTATTTTTCTTCATATGGAATTTACCATCTGCCGTCGGCTGCTTGAGGACGGAGCTCCCGTTGAAATTCAGATTTTCCTGCTATATTGGAAGATACTGCTGGTGAGGTGAGCCCATATTTCTTTTTTGGCTTATTCATATACAGGAGATACCCGGGTTACCCCAGCATGGTCCATATCACTGTATAAAGGAGATATACATTCCCTATATATAGATGCTGATGTAACCTGGATATGTCCTGTACATAATTATATGTCCAGCAGGTATAACGTATACCACCTAAACATACAAGATTACATGCAGTACATGGTACACACCTTGTTGTACCGCATTTACTGCTCCTCTGCTCTCATCCTGAGGTCCCAACACTGTCACTGCAGGGCCGGCTGGACATCCATCCTGACCCCCAGACATCAGACACAGCTCTGCTACATTCATCCTGATCCCCAGAACATCACACACACAGCTATGATACATCCATCCTGATCCTCAGACATCACACACACAGCTATGATACATCCATCCTGATCCTCAGACATCACACACACAGCTATGATACATCCATCCTGATCCTCAGACATCACACACACAGCTATGATACATCCATCCTGATCCTCAGACATCACACACACAGCTCTGTTTCACCCATCCTGATTCATTCACACACACACACACACACACACACACACCGCTACATCCATCCTGATCCCCAGACATGACACACACAGCTCCACTACATCCATCCTGATCCCCACATATCACACACATGTCAGGATCGGCGGCTCTCTGGGGCTCCGTGGCCACACTGCTGGTCCTGTCACCCAGGCTGCTGCGGTATGGCGCAGGGGAGTCCTGGTCCTTGTGACCTTCCCTAGGCCACCGGGGTCCCGAACGCTGGCTCCGGGCGTGCGCTCCTGTGCTCAGGGGGCGGCACCTGGGCAATCAAGTTACTGGGGACGCGGCGGATGCCGTCCCATGCCGCGTCCCCATTGCCATGACACCCTGATTAGCATGCTCTGCTCTCGCTGCTGGATGTCTGGGTCTTGCTGCTGTCAGGCTCCCCACCCCAATCACCTGCTGGGGTGGGAGTTCTGACAGCATTTAAACTGTTCAGTTCCTTATGAAGATTGCCAGTGTATGTTTGGTCTCCAGCTACACCCGCATTATTTGGATTGTTGACCTGACTCTGACTTGCTTGCCTTGGACTTCACTTCAATTTCGCCTGACCCCTTGTACTGTGTTTCTTCCTGTTGCCGACCCGGATTATCTGACCTGCCTTTGTGTTTGTTTGTCCCTGAGTATTTGTCTGTGAGTCCGACTCCTGCCCCGCATCCCTAGTGAGGCTAGGGACTGTTGCCCAGTTGTTGCCCTAGGGCTTAGCATAGGGGGGCAAGTAGATAGGGACAGGGGTTGCGGGTAGTTTCAGGGACTTCCACCTGCCTGGACCACAGTTCCCTGACAATACACAGCTCCGCTACATCCATCCTGATCCCCACACATCACACACAGCTCCACTACATCCATCTTGATCCCCACTCATCACACACACAGCTCCGCTATATCCATCCTGACCCCAAGACATCACACACACAGCTCTGCTATATCCATCCTGACCCCAAGACATCACACACACAGCTCTGCTCCATCCATCCATCCTGATCCCCACAGCTCCACTCACTCACTCAATCTATCCATGCTGACTCCCACAGCTCCACTCACTCCATTCATCCATCTATCCTGACCCCCACAGCTTCACTCACTCAATCCATCCATCCATGCTGACCCCCACAGCTTCAATCACTCCATCCATCCAGACCCCCACAGCTCCACTCACTCCATCCATCCATCCATCCATCCATGCTAACCCCCACAGCTTTACTCACTCACTCCATTCATCCATCCTGATCCCCACAGCTCCACTCACTCACTCCATCCATCCTGACCCCCACAACTCAACTAAGTAACTCAATCCATCCATCCATGCTGACCTCACTCCATCCATTCTGACTCCCACAGCTCAACTAACTCACTCAATCCATCCATCCAGCCATGCTGACCCCCACAGCTCCACTCACTCAATCAATCCATCCATCCATCCAGACCCCCACAGCTCAACTCACACACTCAATCCATCCATGTTGACCCGCACAGCTCACCTTATTCACTCACTCACTCAATCCATCCATCCAGTCTCTCACAGCTCCAACACACACACAGAACACGGCAGACTCCTACATTTACTGATCTCTCCCATGTTCATGTGATCCCTGACTCCTCCCACATAATGTATCACATGACATGACATCAGCAGAGGTCCGAAAAGCTGCCAGCTCTGCAGGTCTGCATGTTCCCTCATGCCAGGTGAGGATTAACAGGCACTAGGAGGCAGTGCAGGCACTGTGAGGGGCTTCTGGCAGACTCCAATAGTAGCTCCACCCGCCGCTGCCAAGTTGTTGCGTGGCAGTACCACAGCTGACTGGATGAGCTGTCACCTCTCTCACTGATAGCACCCAGGGTGTCTCGCACCCACCTTACTACACCGCTGCTCTCCATCAGTTTAATGTTTTAAAATGATCTGACACTTAATAAATCAATACCATACCAGGATAAAGCTTACTAAATAGATACAATAGT
Source organism: Eleutherodactylus coqui (assembly GCF_035609145.1). NCBI lineage: Eukaryota > Metazoa > Chordata > Amphibia > Anura > Eleutherodactylidae > Eleutherodactylus > Eleutherodactylus coqui. The sequence continues at coordinate 216,098,668 of NC_089842.1, read as the reverse complement.
AGAGACAAGCTTACTACATAGATATGGCCCCAGAAGCAAGCGGTCAGGCACATGGATATGGATCCACTTTGCCACACATCTGTTTGGCTTTGGGCTATCTGAGGTGGCAGCACCTGGGGAACCCGGGTTTTCACGCTTGACCTCTTTAAATGGGATACCGGTTTTGCTGCATAGTGCATGGGGCAACCATCTCCCGTATTCTTCATATGTCTGGGCTGTGGTGTAGGGGGGCAATGAACAGTTCCAAATATCAGTCCATTTTGGCACAAAACCTTCTGACCTTAGCTAAAAAGCTGAAGATGAAGAGGAATTTCATGTTTCAGCACACTAACGACCCAAAGCAGAACTCCAAATCACTAAAAGAATGGCTTCATGAGAAGAAGATTAAAGTTTTGGAATGGCCCAGACAGAGCCCAGACCTGAATCTCATTGAAGTGACCTGAAGAGGGCGCTACTCACGAGATGCCCTCACAACTAAGAGTGGGCAATATGCGCCATTAAGACTGAATGCTGTTATAAAGTTAAAGGGTACATCAAAAGAATATAGTTCACAACCACATTATTTTAGTTTTGTAAATGTTATATTTCCACCCCAAATAATCTTAGTTTGTTTTTCAATAAAATTGTACAAACAACGGGTCAAGTTGAAGGTGGATATAAATGGCCATTAATGGGTTCCAATGCATTTCAATGGGGAAACTAACTACCTGTAGAAAAAAAAAAATCAATACTCACCTCCAGCAACGTTCTGTGATGATCTTCCATGCTGTCGCTCCCTCCTCCTTGCCTACAGCTTGAATGCCCCGCCTCCAGCAAGCTAATGCTCTGATTGGCTAACTCAGTGCGGCGTCAGCCAATGAAAGCCGACGCTGTGTTAACCAATGATGTCCTTCGGGAGGATGACATGCCGGCGACAGGTGAGTATAGATCCCCCCCCCTCCAAGCCTCAGCTTGCGAGTTTTTTGACTTGCAAGCAGGCTCGTACCCCGAATTTTTGCTCATAAATCAGAGCAAAAATTCAGGAGAGAGCCTGCTCGCAAGTCAAAAAACTCGCAAGGCAAAGCACTCGTAACCCGAAGTACCACTGTATATTCAATATCAGAACCAAGCTTACTACAAAGATTCGGTACCAGAACCAACTTACTACCTGCATAAGATAAGGTGATATTCACACCACTGTTTTGCTTTCTGGTTTTTTGCGCTATCATAGGAACAAAAAAACATGAAATTCAGATGCATCCCATTTACTATAATCGGATCTGTCCAACTACGGTTATGCCTTCCAGGATGTTTCTGTCCACCAGAATGCTGTGTTATTTTGTGCATGACTTCACGCTGGGTCTGTGCTAAAGGTTCCCAATGGAGGTCAGATGCAGATGTGAACATAGTCTAACAGAACCAAGTTTATGCTCGCAGTCGTCAAACAAAATGTACAGATGTAGCACCAAACTTGTGAATTTTTTACCCTTTACACCAGGCCCTGTCACTTTTCAAACAGTGGGCGGTGCCAAGCATTAGGGGACATGGCTATGTGCCACCCAGCAGGTTTACTATAATTTATTCTAGTGGCGTACATTATAGCAGAAACCTACTCCTGCTCGTAGCAGGCATACATTTCTATTTGACATGCATATGTAAGTGGGGTACCCCTAATGGAAAGGAGGGTTACATCCAGTTAGGAGATGGGCGTCTTACCTGGGGGTGGTCTGCTCTAGGACACTCAGGCTCACTCACTCCAAAGCCAGGGAGCCCTCTGGTTTGCACCAAACCCCGCACCTATGGGCTCAGACATACTGGCAGTCACAGGCCTGAAGAAGAGCCGTCATAGGCTTCCAGCCATATGGGTTGGGTATGAAGGCCATCGTCTGCTGGGTACATGGGCCAAGGTTTGTTGGGCTCTTTTCAAAGTTAACTTTTATTGAACGAAAAGCAATAACTCAGAAACAGTTAAGCTCGCTGAGCGAGAACACTCTAATGCCAAGGAGTTAATCCCGTGAACGGTAATGACTCTACGTAAGTCCTCAGTCTTTCAGTGCGTGTGAGCTGGATGATTAAATAAACCACAGTATCTAAATTACTTTTCTCGCAGAGCAAAGGTTAGTTTTCTTCAATGTTTCAATAACAGCAAGGCCTTTTCCTTAACTTTTCCGTAGAGTGGAGATGTGAGACAGTCAAATAAGTAGAATCTCACACATAACGGGTTTACTTCACCAGGTCTCGACTGGAAATGACTTAAGGCACTGGCTTCTTCCTCAGACACCAGACATGACTGCAAGGGTGGGGACGAAGGTGGCGGTAGGCCCTGAAGAGTGCAGAAAGCCCTCTCTCCTTGAGCCAGGAGGCTACACACGGCTGCAAGCCGGATCCATGAGAGGTACAAAGTTGACTGGAGCTAGACTATAAGCCCAGGCTTCCAGGAGGTGTTGGCATAAGAGTCCGGCGGGTAGCCAGCTTTTTCATGCAAAAAGTTGGCCCTAATAACACTTTCAAACCTATACTGGCCGGAGAGAGAATGTCACTGCACCCCACGTGACCACCACCCATCCAACATACTCTGACTTCAATAAAACATTACGTCATTAGATGGCAGCACATCACCTCAAATAGCATAAAACACTAATTAATCAATATTAATATAACTTTACATTGCATATATTCCATATCCCCCCTCGCAGCAGAGGTATCACCAAATTTCACAAATGTATTCAGAGGCTTGTGCTTCCCAATATATTTGTAGCTCTTAGGCCTTTGCATAGTTTACTTAAACAGGAGTATAAAACATCGACCTAGATAAATATGCCCTAATGTAACCAATAACAAGCAGACAGCTGTACAGTTCGTGCCTTTTATTGAACACATTGAGTAACATTCACACTGCAGGGAGTAAAAGGAAGTGAACCACTGAATTTAATAACCTGTAGATCGCCTTGTGGCAACAAACGTTTCTTGCTGCAGCAAATAAGATTTACACAATGTTGAGAAGAAATTTTGAACACTTCCTCCTATAAATGTGTTTCAGTTCATGAATATTTCTGGGATGCCTTGTTTGCACAGTCTTTTTCAGGTCATGCCACAGTATCTCTGTAAGGTTAAAAGGGGATCCGATACATCAGGGGTCCCCAACTCCAGTCCTCAGGGACCACCAACAGGTCATGTTTTCAGGATCTCCTATAGTAGGAACACCTGTGGTAATGTCTGAGGCGCCGACAATAATTACATCACCTGTACAACACTGAGGAAATCCTGAAAACATGACCTGTTGGCGGTCCCTGAGGACTGGAGTTGGGGAACACTGCGATACATGACACTCACAGCAACAGATCTTACAAACACACAAGGCACACTTTTACACACATAAGCACAAAGAAATACATATGTATACACAACTATACAAACAGTGGAGCGCTCAACTTCAACCGATAGCCTCGGCACTAGACCGCTGCCCAAACTGCATATAATATAATCCACCATTGACTTGGATCATTCATAGTGATCCTTTAACTGGTGCAAAGGTATGATTACATGGATGAAATATTAAAACAAGCCAGATAAATGGTCATTGGTCAACTTACCTTTATGCATTATCACATGAGACAAGACACCTCCACCTGGAAAAAAAGGCAAAAATTTGAAACAAAATGACATCAAGCTGTTACCTTCAACTATGAGCAGCCTCCACTAGGGGGAGATTACTACATAAAAATGTACACAGCTCCCACTGAACGATTAATAAATCTATATACAGTAAGTGCCCCTAGGAGTGTCAGCTAGAATTTTACCATTTTACTCTATGCCTGTGAAAAGAGAATTAGTGGCTTTTGAGTTTTCTCTGAGAATAATTGGACCCCAAGTTGTCTAAAGAGAAATTTTAATCTTTTCATTTTGAAAATGAAATTATGTTCGGATATATTAATAGTCCTAGCTGTATATATACGGTACCAGAACCAAGCTGACTACATACGGTACCAGAACCAAGCTGACTACATACGGTACTAGAACCAAGCCTACTACACAATCGCAGTACAGCAGCAGTGTTTCAGAATAAGGGCGAGCACCTTTTTTTACCTGCGTTTTGCGTTTTTCCTGCACAGGCATAGAGATAACATGTGTTCCTGTCCACTGGCGTTTTTTTTTCGTTGCGTTTGCGTTTTTAACATAGGAACTGTCAGTTGCATATGTGTCCTTATTTTTCTCCTAATGCACCCATGAAAGTCAATGGAAATTAATGGAAAAGCCGCGAAAACGCTGCGAAAAACGCGCGGAAAAATCGCGGGAAACGCGGCGAAAACACTGCGTTTTTTTCCCGCGGAAAACGCAAACGCCAGTGGGTGCTCGCCCTAAGACTTACAGTACGTGGGAGCAGTGTACTTATCTGTGGTTTGGGCAACATGAACTGGGTGACAGTTTCCCCTTTAACACATCAAATGTAAAGGAAAAGTCTACTTACACATTACCATGATGGAGACGAAGTTCAACATGTTGCCTGTAGTCGACACAAACTACTAATCCCATCAAATCTGGCGCTCACTTCTTGTTTTCTGACTAATGTGATGACGTATCTGTAAATGATGTATTTGCACAATCAATGTTTTCAAGTTAAAAGGAAATCACTGATAGTGGCGACAATCAAATTGGATATATTTAATGAGAACAAAGGGGGATAAAACCAAACTTATTCACCGGGGCGGTAGAGGTGGAACTTCTCTGTGTTCCCTTCACTGTTGTATTTCCTATATTATATACACTGGGCTTGTGTGCTCTGTTCTTAAATGTTCCCAACAAATTTTGGTTTAATCCCCCCGTGTTAGCAAGTTAAAAAGGAAGCAACAAATATTTACATTGTGTCTCATAATGAAATATTGTGCAACCTGTGATTTGTCACATCATTATTTGTGGAAGATCATAGCACTGCAATATATCAGTGATGTCAGTGTAGCGGCCCGGAGTTAACGGGGCCCCTTCATAATGTGTGTATGCATTTGTCTCGTGCCTATGTGTTGTCAGTGTCTTTTATGTTGCATGAATATGATGTGTATTGCAAAACTGCAGCACTGAATGAGTTAATTGTCTGGTATATAAGATGTCTGAGAAATGTATCTTGTTGTTAATCATGTGATCGTGTTTTGTATATATGTTTTGCAAGGTGTCTGCAAGTCAGTCCATTCCAGTCTGAAGTGGTGTGGAGCTTCTGTTCTGAGCTGTAAGGGAGCCACACAGACACCATCAGTTCTGTGTGGCTAGGAATGGAAGAGGCTGAAAGGTATCCTCAGCCTTCCTTGGGCCTGCTTTACCCAGGAGATGCAAGTGGTGCCCAGAACCTCTAAAGAACTGAGAGAGGAAGAAGAGTGCCTGCCAAATGTGAGTGCCGACTGTTAGAGAGCTGGCGAGGATAAAGGAGTTTGTACCAGGACCAGAACCCTACAGATAACTAGGACTGGAGCTTCTTCTGCTATCCTCTGATTTTCCTCCCTGTCGCACCACTTTATGATTTTTACACCATTATTCCTGCTGGCGTGACGTTAAGCTATTGCTTGGACTGTAAATAGTTTCTTTCAAGTAAACAAGCACTGTCGACTGTTCCCGGCTTTGCCATTTAAAGTTCCCTGTGTGTAGACCATTTATTCCATCTTCCGGATTAACCGCAGATGAAGGAACGGTGGCGTCACCCGTGACAAAAGACTGTTAAGGTAAACTACGTATTGGGTTACCCCTGTACAAGTCCCCTCCAGCGACAACTGAGATGGGTACCATGCTACCCTCATGGTGGGAGATGGTAGAGCCTCGTGACAAGGCCCAAACTCTACCCTACTGTTTCCTAGGCTGTGGGCCCGCTCCTTGATGGGATCACGAACTGGATGACTCCTGCGTGCCTGTCCTAGGAAATGAAGAAGAAACGGCCTCTGACATTTTCCGCTAACAGAAGAAATTCATTGCCCGTGCCTGAACTAAAAAGAGTAATTTCCGGTTATAAGCCCTCTGAGTCAAGGACAAGATCCCTCCGGTCCTCTGAGTTGCTTTAAATAGTTGAGGACAAAATCCCTTCAACCCTCTGAGCCTGTAGCAAGTTGTTGCACATGGTTGCGGTTCCTCTGAGCTTCCAGGAATTAAAGTAAACACGTTTGCGGGTTCTCTGAGCCTGAAGACACTAACCAGAGTGGTGAGAAAACCGCGTCATCTGCCAAAAATGCAAAGAGGAAAAGAAAGTTCATCGTTCCAGTCTCAATTATATGTGGCAACGATGCGCTACAAATTGAAAAGGGACTGTGTTGTATTGTTAGACCGAGTGGAATTGCCCGCACTTCATACTAAACAACCAAGTGTGAATATGGACTTAGACTGTGCACTGGTGCAAGATGGCACCCAGCCTTCCTATTCTTCTTCACCCAAACCCGTGAAAATTTCCCACCTCTCTTTCCTGCCAAAGCTGTGAGAAAAGTAGGAGATCAACCCCACCGAGGAGCAAAGTCTAAATCCAATCCAGTTCTGTCAAGCGAAGGACAGCCCAGGGGGGGAGTCATCCAGCTCTGTGAGTGTCCCTTTAGACTTGTCTCAGCAGACTTACAAGGACACAGCAGGAGAGGACATGTTTTCTTACACTGTTTTACTGTGGGGATAAACCCGACTTAGAAGAGCTTGCCGTGGGTACCTCCGAAATGTCAGCACTGCCAGGAAAAGAGAGCCTGGGGCTGCTGCCCAAAGACTTGGTGCCGGCATGGAAATGGTCACCTCCCTTTCTATCTCTTCAGAGGAGGAACAGCTGCCGGACCCACTCGAGGAGGTCCCTTAGGGTGGATGCCACAGGCCATACCAGCCATGGATCGTTATCCATGAGTACAAGTAAGAGGCGAGAGCGGCCATTCCTCCAGAGCTGCGTCATTTTACTGAGACTTTGGGGATCCAGTTGTGTGGCTCTATTTCTCTGATCGTAGCCAGAGAGATCCCCCCAGAAAGCCTGCATCGGCCTCTCAGCAGTCCTCCGAAGCTAACTATTTGTCCGGAGACAAATAGCACTGTTCAGGATTTTCCTGCTACACGGCGATAGCCGGACTTGAGTTGCTCTTAGCCATTTCATCAGACTCTGGACGTTGACACAGAGGACTTTGAGGTAAGGGTGAGAGATCCCGATAGCCAGTCACACTTTGCCTCCTTAAGAGTTAGCTCTTGGAGCAGCATGCCGACTCCTATGGGTTATAGTACGGACTCAGAAGTTGGGGAGCCGATGGGGACACCCATATTGAAAAAAGTCACTTGGTGCTGAGAGAAAAGACTCTAATTTGTTTGGACTCATGCTTTGTTTTTGCTGTTACCCCCCAAAAAGGACTGAAAAGTTAATGCTCCCTTTTCAATAGAAATAAAGAGGTGTTTTGCAAATGTTATTTTTATTGCATAATTTTCTGCAAGTGTTAAAGTAACGTTCACATTAGAGATGAGCGAGCATGCTCACCCGAGCTTGATGCTCGTTTGAGCATTAGCCTACTCAATGTACTCGTTACTCGAGCGAGCACCACGCGGTGCTCGAGAAAATTTCACCCTGTCCTTCCCACATGTTTTGCGGCTTTTTTTAGCCAATTAACATGCAGGAAAAGCGTTGGCACCTCCTGCTATGACATGCAACCCTGTATAAAAACTCAGGTCACCTGATGTTCGCCTCAGATGCAGGCTGGAATAGTTCAGGGACAGAGCTGCAGCTAATCAGGGAGAGTGAGGTTGCGTTTAGGCAGGAATCCACTGTACAAGAACCCAACAGTTCGTTTTGGGACTACAAGTCCTCTTTTGTGCATCTGCAGTTTGGCTGGCTGAGAGCAATAGTGCGCACCAACCATTCACCTGCATCCGGGCTGTATACTGCATACTGTTATCGGTTTAATGCAGTATACTGCTAGTGGTGTACAGAGACTAGATAGTAATTTAAAAAACTCCTATCATTTTTCTTTTTTTGGGGTCTGAAAGCATGCTACATACCCGTGTGTAGGTCCTGTCAATCCACACTATCTAACAACAGTATAGACTGGTTAAAAAAATTGGGGGGGGGGGGGGCTGAAAGCGAACGCTACATACCCGTGTTCAGGTGCTGTCAATGCACGCTATCTAACAACAGTATACACTGTTTAAAAATTTGGGGGGGACTGAAAGCAAACGCTACATTCCCGTGTATGGGTCCTGTCAATCCACACTATCTAACAACAGTGTACACTGTTTAAAAAAATTGGGGGGGGGGGGGCGGAAAGCGAACGCTACATACCCATGTGTGGGTGCTGTCAATGGACGCTATCTAGCAACAGTATACAAAGAGGACATAGTTCAATGGGCCAACTAGCAGGGGAGATGAGGGGAACAGGCAGCATGTCTAGCGCAGGCAGGGGAACACTCTCCAAGGCCTTTGCCAGTTTTATGGCACCCCAGCCAGACTATGTCACCACTCACCAGTCTAGGCTGCGTAGGAGGGAACAGTGTAAAAAGATGGTGAGGGAGAACATAGCCGACCGTACCAACATCCTCCGTGATTCCTCTGCTCCATACAACTATTGGGTGTCAAAGCTGGACACATGGCACGAACTTGCGCTGTACGCATTGGAGGTGCTGGCCTGCTCTGCCGCTAGCGTGTTATCAGAGAGGATGTTTAGTGCTGCTGGGGGGATTATCACGGATAAGCGTACCTGCCTGTCAACTGACAGCACCGATAGGCTTACACTTATTAAGATGAACAAAGGCTTGATTTCCCCAGACTTCTCTTCTCCACTGGTGGAAAGCAGCTTAATATAAAGATTCTTTAAGCTGGTTCAGGAGAACCATGCACCCTCTATCACCCCAAAAAAGGGGAGAAGTAGCTTGGTCTAGCCTTCTCTGATCTTCCTCTTCCTAATCCAGCATGTCAGCACACGGAACAGCCAATTCTTCAGAGGGCCAAAAGGCTCTGTAAAAACAAATTCTTTCGGAGGGCTGTCTCCAGGCTCTGTTAGCAAATTAAGCAAGTAAGAGCTCTATCTTAAAAAAAAAATTTCCGAGGTTCGACTATACTCTTAGTAAACAAATTTTTCAGGGGTTCGCCTATACTCTTGGTACACAAATTTTTGAGGGCTTTGCCTATACTCTTGGTAAACAAATTTTCCAGGGGTTCGCCTATACTCTTGGTACACAAATTTTTAAAAGGGGTTCGCCTATACTCTTGGTAAAGCAATTGCTTCTGGGGTTCGCCTATACTCTTGGAACACAAACTTTTCATGGGCTTCGCCTATACTCTTGGTACACAAATTTTTAAGGAGTTCACCTATACTCTTGGTTAACAAAATTTTCAGGGGTTCCCCTATAGTCTTGGAACACAAATTTTTAAGGGGTTCGCCTATACTCTTGGTATACAAACTTTTCTGGGGCTCGCCTATATAGTCTTGGTACACAAATTTTTAAGGGGTTCACCTATACTCGTGGTATACAAATTTTTCAGGGTTCGCCTATACTCTTGGTAAAGCAATTGTTTTTGGGGTTCGCCTATACTCTTGGTAAAGCAAATCTTTCTGGGGTTTGCCTATACTCTTGGCCAACAAATGTTTCAGGGGTTCACCTATAATCTTGGTACACAAATCTTTCAGGGATTCACCTGCACTCTGGGTAAAAAAATGCTTTGTTGTAGAATGGGTTGTTGAATTGTGGAGATTTGTAGAAGTACTGGCATCTGAGTCCCCTTTATGCCCACGTTTGTGGCTCATGAGATTTTGTGACAGAGGTGGCATGGGATTGGAATAATTGGAACCCAACACTCCTTTTCAGAACTACAACTCCACTTTTGGGCCTCATCAGTTTGGCTGCTCAGTAGTGCGCACAAAGCATTCACAAGCATCCCGGCTGTATACTGGGGTTTGGGCAGAGGCCGATATCCTGGGTGGGGTGAAACAGTGCCTGGTTTGGCCAGTCTAATTTCTTCATGGTTTATGCTGTCTTTCCCTTGGGCACTGGTTAACAAGCCCCTTGGGGAGAGATTTTTTTCTTTTTTTTTCCTCTTTGTACGCTTCCTCAACCGGCAGAGGCGTCGTTGTGTGCCCGGCCGCTCGGAGGAGGTGCCCGGGTTGGCCGTCTGCCCGCCAGCTGCCATGGCGGGCGGTGCCCTTTACCCCATCTGGGATGGGAGAGCTGGACGCTGCGCTGGGAAAATTTTTCAGTATGCTGTGGATGCAGGCTCGTGCCTGGGGCGTATTGGACAGCAATGCCAGCATGTAAGGAGAAGAGGCAGTGGTGTCACCCGCAGGCAGTGATTGGCCTTGTTCCACATAGTGTGGTGCTTTCCTTAGATGTTCCAGCACGGGTGCCTTGCTGATTATGGTCTGGCCCAACTAAATTGTTAGGGGGTTACCACCAGGCTCTTGCCTACAATCTGGCTTAATAGTGCAAGCTGGGAGACTCAGATGCATCCATGCAAGCTGCCCCTGCTGTTCCCTATCTGTTTCTGTGGTGTTTCCATTACCTTCTGATGTTTTCAGGTGATTCACACAATCTCCCCTATGCAGAGCATGGGTCACCTTGAAAAATGCTCTAGTCTCCCATTGACTTCAATGGGGTTCGTTACTCGAAACGAGCTCTCGAGCATTACCAAAAATTTGACTTGAGTAACGAGCACTCGAGCATTTTGGTGTTCGCTCATCTCTAGTTCACATGTTTAAGAAATGTGCAGGAGGGTAAAGAAAGTGTGAATGTCTGTGTTCGAGTGATTGTATGCAAACGTGTTAGGCTGCCTGTCCATGGGTATTGCGATATCCTGCGAGACGCCACTAAGGAGCAGGAGCCAAGAACCAGGCTATGGTGAGCCTATCTGAGAGATAGGCTTACCGTGGAGAATCGCAGCAATTCATAGTGAATTTCCGCTCGTGGACAGAGGGGTTGCACTTTCCATAGCAACGCTATGGAAAATGTTCACTGCATTCCCCCGCGGGTAACGCAATGCAAAAACGCCAGTGGACAGTCAGCCTTAGGAGGTTTTATCTGCATGTCTCCATCTAATCCACTGTACGTGTGAGCCAGTGCCTGTCTGTAATCTTGTCTATCACAGGGGATACAGCCTCATTATCATTCTTTTCTTCAACTAGGTTGGGGGTACTGACTTTTCGCTACCATCATTCATGTAATTTTATTTCGGGAAAGTGATGATCATTCCACTTGTCCTGTGTTCTTTAAACCTGTCAGTCACCCTCTTCTATTTTTTGCATAGCTCCAGTAAGTATTTTCTTTTTTTGTATTTTTTAGTCTTTGGGGAGAAGAGTTATGTAAGGACCCCATAGCAATGCTAGTGCACCTTGGATCCAGTCCAACCTAGCAATATACTCCAGGCAAGCAGCATGGAGTGCCTTGCCACATGTGAGTGCCGACCAGTACGAGTGTAAAAAAATTTGTACCGAGGCCAAAACCCTACAGATAACTAGGACTGTAGCTTGTTCTGCTATCCTGTGATTTTCCTCCCTGTCGAACCACTTTGTGATTTCTGCACCATTTTTCCTGCTAATGTAAAGTTCTGCAATTGGTTGGCCTGTAAATAGTTTCTTTCAAGTAAATAAGCACTGCCAACCATTCCTGGCTTTGCTATTTAAAGTTCCCTGTGTGTGTGGAACATTTATTCCATCATCTGGAGTCACCACAGAGAAAGAAAAGTTGGCGTCACCCATGATAAAAGACTGCTAAGGCAAACCATGTATTGGGTTACCCCTGTACAAGTCCCCTCCAGCGGCAACTGGGAAGGGTCCCGTGCTAGCCTCAGGGTGGGAGATGGTAGATCCCCAAGACAAGGCCCAAACTCTACCCCGCTGTCTCCTAGGCTGTGGGCCCGCTCCTTGGGTGCTGCATCAGCAGCAGGGGGCTGTCACTACCTTTCAGACACGATATGCAGGTTGGTTGTCAGCAGTAATAGATAATGTCACTGTAGCATAAGGTGTGCAGACTTCATGTCGGATCACATGTAATTATATCAGTGATGTCATTCCTGGTGGGTGAGGCTGTGACTACCTCTCAGACATGATATACAGGCTGGTTGTCGGAAGTAATAGATGATGTCACTGTAGTATAAGGTGTAAAGATCTCATATCTGATCACGTCATTACATCATTGATGTCATCACCAGGGGGCAGGGCTGTGACTACCTCTCAGACATGATATACAGGCTGGTTGTCAGCAGTTATAGAAGAATACCTATTATTATGAGGCGTAGACTGTGAAACCTTTTAGCACAATAGTAAATCATGTGTTTTAAGAGGCATGATACCTTCTCACTGCTACTGGGTATTATTTAAAGGGCAATCACCACTGAAAAAATCTCACTATTTAGTAGAAATTCAAGATTCCTCTTCTTCAACTGGGTGAAAACTAATATGAGTGCTGGTCCATCTGCCGCAGGAAATAAAAATGTGCTTCACTATATAGTAGTGATATTATTTATTGTGCACAGGAGCATCATGAGAGCGGAGATAATCATCCTCATCATCTGTAAGTAGCGGTCAGCAATGACATCTATCCAAACTAGATGATAGATAGATAGATAGATAGATAGATAGATAGATAGATAGGCGTGGTACGGGCAGTCCTTTCCAGGGGGTGCCGGATCTTCCGGCACCAGCGGTGAGAGTACTTTCGGTACAGTAGGCTGGGCGTCAGTGGTCAGAAAGGCAGGGCATTGCTGGCAATTCAATGTCGGCCAGTATAAATTTGGAGCAAGTTGTCGATTTAAACACAATTGCTCCATCTGTAGTGGAAAGGAAAAGGGGGCAGGCCCTGATGATAAAAGGGACGATGCCAGTGAGGGTGCATGAGATGGTACCCTTTCTAAATAGGTATCCTGATAGGGAGAAGGCGTGTTTGTTATTTACAGGTTTTTTGAAGGTTTTTTTTATCCCGTCGCATAAGGTTCCGTTTTCTGTTAGAAATTTGCGGTCGGCTCTGCTGTACCCCGAGGAGGTGCGAGAAAAGTTGAAAAAGGAGGCTATGTTGGGGCGCATGGCGGGTTCATTCATGGCCCCTCCGCTTTCTAAATTGGTGGTATCCCCCCTGGGTGTGGATCCCAAGCGGGAGCCAGAAAAGTTTTGTTTGATACACCATCTGTCATATCCAAAAGGAGTGTCAGTGAATGACGGTATTGTGTCCGAACTGTGTTCGGTCATGTATAGGAGGTTGGCTGAGGCGACTGCAGAAGTTAGGGTGGCTCATCTTTTTGTCAGAGTGTCGGCGGACATCAGGGCAGATTTAGTAGTGTGGTCCAGTGGTCCAAGTATAATGGCCATTTGTTGTTTATCGAGTTGGTGGTTGACAAATTCGACTGTGAATTGTTTTCTGATGCAGCGGGGCAGTTGGTTTTGGAGTGTTTTTTAAAGGTCCATGGTGCACCGGTTCTTGGCCTGAATAGTGGCTGAGGTCGGGCGCAATGAAGAATTTGGTGTTGTTAGAGCTGTTTCCAATAGTGGTATTGGTGTCACTTTGGAGGGAAAGGTTCAGAAACAAAAAAAGTTCGGTTTCATTGTGATGCAAGCGATTAATGGTCTGACAACTTGCTCACCCCCAGTGGTAGATTTGTTAAAATATATGGTTTTGGCGTGTTTATCATTGAATGCTTGGATGGTGGCAGTGCATATTCCGGGTGTGGACAAATGGTATAGCGGATGCTCCTTCTCGTTTCCAGTGGGATCGCTTTCATGCTCTGGTGCCGGAGGGGGAGAAATATGGCCTTGCCTGTCTGGCAGAGTTATGGACTGTGGTTGATGTGCGGCAGAACAGTTGATTGAGGCTTCGCTGGCACAGAGTATGCGGACGGCATATGGGGCGGCATTGAGTCAGTGGTAGTGGTGGTTGAAGGAAACGGAGGAGGAGCTGTCTGATGGCGATAAGGTAGTGGCCTTGCTTGTTTTTTTGGGAACGGCTGCGTTGCAGGGCTGGTCAGTGGCGAAGGTTAACCGGATTGTGGCAGGACTGGCTTTCGGTTTTAAGGTAAGGGAGTTGAGGGATTTGACAAAGGAGTTTTTGGTGCGGCAAGCTTTAAGGGGTTTTCGGAGAGGCAGGGAGTTAAAGGATAGGAGGCGACCTATCACGTTTGCGGTATTGGAGAAGATGGGTCCAGCTTTGGGGTTGGTATGTAGAGATTGATTTCAAGAATGCATGTTTCGATGTGCTTTTTCCTTGGCCCTTTTTGGGGATTTTAGATTAGGGGAGTCAGTCTCGCCCAGTAGATGGGTATGTGGGGGTTTAGAGAGGGTGGATGTGGTGTTCGGTGTGCAGACATTAGTAATTTGGAGACAGTCTAAGACCGATCAGCATGGAAAAGGAAAGACGGTGTGTTTAGGACAAGTTCCGGGGCCTGAAATGTGTCCGGTGAAGTGTTTTTGTGGGTACCAGGATTTGAGGAGCAGCGGTGTTGGGCCTTTATTTAGGCATTGCAATGGTTCGGTTCTATCACAGTTTCAATTTAATGCAGTGCTAAAGAAGGTGGTGGCGAAGCTAAGTCTGGAAGGGAGGTTTTATTCCTCTCATTCCTTCCGGATTGGTGCCGCGACAGAGGCGGAAGGATGGGGTTTGGCCCAGGATATAGTAAAAAGAATAGGCAGGTGGGAGTCGAGACAGTATTTATTTTGTGTGCGCCCAGAGTAGTAGGGCACTCAACACGAACTCCTGCGGTTGGCTTAGCGGGTCACTAGGGGTAATAGTCATAGTTTTTAGTCTGTATTGTATATTTTATTTATTAAAAAAAAAATAAAAAAAAATATATATATATATATATATATATATATATATATATTTAATGTTTAAATGAGGTTTGTTGGGGGGCAGAAAGTAAGTCACGCTTGGTTTTCTGTTCCTTATAGGTTGGGAGCCCCCAGCGCTGGTGTGGCTGTTGAGCCATTCTTACGTCTATTGGGAAGGAAAAAGGGCCTGTATGCGGCCGATGGGAAGGCAGTTGGCATTTCAGAGGCAGCAGGTTGTGGTTCGGTGGTTGAGAGTTAGAGGAATGCGGTGGTGCCATGTGTGGACAGAGGTATATCGCTTTGCAGGCATGGACAGGTGTCCTGATGTGTTAGTATTGCATGTTGAGGGAAATGACTTGGGGAACTGCCTGGCGCGCAGGTTGCGTCGGGATATTCAGTATGATTTTTTCCAGCTACGCAGTCTTTTCCCAAACATGATAATGGTGTAGTCGGAAATTATTCCGCGAAAGAGCTGGAAGATGGTTAAGTCGTTTGAAGGGCTTCCACAAAATAACCTATAAAGGAACTTACATTTATGTTGCATTAGGGCGAGCACCCACTGGCGATTGCGTTTTCAGCGGGAAAAAAACGCAGCGTTTCGCCGCGTTTCCCGCGATTTTTCCGCGGCGTTTTCGCGGCTTTTCCGTTAATTTCCATTGACATTCATGGGTGCATTAGGAGAAAAATAAAGACACATATGCAACTGACAGTTCCTATGTTAAAAACGCAAACGCAACGCAAAAAAAACGCCAGTGGACAGGAACACATGTTATCTCTATGCCTGTGCAGGAAAAACGCAAAACGCAGGTAAAAAAACGCCAGTGGGTGCTCGCCCTAACAGTGCACAATAAGGACAAATGCTAAATCATGATAAGCATATGGCCTCCAAAAGAGATTAGAGGTATTTGGCCTAGTCTAAGTGCACTCAAAAACAATTTCCTAAATTATTCAAAAACTGGCAAAAGATCACATAAAAAAAATCAATGGCCTCCTCCATTACCCCTACAGCCATCCTATCCATCACCAAAATAGGTATGTCTCTGCTACTGAATGCAGAGTCACTCTTTTACAAGTTTCCGCATAATTTAGGACACATAAACAAAAGGGTGGAAGCTATAGCTCCACAGGCAAATTTTTTGAACAACCCTTCCAACATGTACTCAGAATATTTCTGCACTAACCTTTTGTGATGTAGCAAGACCGAAATTAGTCAAAATGGAGGCCCTTGAAAATCTTGATCTTCACTTGTGGGGGTCCGATGTCTTCACACACTTATAGTATGACTTCAAGTATTTGGGTCCTAGGAATATTCTGTCTTCATTGATCTTTGTGACCTTCACCTATGGGACCTCATTTTCTTCACACACTTGTAGTATGACTGCTCTGAATGCGGTCCCAGGTAATTGCACACAATTCTCTGTCTTCCATGGTTATTGTGCTGTTCACCTATAGGACCCCATTTTCTTCACACACTTGTAGTATGACTGCTCTGAATGGGGTCCCAGGTACTTGCACACAATTCTCTGTCTTCCATGGTTATTGTGTAGAGATGAGCGAACGCGTTCGTCCGAGCTTGATATTCGTGCGAATATTAGGGTGTTCGGGATGTTCGTTATTCGTAACGAACACCATGCGGTGTTCTGGTTACTTTCACTTCCTTCCCTGAGACGTTAGCGCGCTTTTCTGGCCAATTGAAAGACAGGGAAGGCATTACAACTTCCCCCTGCAACGTTTAAGCCCTATACCACCCCCCTGCTGTGAGTGGCTGGCGAGATCAGGTGTTCGCCTAATATAAAAGTCGGCCCCTCCCGCGGCTCGCCTCAGATGCCTGGTGAGTTAGATGAGGGACAGTGCTGTTTATACCGGAGCTGCTGTAGGGAAAGAATTGGTAGTTAGTGTAGGCTTCAAGACCCCCCAAAGGTCCTTATTAGGGCCACTGATAGCTGTGTGTTGGCTGCTGTTAGCAGTGGCATTTTTTTTTTCTCAAAATCGGCTCTGCAGAGCGTTGCACCTGGCATTAGGGACAGAAGTGCTGCATAGGCAGGGAGAGTGTTAGGAGTGAGTGTAGCCTTCAAGAACCTCAACGGTCCTTTCTAGGGCCATATTTATCCGTGTGCAGTACTGTCCAGGCTGCTGTTAGCTGTGCTGCATTTTTTTTGGGCTTCTCAAAATCGCCTCTGCAGAGCATTCCACCCTCCATTGATACTGCAGGGAAAGAATTGTATAGGCAGGGCCACAACACAGTTATTATTCATAGAATATACGCAGTGCTGCCTTTTGGTGGAAAAACAAGTGAAAACAAATCTATTTGTCCAGCCTCTGTCCGTCCTTACGGGCGGTGGACACGTGTGAGCTGCGTGAAAAACATTGCTAAATCATACGCACCCAGCTACGCTTTACTGCTGGCTTCGCCATTTGCTTTCCTTAATTGGGAAAAAAAATACCTGCTCTGCCAGAGTTATAATAACTCTGCTACCCTCACGTTCTGTGACACATTAGCAGGGACACAGCACAGTTATTAAACTTCTCATGTTCATTGAATATACGCAGTGCTGCCTTTTGGTGGAAAAACAAGTGAAAACAAATCTATTTGTCCAGCCTCTGTCCGTCCTTACGGGCGGTGGACACGTGTGAGCTGCGTGAAAAACATTGCTAAATCATACGCACCCAGCTACGCTTTACTGCTGGCTTCGCCATTTGCTTTCCTTAATTGGGAAAAAAAATACCTGCTCTGCCAGAGTTATAATAACTCTGCTACCCTCACGTTCTGTGACACATTAGCAGGGACACAGCACAGTTATTAAACTTAGATTATTCATTCACTAGAGGCAGTGGGGCCTTTCGTTTTCCAAAAAGGGAAAAAATTATATTTGGCCTGCAGTCTTGCGCCAATTTATTTCCTGCCTGTGAAATCAAATCACTGGTAATACAGCATGCTGAGGGGTAGGGGTAGGCCTAGAGGACGTGGACGCGGCCGAGGACGCGGACGGCCAAGTCAGGGTGTGGGCACAGGCCGAGCTCCTGATCCCGGTGTGTCGCAGCCGACTGCTGCGCGATTAGGAGAGAGGCACGTTTCTGGCGTCCCCACATTCATCGCCCAATTAATGGGTCCACGCGGGAGACGGTTATTAGAAAATGAGCAGTGTGAGCAGGTCCTGTCCTGGATGGCAGAAAGTGCTTCGAGCAACCTATCGTCAACACGCAGTTCTGCGCCGTCCACTGCTGCAAATCCGAATCCTCTGTCTGCTGCTCCTCCTTCCTCCCAGCCTCCTCACTCCACTACAATGACACCTGCTCAGGAGCGGGAACACTCCCAGGAACTGTTCTCGGGCCCCTGCTTAGATTGGGCAGCAGCGGTTCCTCTCCCACCAGAGGAGTTTATCGTCACTGATGCCCAACCATTCGAAAGTTCCCGGGGTCCGAGGGAAGAGGCTGGGGACTTCCGCCAACTGTCTCAACAACTTTCTGTGGGTGAGGAGGACGATGACGATCAGACACAGTTGTCTTGCAGTGAGGTAGTAGTAAGGGCAGTAAGTCCAAGGGAGCAGCGCACAGAGGATTCGGAGGAAGAGCAGCAGGACGATGAGGTGACTGACCCCACCTGGTGTGCAACGCTTACTCAGGAGGAAAGGTCTTCAGAGGGGGAGTCAAGGGCATCAGCAGGGCAGGTTGCAAGAGGCAGTGCGGTGGCCAGGGCCAGGGGTAGAGGCAGGGCCAGACCGAATAATCCACCAAGTGTTTCCCAAAGCGCCCCCTCGCGCCATGCCACCCTGCAGAGGCCGAGGTGCTCTAAGGTCTGGCAGTTTTTCACAGAGACGCCTGACGACCGACGAACAGTGGTGTGCAACCTTTGTTGCGCAAAGCTCAGCCGGGGAGCCAACACCAACAGCCTCACCACCACCACCATGCGCAGACATATGATGGCCAAGCACCCCACAAGGTGGGACGAAGGCCGTTCACCGCCTCCGGTTTGCACCCCTGCCTCTCCCCCTGTGCCCCAACCTGCCACTGAGATGCAACCCCCCTCTCAGGACACAGGCACTACCGCCTCATGGCCTGCACCCACACCCTCATCTCCGCTGTCCTCGGCCCCATCCAGCAGTGTAGTTCAGCGCACCGTTCAGCCGTCGCTTGCGCAAGTGTTCGAGCGCAAGCGCAAGTACGCCGCCACGCACCCGCACGCTCAAACGTTAACCGTCCGCATAGCAAAATTCATCAGCCTTGAGATGCTGCCGTATAGGGTTGTGGAAACTGAGTCCTTCAAAAGTATCATGGAGGCGGCGGCCCCGCGCTACTCAGTTCCCAGTCGCCACTACTTTTCCCGATGTGCCGTCCCAGCCCTGCACGACCACGTCTCCCGCAACATTGTGCGCGCCCTCACCAACGCGGTTACTGCCACGGTCCACTTAACTACGGACACGTGGACAAGCACAGGCGGGCAGGGCCACTACATCTCCCTGACGGCACATTGGGTGAATTTAGTGGAGGCTGGGACAGAGTCAGAGCCTGGGACCGCTCACGTCCTACCCACCCCCAGAATTGCGGGCCCCAGCTCGGTGCTGGTATCTGCGGAGGTGTATGCTTCCTCCACTAAAGCACCCTCCTCCTCCTCTGTCTCGCAATCAAGATGTGTTAGCAGCAGCATGTCGCCAGCAGTCGGTGTCGCGCGGTGTGGCAGCACAGCGGTGGGCAAGCGTCAGCAGGCCGTGCTGAAACTACTCAGCTTAGGCGATAAGAGGCACACGGCCCACGAACTGCTGCAGGGTCTGACAGAGCAGACCGACCGCTGGCTTGCGCCGCTGAGCCTCCAACCGGGCATGGTCGTGTGTGACAACGGGCGTAACCTGGTGGCGGCTCTGCAGCTTGGCAGCCTCACGCACGTGCCATGCCTGGCCCACGTCTTTAATTTGGTGGTTCAGCGGTTTCTGAAAAGCTACCCACGCTTGTCAGACCTGCTCGTAAAGGCGCGCCGGCTCTGCGCACATTTCCGCAAGTCCCACACGGACGCTGCCACCCTGCGCACCCTGCAACATCACTTTAAGCTGCCAGTGCACCGACTGCTGTGCGACGTGCCCACACGGTGGAACTCTACGCTCCACATGTTGGCCAGGCTCTATGAACAACGTAGAGCTATAGTCGAATACCAACTCCAACATGGGCGGCGCAGTGGGAGTCAGCCTCCTCAATTCCTTTCAGAAGAGTGGGCCTGGTTGGCAGACATCTGCCATGTCCTTGGTAATTTTGAGGAGTCTACCCAGGTGGTGAGCGGCGATGCTACAATCATTAGCGTCACCATTCCTCTGCTATGCATCTTGAGAAATTCCCTGCAAACCATAAAGGCAGCTGCTTTGCGCTCGGAAACGGGGGCGGGGGAAGACAGTATGCCGCTGGATAGTCAGGGCACCCTCCTGTCTATTTCTCAGCGCGTACAGGAGGAGGAGGAGGAGGAGCATGAGGAGGATGAGGAGGAGGGGGAAGAGACAGCTTGGGCCGCTGCTGACGGTACACCGGCTGATTGCCTGTCATCCTTTCAGCGTGTATGGCCTGAGGAGGAGGAGGAGGAGGATCCTGAAAGTGATCTTCCTAGTGAAGACAGCCATGTGTTGCGTACAGGTACCCTGGCACACATGGCTGACTTCATGTTAGGATGCCTTTCTCGTGACCCTCGCGTTGCACGCATTCTGGCCACTACGGATTACTGGGTGTACACACTGCTCGATCCACGGTATAAGGAGAACCTGCCCACTCTGATTCCCGAAGAGGAAAGGGGTTCGAGAGTGTTGCTATACCACAGGACCCTTGCGGACAAGCTGATGGTAAAATTCCCAGCCGACAGCGCTAGTGGCAGAAGGCGCAGTACCGAGGGCAAGGTAGCAGGGGATGTGCGTAGATCGAGCAGCATGTACATCCCAGGCAGTGCAACAGTCTTTAAGGGCCTGGCCAGCTTTATGGCTCCCCACCAAGACTGTGTCACCGCTCCCCAGTCACGGCTGAGTCGGCGGGAGCACTGTAAAAGGATGGTGAGGGAGTACGTAGCGGATCGCACGACCATCCTTGGTGACGCCTCTGCCCCCTACAACTACTGGGTGTCGAAGCTGGACATGTGGCCTGAACTAGCGCTGTATGCCCTGGAGGTGCTTGCTTGTCCTGCGGCTAGCGTGTTGTCGGAGAGGGTGTTTAGTGCGGCTGGGGGAATCATCACAGATAAGCGTAGCCGCTTGCCAACCGACAGTGCCGACAGGCTAACACTCATCAAGATGAACAAAGGCTGGATTTCCCCAGACTTCTCTTCTCCACCAGCGGACAGCAGCGATACGTAAGCAATACGTAGGCTGCACCCGCGGATGGAAGCTACGTTCTCTCTCACCATCCAAAACGGGGACATTTCTGCTTCATCAATCTGTGTCTAATATTCCTCCTCCTCCTCCTCCTGCTCCTCCTCCTGAAACCTCACGTAATCACGCTGAACGGGCAATTTTTCTTAGGGCCACAAGGCTCACTCAAATAATTTTTCAGAACAATTTTTATAAGTTTCAATGCGCTTAAAAGCATTGGAACTTTAACTTGAACCAATTTTTCATTACACTGGGCTGCCTCCAGGCCTAGTTACCACTTAAGCCACATTAACCAAAGCGATTAATGGGTTTCACCTGCCCTCTTGGCTGGCCATGGCCAATTTTTGGGATGTACATTAGTACTGTTGATACAGCAATTTTTGTGGGCCCTCGCCTACAGTGTAATCAAATTAATTTTTAGCCCACCTGCATTACAGCTGACGTTACCTCAGCTGTGTTGGGCAATGCAATGGGATATTTTTATGTACCGCCGGTGGGTTCCAGGGAGCCACCCATGCTGTAGGTGCACACTGAGTTTTTAATACATCTGTACACTTCTAAAGAACCCGTCTGACTGGGGCATGTAGTGTGGGCCGAAGCCCACCTGCATTAAGCACGACATTACTACCTCAGCTGTGTTGGGCAATGCAATGGGATATTTCTGTGTACCGCCGGTGGGTTCCAGGGAGCCACCCATGCTGTGGGTCGACAGGGACTTCACAATAGGGAGTTGTACCTGCCTGTGTCTATGAATTAAAAAGCCCGGTCTGACTGGGGCATGCAGACACCTTGACAGAATGAATAGTGTGTGGCACATAGGTTCCCCATTGCTATGCCCACGTGTGCAGCTCCTGATGGCGGTGGCACAGGATTCTATTTCTCATTGCTTCTGTACAGCATTGTGGGCTATCGCTCCGCCACTTTTAAAGAGGGTCGCTGCCTAGCCGTGCCAACCTCTGCAGTGTGTGCCTGCGGTCCCTCGTCATGGCAGACGCAATTCTAAATAGACATGAGCGTGGTGTGGCATGAGGGCAGCTGAAGGCTGCCCAGGGACACTTTGGTGTGCGCTGTGGGGGGGGAGGGGGGGCGGTTGGGCAGCATGTAACCCAGGAGAAGTGTCAGTGGAGTGTCATGCAGGCAGTGATTGTGCTTTGTTGGAGGTAGTGTGGTGCTTAGCAAAGGTATGCCATGCTAATGAGGGCTTTTCAGAAGTAAAAGTTGTTGGGAGGGGGGGGGGGGCCCACTCTTGCCGGTATTGTGGCTTAATAGTGGGACCTGTGAACTTGAGATGCAGCCCAACACGTAGCCCCTCGCCTGCCCTATCCGTCACTGTGTCATTCCCATCACTTTCCTGAATTGCCCAGATTTTCACACATGAAAACCTTAGCGAGCATCGGCGAAATACAAAAATGTTCTGGTCGCCCATTGACTTCAATGGGGTTCGTTGTTCGAAACGAACCCTCGAGCATCACGGGAAGTTCGTTCCGAATAACGAACACCCGAACATTTTGGTGTTCGCTCATCTCTATTATTGTGCTCTTCACCTACAGGACCCCATTTTCTTCACACACTTGTAGTATGACTGCTCTGAATGGGGTCCCAGGTACTTGCACACAATTCTCTGTCTTCCATGGTTATTGTGCTCTTCAACTATAGGACCCCATTTTCTTCACACAATTATAGTATGGCTGATTTCAATGGGGTCCCAGTAAATTAAGCACAAAACTTTGGCTTCCACAAAATAACCTATAAAGAAAATTACATTTACGTTGCATAGCAGGGAACAATAAGAACAAATGCTAAATCATGACAAGCATATGGCCTCCAATAGAGCCACTCTTTAACCAGTTTCCGCATAAGTTAGGACACATATACAAAAGGGTGAGAGCTATAGCTCCACACGTAAATTTTGTGAACAACCCTTCCAACATGTATTCAGAATATTTCTGCACTAACCTTCTGTGATGTAGCAAAATAAAGGGTTCCTCAGAACTGAGGCCCTTAAAAATCTTAATCTTCACTTATGGGAGTCCGATGTCTTCACACACTTATAGTATGACTTCAAGTATTTGGGTCCTAGGAATATTCTGTCTTCATTGATCTTTGTGGCCTTCACCTACAGGACCACATTTTCTTCACACACTAGTAGTTTGACTACTCTGAATGGGGTACCAGGTACTAGAACACAATTCTCTGTCTTCCATGGTTATTGTGCTCTTCACCTACAGGACCCCATTTTCTTCATACACTTGTAGTATGACTGCTCTGAATGGGGTCCCAGGTACTTGCACACAATCCTCTGTCTTCCATGGTTATTGTGCTTTTCACCTATAGGACCCCATTTTCTTCACACACTTGTAGTATGACTGCTCTGAATGGGGTCCTAGGTACTTGCACACAATCCTCTGTCTTCCATGGTTATTGTGCTCTTGACCTACAGGACCCCATTTTTTTCACACACTTGTAGTATGACTGCTCTGAATGGGGTCCCAGGTACTTGCACACAATCCTCTGTCTTCCATGGTTATTGTGCTATTCACCTATAGGACCCCATTTTCTTCACACACTTGTAGTATGACTGCTCTGAATGGGGTCCCAGGTACTTGCACACAATCCTCTGTTCTCCATGGTTATTGTGCTCTTCACCTACAGGACCCCATTTTCTTCACACAATTATAGTATGACTGCGCTGAATGGGGTCCCAGGTACTTGCACACAATCCTCTGTCTTCCATGGTTATTGTGCTCTTCACCTATAGGACCCCATTTTCTTCACACAATTATAGTATGACTGCGCTGAATGGTGTCCCAGGAACTTGCACACAATCCTCTGTCTTTCATGGTTATTGTGCTCTTCGCCTACAGGACCCCATTTTCTTCACACACTTGTAGTATGACTGCTCTGAATGGGGTCCCAGGTACTTGCACACAATTTTCTGTCTTCCATGGTTATTGTGCTCTTCACCTATAGGACCCCATTTTCTTCACACACTTGTAGTATGACTGCTCTGAATGGGGACCCAGGTACATGCACACAATCCTCTGTCTTCCATGGTTATTGTGCTCTTCACCTATAGGACCCCATTTTCTTCACACAATTATAGTATGACTGCGCTGAATGGGGTCCCAGGAGCTTGCACACAATCCTCTGTCTTCAATGGTTATTGTGCTCTTCGCCTACAGGACCCCATTTTCTTCAAACACATAAAGTATGACTGATTTCAATGGGGTCCCAGGAAATTAAGCACAAAACTTTGGCTTCCACAAAATAGCCCATAAAGAAACTTACATTTACGTTGCATAGCAGGGAACAATAAGAACAAATGCTAAGTCATGACAAGCATATGGCCTCCAATAGAGATTAGAGGTATTTGACCTAGTCTAAGTGCACTCAAAAAGCATTTTCCTAAATTATTCAAAAACTGGCAATCGATCACCTAAAAAAAAATCAAT
Organism: Eleutherodactylus coqui; assembly: GCF_035609145.1. Classification (NCBI taxonomy): domain Eukaryota; kingdom Metazoa; phylum Chordata; class Amphibia; order Anura; family Eleutherodactylidae; genus Eleutherodactylus; species Eleutherodactylus coqui. The sequence goes on along the minus strand of NC_089842.1, from coordinate 216,074,176 downwards.
GGCCTCCTCCATTACCCCTACAGCCATCCTATCCATCACCAAAATAGGTATGTCTCTGCTACTGAATGCAGAGTCACTCTTTAACCAGTTTCCGCATAATTTAGGACACATATACAAAAGGGTGAGAGCTATAGCTCCACACGTAAATTTTGTGAACAACCCTTCCAACATGTATTCAGAATATTTCTGCACTAATCTTCTGTGATGTAGCAAAATAAAGGGTTCCTCAGAACTGAGCCCCTTAAAAATCTTAATCTTCACTTATGGGAGTCCGATGTCTTCACACACTTATAGTATGACTTCAAGTATTTGGGTCCTAGGAATACTCTGTCTTCATTGAACTTTGAGGCCTTCACCTACCGGACCCCATTTTCTTCACACACTAGTAGTTTGACTACTCTGAATGGGGTCCCAGAAACTTGCACACAATTCTCTGTCTTCCATGGTTATTGTGCTCTTCACCTATAGGACCCCATTTTCTTCACACACTTGTAATATGACTGCTCTGAATGGGGTTCCAGGTACTTGCACACAATCCTTTGTCTTCCATGGTTATTGTGCTCTTCACCTATAGGACCCCATTTTCTTCACACACTTATAATATGACTGCGCTGAATGTGGTCCCAGGAACTTGCACACAATCCTCTGTCTTCCATGGTTATTGTGCTCTTCGCCTACAGGGCCCCATTTTCTTCAAACACATAAAGAATGACTGATTTCAATGGGGTCCCAGGTAATTAAGCACAACATTTTGGCTTTCACAAAATAACCTATAAAGGAACCTATATTTAAGTTGCATAGCAGGGAACAATAAGAACAAATGCTAAATCATGACAAGCATATGGCCTCCAATAGAGATTAGAGGTATTTGGCCTAGTCTAAGTGCACTCAAAAAGCATTTCCCTAAATTATTCAAAAACTGGCAAAAGATCACCTAAAAAAAATCAATGGCCTCCTCCATTACCCCTACAGCCATCCTATCCATCACCAAAATAGGTATGTCTCTGCTACTGAATGCAGAGTCACTCTTTAACCAGTTTCCGCATAATTGAGGACACATATACAAAAGGGTGAGAGCTATAGCTCCACACGCAAATTTTTGAACATTCCTTCCAACATGTATTCAGAATATTTCTGCACTAACCTTTTGTGATGTAGCAAAACCGAAGTTACTCAGAATGGAGGCCCTTGAAAGTCTTGCTCTTCACTAATGGGAGTCCGATGTCTTCACACACTTATAGTATGACTTCAAGTATTTGGGTCCTAGGAATATTCTGTCTTCATTGATCTTTGTGGCCTTCACCTACAGGACCCCACTTTCTTCACACACTCGTAGTATGACTGCTCTGAATGGGGTCCTAGGAGCTTGCACACAATTCTCTGTCTTCAATGGTTACTGTGCTCTTCACCTATAGGACCCCATTTTCTTCACACACTTATAGTATGACCGATTTCAATGGGGTCCCAGGAAATTAAGCACAAAACTTTGGCTTCCACAAAATAACCTATAAAGGAACTTACAATTACGTTGCATAACAGTGCACAATAAAGACAAATGCAAAATCATCATGAGCATATGGCCTCCAATAGAGATTAGAGGTATTTGGCCTAGTCTAAATGCACTGAAAAAGCATTTCCCTAAATTATTCAAAAACTGGCAAAAGATCACCTAAAAAAAATCAATGGCCTCCTCCATTACCCCTACAGCCATCCTATCCATCACCAAAATAGGTATGTCTCTGCTACTGAATGCAGAGTCACTCTTTAAGCAGTTTCCGCATAATTGAGGACACATATACAAAAGGGTGAGAGCTATAGCTCCACAGGCAATTTTTTGAACATTCCTTCCAACATGTATGCACTAACGTTTTGTGATGTAGCAAAACCGATGTTTCTCAGAATGGAGGCCCTTGAAAGTCTTGTTCTTCACTAATGGGAGTCCAATGTCTTCACACACTTATAGTATGACTTCAAGTATTTGGGTTCTAGGAATATTCTGTCTTCATTGATCTTTGTGGCCTTCACCTTCAGGACCCCATTTTCTTCACACACTCGTAATATGACTGCTCTGAATGGGGTCCTAGGAACTTGCACACAATTCTCTGTCTTCCATGGTTACTGTGCTCTTCACCTATAGGACCCCATTTTCTTCACACACTTATAGTATGACCGATTTCAATTGGGTCCCAGGAAATTAAGCACAAAACTTTGGCTTCCACAAAATAACCTATAAAGGAACTTACAATTACGTTGCATAACAGTGCACAGTAAAGACAAATGCAAAATCATCAAGAGCATATGGCCTCCAATAGAGATTAGAGGTATTTGGCCTAGTCTAAGTGCACTCAAAAAGCATTTCTCTAAATTATTCAAAAACTGGCAAAAGATCACCTAAAAAAAATCAATGGCCTCCTCCATTACCCCTACAGCCATCCTATCCATCACCAAAATAGGTATGTCTCTGCTACTGAATGCAGAGTCACTCTTTAACCAGTTTCCGCATAATTGAGGACACATATACTAAAGGGTGAGAGCTCTAGCTCCACACGCAAATTTTTGAACATTCCTTCCAACATGTATTCAGAATATTTCTGCACTAACCTTTTTTGATGTAGCAAAACCGAAGTTACTTAGAATGGAGGCCCTTGAAAGTCTTCTTCACTAATGGGAGTCCGATGTCTTCACACACTTATAGTATGACTTCAAGTATTTGGGTCCTAGGAATATTCTGTCTTCATTGATCTTTGTGGCCTTCACCTACAGGACCCCATTTTCTTCACACACTCGTAGTATGACTGCTCTGACTGGGGTACTAGGAACTTACACACAATTCTCTGTCTTCCATGGTTACTGTGCTCTTCACCTATAGGACCCCATTTTCTTCACACACTTGTAGTATGACTGCTCTGAATGGGGTCCTAGGAACTTGCACACAATTCTCTGTCTTCCATGGTTACTTTGCTCTTCACCTATAGGACCCTATTTTCTTCACACACTAGTAGTATGACTGCTCTGAATGGGGTCCCAGGTACTTGCACACAATCCTCTGTCTTCCATGGTTATTGTGCTCTTCACCTACAGCACCCCATTTAGTTCACACACTTATAGTATGACTGCTCTGAATGGTGTCCTAGGAACTTGCACACAATCCTCTGTCTTCCATGGTTACTGTGCTCTTCACCTATAGGACCCCATTTTCTTCACACACTTATAGTATGACCGATTTCAATGGGGTCCCAGGAAATTAAGCACAAAACTTTGGCTTCCACAAAATAACCTATAAAGGAACTTACAATTACGTTGCATAACAGTGCACAATAAAGACAAATGCAAAATCATCATGAGCATATGGCCTCCAATAGAGATTAGAGGTATTTGGCCTAGTCTAAGTGCACTCAAAAAGCATTTCCCTAAATTATTCAAAAACTGGCAAAAGATCACCTAAAAAAAATCAATGGCCTCCTCCATTACCCCTACAGCCATCCTATCCATCACCAAAATAGGTATGTCTCTGCTACTGAATGCAGAGTCACTCTTTAACCAGTTTCCGCATAATTGAGGACACATATACAAAAGGGAGAGAGCTATAGCTCCACAGGCAATTTTTTGAACATTCCTTCCAACATGTATGGACTAACCTTTTGTGATGTAGCAAAACCGATGTTTCTCAGAATGGAGGCCCTTGAAAGTCTTGTTCTTCACTAATGGGAGTCCGATGTCTTCACACACTTATAGTTTGACTTCAAGTATTTGGGTCCTAGGAATATTCTGTCTTCATTGATCTTTGTGGCCTTCACCTACAGGACCCCATTTTCTTCACACACTCGTAGTATGACTGCTCTGAATGGGGTCCTAGGAACTTGCACACAATTCTCTGTCTTCCATGGTTACTGTGCTCTTCACCTATAGGACCCCATTTTCTTCACACACTTGTAGTATGACTGCTCTGAATGGGGTCCTAGGAACTTGCACACAATCCTCTGTCTTCCATGGTTACTGTGCTCTTCACCTATAGGACCCCATTTTCTTCACACACTTGTAGTATGACTGCTCTGAATGGGGTCCCAGGTACTTGCACACAATCCTCTGTCTTCCATGGTTATTGTGCTCTTCACCTACAGGACCCCATTTTCTTCACACACTTATAGTATGACTGCTCTGAATGGGGTCCTAGGAACTTGCACACAATCCTCTGTCTTCCATGGTTACTGTGCTCTTCACCTACAGGACCCCATTTTCTTCACACACTTATAGTATGACTGCTCTGAATGGGGTCCTAGGTACTTGCACACAATTCTCTGTCTTCCATGGTTACTGTGCTCTTCACCTATAGGACCCCATTTTCTTCACACACTTGTAGTATGATTGCTCTGAATGGGGTCCTAGGAACTTGCACACAATTCTCTGTCTTCCATGGTTACTGTGCTCTTCACCTATAGGACCCCATTTTCTTCACACACATAGTATGACCGATTTCAATGGGGTCCCAGGAAATTAAGCACAAAACTTTGGCTTCCACAAAATAACCTATAAAGGAACTTACAATTACGTTGCATAACAGTGCACAATAAAGACAAATGCAAAATCATCATGAGCATATGGCCTCCAATAGAGATTAGAGGTATTTGGCCTAGTCTAAGTGCACTCAAAAAGCATTTCCCTAAATTATTCAAAAACTGGCAAAAGATCACCTAAAAAAAATCAATGGCCTCCTCCATTACCCCTACAGCCATCCTATCCATCACCAAAATAGGTATGTCTCTGCTACTGAATGCAGAGTCACTCTTTAACCAGTTTCCGCATAATTGAGGACACATATAGAAAAGGGTGAGAGCTATAGCTCCACACGCAAATTTTTGAACATTCCTTCCAACATGTATTCAGAATATTTCTGCACTAGCCTTTTGTGATGTAGCAAAACCGAAGTTACTCAGTATGGAGGCCCTTGAAAGTCTTGCTCTTCACTAATGGGAGTCCGATGTCTTCACATACTTATAGTATGACTTCAAGTATTTGGGTCCTAGGAATATTCTGTCTTCATTGATCTTTGTGGCCTTCACCTACAGGACCCCATTTTCTTCACACACTCGTAGTATGACTGCTCTGAATGGGGTCCTAGGAACTTGCACACAATTCTCTGTCTTCCATGGTTACTGTGCTCTTCACCTATAGGACCCCATTTTCTTCACACACTTATAGTATGACCGATTTCAATGGGGTCCCAGGAAATTAAGCACAAAACTTTGGCTTCCACAAAATAACCTATAAAGGAACTTACAATTATGTTGCATAACAGTGCACAATAAAGAAAAATGCAAAATCATCATGAGCATATGGCCTCCAATAGAGATTAGAGGTATTTGGCCTAGTCTAAGTGCACTCAAAAAGCATTTCCCTAAATTATTCAAAAACTGGCAAAAGATCACCTAAAAAAAATCAATGGCCTCCTCCATTACCCCTACAGCCATCCTATCCATCACCAAAATAGGTATGTCTCTGCTACTGAATGCAGAGTCACTCTTTAACCAGTTTCCGCATAATTGAGGACACATATACAAAAGGGTGAGAGCTATAGCTCCACACGCAAATTTTTGAACATTCCTTCCAACATGTATTCAGAATATTTCTGCACTAACCTTTTGTGATGTAGCAAAACCGAAGTTACTCAGAATGGAGGCCCTTGAAAGTCTTTCTCTTCACTAATGGGAGTCTGATGTCTTCACACACTTACAGTATGACTTCAAGTATTTGGGTCCTAGGAATATTCTGTCTTCATTGATCTTTGTGGCCTTCACCTACAGGACCCCATTTTCTTCACACACTCGTAGTATGACTGCTCTGAATGGGGTCCTAGGAACTTGCACACAATTCTCTGTCTTCCATGGTTACTGTGCTCTTCACCTATAGGACCCCATTTTCTTCACACACTTGTAGTATGACTGCTCTGAATGGGGTCCTAGGAAATTGCACACAATCCTCTGTCTTCCATGGTTATTGTGCTCTTCACCTACAGGACCCCATTTTCTTCACACACTTATAGTATGACTGCTCTGAATGGGGTCCTAGGAACTTGCACACAATCCTCTGTCTTCCATGGTTACTGTGCTCTTCACCTATAGGACCCCATTTTCTTCACACACTTATAGTATGACCGATTTCAATGGGGTCCCAGGAAATTAAGCACAAAACTTTGGCTTCCACAAAATAACCTATAAAGGAACTTACAATTACGTTGCATAACAGTGCACAATAAAGACAAATGCAAAATCATCATGAGCATATGGCCTCCAATAGAGATTAGAGGTATTTGGCCTAGTCTAAGTGCACTCAAAAAGCATTTCCCTAAATTATTCAAAAACTGGCAAAAGATCACCTAAAAAAAATCAATGGCCTCCTCCATTACCCCTACAGCCATCCTATCCATCACCAAAATAGGTATGTCTCTGCTACTGAATGCAGTCACTCTTTAACCAGTTTCCGCATAATTGAGGACACATATACAAAAGGGTGAGAGCTATAGCTCCACACGCAAATTTTTGAACATTCCTTCCAACATGTATTCAGAATATTTCTGCACTAACCTTTTGTGATGTAGCAAAACCGAAGTTACTCAGAATGGAGGCCCTTGAAAGTCTTGCTCTTCACTAATGGGAGTCCGATGTCTTCACACACTTACAGTATGACTTCAAGTATTTGGGTCCTAGGAATATTCTGTCTTCATTGATCTTTGTGGCCTTCACCTACAGGACCCCATTATCTTCACACACTCGTAGTATGACTGCTCTGAATGGGGTCCTAGGAACTTGCACACAATTCTCTGTCTTCCATGGTTACTGTGCTCTTCACCTATAGGACCCCATTTTCTTCACACACTTGTAGTATGACTGCTCTGAATGGGGTCCTAGGAACTTGCACACAATTCTCTGTCTTCCATGGTTACTGTGCTCTTCACCTATAGGACCCAATTTTCTTCACACACTAGTAGTATGACTGCTCTGAATGGGGTCCCAGGTACTTGCACACAATCCTCTGTCTTCCATGGTTATTGTGCTCTTCGCCTACAGCACCCCATTTTCTTCACACACTTATAGTATGACTGCTCTGAATGGGGTCCTAGGAACTTGCACACAATTCTCTGTCTTCCATGGTTACTGTGCTCTTCACCTATAGGACCCCATTTTCTTCACACACTTGTAGTATGACTGCTCTGAATGGGGTCCTAGGAACTTGCACACAATTCTCTGTCTTCCATGGTTACTGTGCTCTTCAACTATAGGACCCTATTTTCTTCACACACTAGTAGTATGACTGCTCTGAATGGGGTCCCAGGTACTTGCACACAATCCTCTGTCTTCCATGGTTATTGTGCTCTTCACCTACAGGACCCCATTTTCTTCACACACTTATAGTATGACTGCTCTGAATGGGGTCCTAGGAACTTGCACACAATCCTCTGTCTTCCATGGTTACTGTGCTCTTCACCTATAGGACCCCATTTTCTTCACACACTTATAGTATGACCGATTTCAATGGGGTCCCAGGAAATTAAGCACAAAACTTTGGCTTCCACAAAATAACCTATAAAGGAACTTACAATTACGTTGCATAACAGTGCACAATAAAGACAAATGCAAAATCATCATGAGCATATGGCCTCCAATAGAGATTAGAGGTATTTGGCCTAGTCTAAGTGCACTCAAAAAGCATTTCCCTAAATTATTCAAAAACTGGCAAAAGATCACCTAAAAAAAATCAATGGCCTCCTCCATTACCCCTACAGCCATCCTATCCATCACCAAAATAGGTATGTCTCTGCTACTGAATGCAGAGTCACTCTTTAACCAGTTTCCGCATAATTGAGGACACATATAGAAAAGGGTGAGAGCTATAGCTCCACACGCAAATTTTTGAACATTCCTTCCAACATGTATTCAGAATATTTCTGCAGTAGCCTTTTGTGATGTAGCAAAACCGAAGTTACTCAGTATGGAGGCCCTTGAAAGTCTTGCTCTTCACTAATGGGAGTCCGATGTCTTCACATACTTATAGTATGACTTCAAGTATTTGGGTCCTAGGAATATTCTGTCTTCATTGATCTTTGTGGCCTTCACCTACAGGACCCCATTTTCTTCACACACTCGTAGTATGACTGCTCTGAATGGGGTCCTAGGAACTTGCACACAATTCTCTGTCTTCCATGGTTACTGTGCTCTTCACCTATAGGACCCCATTTTCTTCACACACTTGTAGTATGACTGCTCTGAATGGGGTCCTAGGAAATTGCACACAATCCTCTGTCTTCCATGGTTATTGTGCTCTTCACCTACAGGACCCCATTTTCTTCACACACTTATAGTATGACTGCTCTGAATGGGGTCCTAGGAACTTGCACACAATCCTCTGTCTTCCATGGTTACTGTGCTCTTCACCTATAGGACCCCATTTTCTTCACACACTTATAGTATGACCGATTTCAATGGGGTCCCAGGAAATTAAGCACAAAACTTTGGCTTCCACAAAATAACCTATAAAGGAACTTACAATTACGTTGCATAACAGTGCACAATAAAGACAAATGCAAAATCATCATGAGCATATGGCCTCCAATAGAGATTAGAGGTATTTGGCCTAGTCTAAGTGCACTCAAAAAGCATTTCCCTAAATTATTCAAAAACTGGCAAAAGATCACCTAAAAAAAATCAATGGCCTCCTCCATTACCCCTACAGCCATCCTATCCATCACCAAAATAGGTATGTCTCTGCTACTGAATGCAAAGTCACTCTTTAACCAGTTTCCGCATAATTGAGGACACATATACAAAAGGGTGAGAGCTATAGCTCCACACGCAAATTTTTGAACATTCCTTCCAACATGTATTCAGAATATTTCTGCACTAACCTTTTGTGATGTAGCAAAATTGAAGTTACTCAGAATGGAGGCCCTTGAAAGTCTTGCTCTTCACTAATGGGAGTCTGATGTCTTCACACACTTACAGTATGACTTCAAGTATTTGGGTCCTAGGAATATTCTGTCTTCATTGATCTTTGTGGCCTTCACCTACAGGACCCCATTTTCTTCACACACTCGTAGTATGACTGCTCTGAATGGGGTCCTAGGAACTTGCACACAATTCTCTGTCTTCCATGGTTACTGTGCTCTTCACCTATAGGACCCCATTTTCTTCACACACTTGTAGTATGACTGCTCTGAATGGGGTCCTAGGAACTTGCACACAATTCTCTGTCTTCCATGGTTACTGTGCTCTTCACCTATAGGACCCTATTTTCTTCACAGACTTGTAGTATGACTGCTCTGAATGGGGTCCTAGGAAATTGCACACAATCCTCTGTCTTCCATGGTTATTGTGCTCTTCACCTACAGGACCCCATTTTCTTCACACACTTATAGTATGACTGCTCTGAATGGGGTCCTAGGAACTTGCACACAATCCTCTGTCTTCCATGGTTACTGTGCTCTTCACCTATAGGACCCCATTTTCTTCACACACTTATAGTATGACCGATTTCAATGGGGTCCCAGGAAATTAAGCACAAAACTTTGGCTTCCACAAAATAACCTATAAAGGAACTTACAATTACGTTGCATAACAGTGCACAATAAAGACAAATGCAAAATCATCATGAGCATATGGCCTCCAATAGAGATTAGAGGTATTTGGCCTAGTCTAAGTGCACTCAAAAAGCATTTCCCTAAATTATTCAAAAACTGGCAAAAGATCACCTAAAAAAAATCAATGGCCTCCTCCATTACCCCTACAGCCATCCTATCCATCACCAAAATAGGTATGTCTCTGCTACTGAATGCAAAGTCACTCTTTAACCAGTTTCCGCATAATTGAGGACACATATACAAAAGGGTGAGAGCTATAGCTCCACACGCAAATTTTTGAACATTCCTTCCAACATGTATTCAGAATATTTCTGCACTAACCTTTTGTGATGTAGCAAAATTGAAGTTACTCAGAATGGAGGCCCTTGAAAGTCTTGCTCTTCACTAATGGGAGTCTGATGTCTTCACACACTTACAGTATGACTTCAAGTATTTGGGTCCTAGGAATATTCTGTCTTCATTGATCTTTGTGGCCTTCACCTACAGGACCCCATTTTCTTCACACACTCGTAGTATGACTGCTCTGAATGGGGTCCTAGGAACTTGCACACAATTCTCTGTCTTCCATGGTTACTGTGCTCTTCACCTATAGGACCCCATTTTCTTCACACACTTGTAGTATGACTGCTCTGAATGGGGTCCTAGGAACTTGCACACAATTCTCTGTCTTCCATGGTTACTGTGCTCTTCACCTATAGGACCCTATTTTCTTCACACACTTGTAGTATGACTGCTCTGAATGGGGTCCTAGGAAATTGCACACAATCCTCTGTCTTCCATGGTTATTGTGCTCTTCACCTACAGGACCCCATTTTCTTCACACACTTATAGTATGACTGCTCTGAATGGGGTCCTAGGAACTTGCACACAATCCTCTGTCTTCCATGGTTACTGTGCTCTTCACCTATAGGACCCCATTTTCTTCACACACTTATAGTATGACCGATTTCAATGGGGTCCCAGGAAATTAAGCACAAAACTTTGGCTTCCACAAAATAACCTATACAGGAACTTACAATTACGTTGCATAACAGTGCACAATAAAGACAAATGCAAAATCATCATGAGCATATGGCCTCCAATAGAGATTAGAGGTATTTGGCCTAGTCTAAGTGCACTCAAAAAGCATTTCCCTAAATTATTCAAAAACTGGCAAAAGATCACCTAAAAAAAATCAATGGCCTCCTCCATTACCCCTACAGCCATCCTATCCATCACCAAAATAGGTATGTCTCTGCTACTGAATGCAAAGTCACTCTTTAACCAGTTTCCGCATAATTGAGGACACATATACAAAAGGGTGAGAGCTATAGCTCCACACGCAAATTTTTGAACATTCCTTCCAACATGTATTCAGAATATTTCTGCACTAACCTTTTGTGATGTAGCAAAATTGAAGTTACTCAGAATGGAGGCCCTTGAAAGTCTTGCTCTTCACTAATGGGAGTCTGATGTCTTCACACACTTACAGTATGACTTCAAGTATTTGGGTCCTAGGAATATTCTGTCTTCATTGATCTTTGTGGCCTTCACCTACAGGACCCCATTTTCTTCACACACTCGTAGTATGACTGCTCTGAATGGGGTCCTAGGAACTTGCACACAATTCTCTGTCTTCCATGGTTACTGTGCTCTTCACCTATAGGACCCCATTTTCTTCACACACTTGTAGTATGACTGCTCTGAATGGGGTCCTAGGAACTTGCACACAATTCTCTGTCTTCCATGGTTACTGTGCTCTTCACCTATAGGACCCTATTTTCTTCACACACTTGTAGTATGACTGCTCTGAATGGGGTCCTAGGAAATTGCACACAATCCTCTGTCTTCCATGGTTATTGTGCTCTTCACCTACAGGACCCCATTTTCTTCACACACTTATAGTATGACTGCTCTGAATGGGGTCCTAGGAACTTGCACACAATCCTCTGTCTTCCATGGTTACTGTACTCTTCACCTATAGGACCCCATTTTCTTCACACACTTATAGTATGACCGATTTCAATGGGGTCCCAGGAAATTAAGCACAAAACTTTGGCTTCCACAAAATAACCTATAAAGGAACTTACAATTACGTTGCATAACAGTGCACAATAAAGACAAATGCAAAATCATCATGAGCATATGGCCTCCAATAGAGATTAGAGGTATTTGGCCTAGTCTAAGTGCACTCAAAAAGCATTTCCCTAAATTATTCAAAAACTGGCAAAAGATCACCTAAAAAAAATCAATGGCCTCCTCCATTACCCCTACAGCCATCCTATCCATCACCAAAATAGGTATGTCTCTGCTACTGAATGCAGAGTCACTCTTTAACCAGTTTCCGCATAATTGAGGACACATATACAAAAGGGTGAGAGCTATAGCTCCACACGCAAATTTTTGAACATTCCTTCCAACATGTATTCAGAATATTTCTGCACTAACCTTTTGTGATGTAGCAAAACCGAAGTTACTCAGAATGGAGGCCCTTGAAAGTCTTGCTCTTCACTAATGGGAGTCTGATGTCTTCACACACTTACAGTATGACTTCAAGTATTTGGGTCCTAGGAATATTCTGTCTTCATTGATCTTTGTGGCCTTCACCTACAGGACCCCATTTTCTTCACACACTCGTAGTATGACTGCTCTGAATGGGGTCCTAGGAACTTGCACACAATTCTCTGTCTTCCATGGTTACTGTGCTCTTCACCTATAGGACCCCATTTTCTTCACACACTTGTAGTATGACTGCTCTGAATGGGGTCCTAGGAACTTGCACACAATTCTCTGTCTTCCATGGTTACTGTGCTCTTCACCTATAGGACCCAATTTTCTTCACACACTAGTAGTATGACTGCTCTGAATGGGGTCCCAGGTACTTGCACACAATCCTCTGTCTTCCATGGTTATTGTGCTCTTCGCCTACAGGACCCCATTTTCTTCACACACTTATAGTATGACTGCTCTGAATGGGGTCCTAGGAACTTGCACACAATTCTCTGTCTTCCATGGTTACTGTGCTCTTCACCTATAGGACCCCATTTTCTTCACACACTTGTAGTATGACTGCTCTGAATGGGGTCCTAGGAACTTGCACACAATTCTCTGTCTTCCATGGTTACTGTGCTCTTCAACTATAGGACCCTATTTTCTTCACACACTAGTAGTATGACTGCTCTGAATGGGGTCCCAGGTACTTGCACACAATCCTCTGTCTTCCATGGCTATTGTGCTCTTCACCTACAGGACCCCATTTTCTTCACACACTTATAGTATGACTGCTCTGAATGGGGTCCTAGGAACTTGCACACAATCCTCTGTCTTCCATGGTTACTGTGCTCTTCACCTATAGGACCCCATTTTCTTCACACACTTATAGTATGACCGATTTCAATGGGGTCCCAGGAAATTAAGCACAAAACTTTGGCTTCCACAAAATAACCTATAAAGGAACTTACAATTACGTTGCATAACAGTGCACAATAAAGACAAATGCAAAATCATCATGAGCATATGGCCTCCAATAGAGATTAGAGGTATTTGGCCTAGTCTAAGTGCACTCAAAAAGCATTTCCCTAAATTATTCAAAAACTGGCAAAAGATCACCTAAAAAAAATCAATGGCCTCCTCCATTACCCCTACAGCCATCCTATCCATCACCAAAATAGGTATGTCTCTGCTACTGAATGCAGAGTCACTCTTTAACCAGTTTCCGCATAATTGAGGACACATATAGAAAAGGGTGAGAGCTATAGCTCCACACGCAAATTTTTGAACATTCCTTCCAACATGTATTCAGAATATTTCTGCACTAGCCTTTTGTGATGTAGCAAAACCGAAGTTACTCAGTATGGAGGCCCTTGAAAGTCTTGCTCTTCACTAATGGGAGTCCGATGTCTTCACATACTTATAGTATGACTTCAAGTATTTGGGTCCTAGGAATATTCTGTCTTCATTGATCTTTGTGGCCTTCACCTACAGGACCCCATTTTCTTCACACACTCGTAGTATGACTGCTCTGAATGGGGTCCTAGGAACTTGCACACAATTCTCTGTCTTCCATGGTTACTGTGCTCTTCACCTATAGGACCCCATTTTCTTCACACACTTGTAGTATGACTGCTCTGAATGGGGTCCTAGGAAATTGCACACAATCCTCTTTCTTCCATGGTTATTGTGCTCTTCACCTACAGGACCCCATTTTCTTCACACACTTATAGTATGACTGCTCTGAATGGGGTCCTAGGAACTTGCACACAATCCTCTGTCTTCCATGGTTACTGTGCTCTTCACCTATAGGACCCCATTTTCTTCACACACTTATAGTATGACCGATTTCAATGGGGTCCCAGGAAATTAAGCACAAAACTTTGGCTTCCACAAAATAACCTATAAAGGAACTTACAATTACGTTGCATAACAGTGCACAATAAAGACAAATGCAAAATCATCATGAGCATATGGCCTCCAATAGAGATTAGAGGTATTTGGCCTAGTCTAAGTGCACTCAAAAAGCATTTCCCTAAATTATTCAAAAACTGGCAAAAGATCACTTAAAAAAAATCAATGGCCTCCTCCATTACCCCTACAGCCATCCTATCCATCACCAAAATAGGTATGTCTCTGCTACTGAATGCAAAGTCACTCTTTAACCAGTTTCCGCATAATTGAGGACACATATACAAAAGGGTGAGAGCTATAGCTCCACACGCAAATTTTTGAACATTCCTTCCAACATGTATTCAGAATATTTCTGCACTAACCTTTTGTGATGTAGCAAAATTGAAGTTACTCAGAATGGAGGCCCTTGAAAGTCTTGCTCTTCACTAATGGGAGTCTGATGTCTTCACACACTTACAGTATGACTTCAAGTATTTGGGTCCTAGGAATATTCTGTCTTCATTGATCTTTGTGGCCTTCACCTACAGGACCCCATTTTCTTCACACACTCGTAGTATGACTGCTCTGAATGGGGTCCTAGGAACTTGCACACAATTCTCTGTCTTCCATGGTTACTGTGCTCTTCACCTATAGGACCCCATTTTCTTCACACACTTGTAGTATGACTGCTCTGAATGGGGTCCTAGGAACTTGCACACAATTCTCTGTCTTCCATGGTTACTGTGCTCTTCACCTATAGGACCCTATTTTCTTCACACACTTGTAGTATGACTGCTCTGAATGGGGTCCTAGGAAATTGCACACAATCCTCTGTCTTCCATGGTTATTGTGCTCTTCACCTACAGGACCCCATTTTCTTCACACACTTATAGTATGACTGCTCTGAATGGGGTCCTAGGAACTTGCACACAATCCTCTGTCTTCCATGGTTACTGTGCTCTTCACCTATAGGACCCCATTTTCTTCACACACTTATAGTATGACCGATTTCAATGGGGTCCCAGGAAATTAAGCACAAAACTTTGGCTTCCACAAAATAACCTATAAAGGAACTTACAATTACGTTGCATAACAGTGCACAATAAAGACAAATGCAAAATCATCATGAGCATATGGCCTCCAATAGAGATTAGAGGTATTTGGCCTAGTCTAAGTGCACTCAAAAAGCATTTCCCTAAATTATTCAAAAACTGGCAAAAGATCACCTAAAAAAAATCAATGGCCTCCTCCATTACCCCTACAGCCATCCTATCCATCACCAAAATAGGTATGTCTCTGCTACTGAATGCAAAGTCACTCTTTAACCAGTTTCCGCATAATTGAGGACACATATACAAAAGGGTGAGAGCTATAGCTCCACAGGCAATTTTTTGAACATTCCTTCCAACATGTATTCAGAATATTTCTGCACTAACCTTTTGTGATGTAGCAAAATTGAAGTTACTCAGAATGGAGGCCCTTGAAAGTCTTGCTCTTCACTAATGGGAGTCTGATGTCTTCACACACTTACAGTATGACTTCAAGTATTTGGGTCCTAGGAATATTCTGTCTTCATTGATCTTTGTGGCCTTCACCTACAGGACCCCATTTTCTTCACACACTCGTAGTATGACTGCTCTGAATGGGGTCCTAGGAACTTGCACACAATTCTCTGTCTTCCATGGTTACTGTGCTCTTCACCTATAGGACCCCATTTTCTTCACACACTTGTAGTATGACTGCTCTGAATGGGGTCCTAGGAACTTGCACACAATTCTCTGTCTTCCATGGTTACTGTGCTCTTCACCTATAGGACCCTATTTTCTTCACACACTTGTAGTATGACTGCTCTGAATGGGGTCCTAGGAAATTGCACACAATCCTCTGTCTTCCATGGTTATTGTGCTCTTCACCTACAGGACCCCATTTTCTTCACACACTTATAGTATGACTGCTCTGAATGGGGTCCTAGGAACTTGCACACAATCCTCTGTCTTCCATGGTTACTGTGCTCTTCACCTATAGGACCCCATTTTCTTCACACACTTATAGTATGACCGATTTCAATGGGGTCCCAGGAAATTAAGCACAAAACTTTGGCTTCCACAAAATAACCTATAAAGGAACTTACAATTACGTTGCATAACAGTGCACAATAAAGACAAATGCAAAATCATCATGAGCATATGGCCTCCAATAGAGATTAGAGGTATTTGGCCTAGTCTAAGTGCACTCAAAAAGCATTTCCCTAAATTATTCAAAAACTGGCAAAAGATCACCTAAAAAAAATCAATGGCCTCCTCCATTACCCCTACAGCCATCCTATCCATCACCAAAATAGGTATGTCTCTGCTACTGAATGCAGAGTCACTCTTTAACCAGTTTCCGCATAATTGAGGACACATATACAAAAGGGTGAGAGCTATAGCTCCACACGCAAATTTTTGAACATTCCTTCCAACATGTATTCAGAATATTTCTGCACTAACCTTTTGTGATGTAGCAAAACCGAAGTTACTCAGAATGGAGGCCCTTGAAAGTCTTGCTCTTCACTAATGGGAGTCTGATGTCTTCACACACTTACAGTATGACTTCAAGTATTTGGGTCCTAGGAATATTCTGTCTTCATTGATCTTTGTGGCCTTCACCTACAGGACCCCATTTTCTTCACACACTCGTAGTATGACTGCTCTGAATGGGGTCCTAGGAACTTGCACACAATTCTCTGTCTTCCATGGTTACTGTGCTCTTCACCTATAGGACCCCATTTTCTTCACACACTTGTAGTATGACTGCTCTGAATGGGGTCCTAGGAACTTGCACACAATTCTCTGTCTTCCATGGTTACTGTGCTCTTCACCTATAGGACCCTATTTTCTTCACACACTAGTAGTATGACTGCTCTGAATGGGGTCCCAGGTACTTGCACACAATCCTCTGTCTTCCATGGTTATTGTGCTCTTCACCTACAGGACCCCATTTTCTTCACACACTTATAGTATGACTGCTCTGAATGGGGTCCTAGGAACTTGCACACAATTCTCTGTCTTCCATGGTTACTGTGCTCTTCACCTATAGGACCCCATTTTCTTCACACACTTGTAGTATGACTGCTCTGAATGGGGTCCTAGGAACTTGCACACAATTCTCTGTCTTCCATGGTTACTGTGCTCTTCACCTATAGGACCCTATTTTCTTCACACACTAGTAGTATGACTGCTCTGAATGGGGTCCCAGGTACTTGCACACAATCCTCTGTCTTCCATGGTTTTTGTGCTCTTCACCTACAGGACCCCATTTTCTTCACACAATTATAGTATGACTGCTCTGAATGGGGTCCTAGGAACTTGCACACAATCCTCTGTCTTCCATGGTTACTGTGCTCTTCACCTATAGGACCCCATTTTCTTCACACACTTATAGTATGACCGATTTCAATGGGGTCCCAGGAAATTAAGCACAAAACTTTGGCTTCCACAAAATAACCTATAAAGGAACTTACAATTACGTTGCATAACAGTGCACAATAAAGACAAATGCAAAATCATCATGAGCATATGGCCTCCAATAGAGATTAGAGGTATTTGGCCTAGTCTAAGTGCACTCAAAAAGCATTTCCCTAAATTATTCAAAAACTGGCAAAAGATCACCTAAAAAAAATCAATGGCCTCCTCCATTACCCCTACAGCCATCCTATCCATCACCAAAATAGGTATGTCTCTGCTACTGAATGCAGTCACTCTTTAACCAGTTTCCGCATAATTGAGGACACATATACAAAAGGGTGAGAGCTATAGCTCCACACGCAAATTTTTGAACATTCCTTCCAACATGTATTCAGAATATTTCTGCACTAACCTTTTGTGATGTAGCAAAACCGAAGTTACTCAGAATGGAGGCCCTTGAAAGTCTTGCTCTTCACTAATGGGAGTCCGATGTCTTCACACACTTACAGTATGACTTCAAGTATTTGGGTCCTAGGAATATTCTGTCTTCATTGATCTTTGTGGCCTTCACCTACAGGACCCCATTATCTTCACACACTCGTAGTATGACTGCTCTGAATGGGGTCCTAGGAACTTGCACACAATTCTCTGTCTTCCATGGTTACTGTGCTCTTCACCTATAGGACCCCATTTTCTTCACACACTTGTAGTATGACTGCTCTGAATGGGGTCCTAGGAACTTGCACACAATTCTCTGTCTTCCATGGTTACTGTGCTCTTCACCTATAGGACCCCATTTTCTTCACACACTTGTAGTATGACTACTCTGAATGGGGTCCTAGGAACTTGCACACAATTCTCTGTCTTCCATGGTTACTGTGCTCTTCACCTATAGGACCCTATTTTCTTCACACACTAGTAGTATGACTGCTCTGAATGGGGTCCTAGGAACTTGCACACAATCCTCTGTCTTCCATGGTTACTGTGCTCTTCACCTATAGGACCCCATTTTCTTCACACACTTATAGTATAACCGATTTCAATGGGGTCCCAGGAAATTAAGCACAAAACTTTGGCTTCCACAAAATAACCTATAAAGGAACTTACAATTACGTTGCATAACAGTGCACAATAAAGACAAATGCAAAATCATCAAGAGCATATGGCCTCCAATAGAGATTAGAGGTATTTGGCCTAGTCTAAGTGCACTCAAAAAGCATTTCCCTAAATTATTCAAAAACTGGCAAAAGATCACCTAAAAAAAATCAATGGCCTCCTCCATTACCCCTACAGCCATCCTATCCATCACCAAAATAGGTATGTCTCTGCTACTGAATGCAGAGTCACTCTTTAACCAGTTTCCGCATAATTGAGGACACATATACAAAAGGGTGAGAGCTATAGCTCCACACGCAAATTTTTGAACATTCCTTCCAACATGTATTCAGAATATTTCTGCACTAACCTTTTGTGATGTAGCAAAACCGAAGTTACTCAGAATGGAGGCCCTTGAAAGTCTTGCTCTTCACTAATGGGAGTCTGATGTCTTCACACACTTACAGTATGACTTCAAGTATTTGGGTCCTAGGAATATTCTGTCTTCATTGATCTTTGTGGCCTTCACCTACAGGACCCCATTTTCTTCACACACTCGTAGTATGACTGCTCTGAATGGGGTCCTAGGAACTTGCACACAATTCTCTGTCTTCCATGGTTACTGTGCTCTTCACCTATAGGACCCCATTTTCTTCACACACTTGTAGTATGACTGCTCTGAATGGGGTCCTAGGAACTTGCACACAATTCTCTGTCTTCCATGGTTACTGTGCTCTTTACCTATAGGACCCTATTTTCTTCACACACTAGTAGTATGACTGCTCTGAATGGGGTCCCAGGTACTTGCACACAATCCTCTGTCTTCCATGGTTATTGTGCTCTTCACCTACAGGACCCCATTTTCTTCACACACTTATAGTATGACTGCTCTGAATGGGGTCCTAGGAACTTGCACACAATTCTCTGTCTTCCATGGTTACTGTGCTCTTCACCTATAGGACCCCATTTTCTTCACACACTTGTAGTATGACTGCTCTGAATGGGGTCCTAGGAACTTGCACACAATTCTCTGTCTTCCATGGTTACTGTGCTCTTCACCTATAGGACCCCATTTTCTTCACACACTTGTAGTATGACTACTCTGAATGGGGTCCTAGGAACTTGCACACAATTCTCTGTCTTCCATGGTTACTGTGCTCTTCACCTATAGGACCCTATTTTCTTCACACACTAGTAGTATGACTGCTCTGAATGGGGTCCTAGGAACTTGCACACAATCCTCTGTCTTCCATGGTTACTGTGCTCTTCACCTATAGGACCCCATTTTCTTCACACACTTATAGTATAACCGATTTCAATGGGGTCCCAGGAAATTAAGCACAAAACTTTGGCTTCCACAAAATAACCTATAAAGGAACTTACAATTACGTTGCATAACAGTGCACAATAAAGACAAATGCAAAATCATCATGAGCATATGGCCTCCAATAGAGATTAGAGGTATTTGGCCTAGTCTAAGTGCACTCAAAAAGCATTTCCCTAAATTATTCAAAAACTGGCAAAAGATCACCTAAAAAAAATCAATGGCCTCCTCCATTACCCCTACAGCCATCCTATCCATCACCAAAATAGGTATGTCTCTGCTACTGAATGCAGAGTCACTCTTTAACCAGTTTCCGCATAATTGAGGACACATATACAAAAGGGTGAGAGCTATAGCTCCACAGGCAATCTTTTGAACATTCCTTCCAACATGTATGCACTAACCTTTTGTGATGTAGCAAAACCGATGTTTCTCAGAATGGAGGCCCTTGAAAGTCTTGTTCTTCACTAATGGGAGTCCGATGTCTTCACACACTTATAGTATGACTTCAAGTATTTGGGTCCTAGGAATATTCTGTCTTCATTGATCTTTGTGACCTTCACCAACAGGACCCCATTTTCTTCACACACTTATAGTATGACTGCTCTGAATGGGGTCCTAGGAACTTGCACACAATTCTCTGTCTTCCATGGTTACTGTGCTCTTCACCTATAGGACCCCATTTTCTTCACACACTTGTAGTATGACTGCTCTGAATGGGGTCCTAGGAACTTGCACACAATTCTCTGTCTTCCATGGTTACTGTGCTCTTCACCTATAGGACCCTATTTTCTTCACACACTAGTAGTATGACTGCTCTGAATGGGGTCCCAGGTACTTGCACACAATCCTCTGTCTTCCATGGTTATTGTGCTCTTCACCTACAGGACCCCATTTTCTTCACACACTTATAGTATGACTGCTCTGAATGGGGTCCTAGGAACTTGCACACAATCCTCTGTCTTCCATGGTTACTGTGCTCTTCACCTATAGGACCCCATTTTCTTCACACACTTATAGTATGACCGATTTCAATGGGGTCCCAGGAAATTAAGCACAAAACTTTGGCTTCCACAAAATAACCTATAAAGGAACTTACAATTACGTTGCATAACAGTGCACAATAAAGACAAATGCAAAATCATCATGAGCATATGGCCTCCAATAGAGATTAGAGGTATTTGGCCTAGTCTAAGTGCACTCAAAAAGCATTTCCCTAAATTATTCAAAAACTGGCAAAAGATCACCTAAAAAAAATCAATGGCCTCCTCCATTACCCCTACAGCCATCCTATCCATCACCAAAATAGGTATGTCTCTGCTACTGAATGCAGAGTCACTCTTTAACCAGTTTCCGCATAATTGAGGACACATATAGAAAAGGGTGAGAGCTATAGCTCCACACGCAAATTTTTGAACATTCCTTCCAACATGTATTCAGAATATTTCTGCACTAGCCTTTTGTGATGTAGCAAAACCGAAGTTACTCAGTAAGGAGGCCCTTGAAAGTCTTGCTCTTCACTAATGGGAGTCCGATGTCTTCACATACTTATAGTATGACTTCAAGTATTTGGGTCCTAGGAATATTCTGTCTTCATTGATCTTTGTGGCCTTCACCTACAGGACCCCATTTTCTTCACACACTCGTAGTATGACTGCTCTAAATGGGGTCCTAGGAACTTGCACACAATTCTCTGTCTTCCATGGTTACTGTGCTCTTCACCTATAGGACCCCATTTTCTTCACACACTTGTAGTATGACTGCTCTGAATGGGGTCCTAGGAAATTGCACACAATCCTCTGTCTTCCATGGTTATTGTGCTCTTCACCTACAGGACCCCATTTTCTTCACACACTTATAGTATGACTGCTCTGAATGGGGTCCTAGGAACTTGCACACAATCCTCTGTCTTCCATGGTTACTGTGCTCTTCACCTATAGGACCCCATTTTCTTCACACACTTATAGTATGACCGATTTCAATGGGGTCCCAGGAAATTAAGCACAAAACTTTGGCTTCCACAAAATAACCTATAAAGGAACTTACAATTACGTTGCATAACAGTGCACAATAAAGACAAATGCAAAATCATCATGAGCATATGGCCTCCAATAGAGATTAGAGGTATTTGGCCTAGTCTAAGTGCACTCAAAAAGCATTTCCCTAAATTATTCAAAAACTGGCAAAAGATCACCTAAAAAAAATCAATGGCCTCCTCCATTACCCCTACAGCCATCCTATCCATCACCAAAATAGGTATGTCTCTGCTACTGAATGCAGAGTCACTCTTTAACCAGTTTCCGCATAATTGAGGACACATATAGAAAAGGGTGAGAGCTATAGCTCCACACGCAAATTTTTGAACATTCCTTCCAACATGTATTCAGAATATTTCTGCACTAGCCTTTTGTGATGTAGCAAAACCGAAGTTACTCAGTATGGAGGCCCTTGAAAGTCTTGCTCTTCACTAATGGGAGTCCGATGTCTTCACATACTTATAGTATGACTTCAAGTATTTGGGTCCTAGGAATATTCTGTCTTCATTGATCTTTGTGGCCTTCACCTACAGGACCCCATTTTCTTCACACACTCGTAGTATGACTGCTCTGAATGGGGTCCTAGGAACTTGCACACAATTCTCTGTCTTCCATGGTTACTGTGCTCTTCACCTATAGGACCCCATTTTCTTCACACACTTGTAGTATGACTGCTCTGAATGGGGTCCTAGGAAATTGCACACAATCCTCTGTCTTCCATGGTTATTGTGCTCTTCACCTACAGGACCCCCTTTTCTTCACACACTTATAGCATGACTGCTCTGAATGGGGTCCTAGGAACTTGCACACAATCCTCTGTCTTCCATGGTTACTGTGCTCTTCACCTATAGGACCCCATTTTCTTCACACACTTATAGTATGACCGATTTCAATGGGGTCCCAGGAAATTAAGCACAAAACTTTGGCTTCCACAAAATAACCTATAAAGGAACTTACAATTACATTGCATAACAGTGCACAATAAAGACAAATGCAAAATCATCATGAGCATATGGCCTCCAATAGAGATTAGAGGTATTTGGCCTAGTCTAAGTGCACTCAAAAAGCATTTCCCTAAATTATTCAAAAACTGGCAAAAGATCACCTAAAAAAAATCAATGGCCTCCTCCATTACCCCTACAGCCATCCTATCCATCACCAAAATAGGTATGTCTCTGCTACTGAATGCAGAGTCACTCTTTAACCAGTTTCCGCATAATTGAGGACACATATACAAAAGGGTGAGAGCTATAGCTCCACACGCAAATTTTTGAACATTCCTTCCAACATGTATTCAGAATATTTCTGCACTAACCTTTTGTGATGTAGCAAAATTGAAGTTACTCAGAATGGAGGCCCTTGAAAGTCTTGCTCTTCACTAATGGGAGTCTGATGTCTTCACACACTTACAGTATGACTTCAAGTATTTGGGTCCTAGGAATATTCTGTCTTCATTGATCTTTGTGGCCTTCACCTACAGGACCCCATTTTCTTCACACACTCGTAGTATGACTGCTCTGAATGGGGTCCTAGGAACTTGCACACAATTCTCTGTCTTCCATGGTTACTGTGCTCTTCACCTATAGGACCCCATTTTCTTCACACACTTGTAGTATGACTGCTCTGAATGGGGTCCTAGGAACTTGCACACAATTCTCTGTCTTCCATGGTTACTGTGCTCTTCACCTATAGGACCCTATTTTCTTCACACACTAGTAGTATGACTGCTCTGAATGGGGTCCCAGGTACTTGCACACAATTCTCTGTCTTCCATGGTTACTGTGCTCTTCACCTACAGGACCCCATTTTCTTCACACACTTATAGTATGACTGCTCTGAATGGGGTCCTAGGAACTTGCACACAATCCCTTGTCTTCCATGGTTATTGTGCTCTTCACCTATAGGACCCCATTTTCTTCACACACTTATAGTATGACCGATTTCAATGGGGTCCCAGGAAATTAAGCACAAAACTTTGGCTTCCACAAAATAACCTATAAAGGAACTTACAATTACGTTGCATAACAGTGCACAATAAAGACAAATGCAAAATCATCATGAGCATATGGCCTCCAATAGAGATTAGAGGTATTTGGCCTAGTCTAAGTGCACTCAAAAAGCATTTCCCTAAATTATTCAAAAACTGGCAAAAGATCACCTAAAAAAAATCAATGGCCTCCTCCATTACCCCTACAGCCATCCTATCCATCACCAAAATAGGTATGTCTCTGCTACTGAATGCAGAGTCACTCTTTAACCAGTTTCCGCATAATTGAGGACACATATACAAAAGGGTGAGAGCTATAGCTCCACACGCAAATTTTTGAACATTCCTTCCAACATGTATTCAGAATATTTCTGCACTAACCTTTTGTGATGTAGCAAAACCGAAGTTACTCAGAATGGAGGCCCTTGAAAGTCTTGCTCTTCACTAATGGGAGTCTGATGTCTTCACACACTTACAGTATGACTTCAAGTATTTGGGTCCTAGGAATATTCTGTCTTCATTGATCTTTGTGGCCTTCACCTACAGGACCCCATTTTCTTCACACACTCGTAGTATGACTGCTCTGAATGGGGTCCTAGGAACTTGCACACAATTCTCTGTCTTCCATGGTTACTGTGCTCTTCAACTATAGGACCCCATTTTCTTCACACACTTGTAGTATGACTGCTCTGAATGGGGTCCTAGGAAATTGCACACAATCCTCTGTCTTCCATGGTTATTATGCTCTTCACCTACAGGACCCCATTTTCTTCACACACTTATAGTATGACTGCTCTGAATGGGGTCCTAGGAACTTGCACACAGTCCTCTGTCTTCCATGGTTACTGTGCTCTTCACCTATAGGACCCCATTTTCTTCACACACTTATAGTATGACCGATTTCAATGGGGTCCCAGGAAATTAAGCACAAAACTTTGGCTTCCACAAAATAACCTATAAAGGAACTTACAATTACGTTGCATAACAGTGCACAATAAAGACAAATGCAAAATCATCATGAGCATATGGCCTCCAATAGAGATTAGAGGTATTTGGCCTAGTCTAAGTGCACTCAAAAAGCATTTCCCTAAATTATTCAAAAACTGGCAAAAGATCACCTAAAAAAAATCAATGGCCTCCTCCATTACCCCTACAGCCATCCTATCCATCACCAAAATAGGTATGTCTCTGCTACTGAATGCAGAGTCACTCTTTAACCAGTTTCCGCATAATTGAGGACACATATACAAAAGGGTGAGAGCTATAGCTCCACACGCAAATTTTTGAACATTCCTTCCAACATGTATTCAGAATATTTCTGCACTAACCTTTTGTGATGTAGCAAAATTGAAGTTACTCAGAATGGAGGCCCTTGAAAGTCTTGCTCTTCACTAATGGGAGTCTGATGTCTTCACACACTTACAGTATGACTTCAAGTATTTGGGTCCTAGGAATATTCTGTCTTCATTGATCTTTGTGGCCTTCACCTACAGGACCCCATTTTCTTCACACACTCGTAGTATGACTGCTCTGAATGGGGTCCTAGGAACTTGCACACAATTCTCTGTCTTCCATGGTTACTGTGCTCTTCACCTATAGGACCCCATTTTCTTCACACACTTGTAGTATGACTGCTCTGAATGGGGTCCTAGGAACTTGCACACAATTCTCTGTCTTCCATGGTTACTGTGCTCTTCACCTATAGGACCCTATTTTCTTCACACACTAGTAGTATGACTGCTCTGAATGGGGTCCCAGGTACTTGCACACAATTCTCTGTCTTCCATGGTTACTGTGCTCTTCACCTACAGGACCCCATTTTCTTCACACACTTATAGTATGACTGCTCTGAATGGGGTCCTAGGAACTTGCACACAATCCCTTGTCTTCCATGGTTATTGTGCTCTTCACCTATAGGACCCCATTTTCTTCACACACTTATAGTATGACCGATTTCAATGGGGTCCCAGGAAATTAAGCACAAAACTTTGGCTTCCACAAAATAACCTATAAAGGAACTTACAATTACGTTGCATAACAGTGCACAATAAAGACAAATGCAAAATCATCATGAGCATATGGCCTCCAATAGAGATTAGAGGTATTTGGCCTAGTCTAAGTGCACTCAAAAAGCATTTCCCTAAATTATTCAAAAACTGGCAAAAGATCACCTAAAAAAAATCAATGGCCTCCTCCATTACCCCTACAGCCATCCTATCCATCACCAAAATAGGTATGTCTCTGCTACTGAATGCAGAGTCACTCTTTAACCAGTTTCCGCATAATTGAGGACACATATACAAAAGGGTGAGAGCTATAGCTCCACAGGCAATCTTTTGAACATTCCTTCCAACATGTATGCACTAACCTTTTGTGATGTAGCAAAACCGATGTTTCTCAGAATGGAGGCCCTTGAAAGTCTTGTTCTTCACTAATGGGAGTCCGATGTCTTCACACACTTATAGTATGACTTCAAGTATTTGGGTCCTAGGAATATTCTGTCTTCATTGATCTTTGTGACCTTCACCAACAGGACCCCATTTTCTTCACACACTTATAGTATGACTGCTCTGAATGGGGTCCTAGGAACTTGCACACAATTCTCTGTCTTCCATGGTTACTGTGCTCTTCACCTATAGGACCCCATTTTCTTCACACACTTGTAGTATGACTGCTCTGAATGGGGTCCTAGGAACTTGCACACAATTCTCTGTCTTCCATGGTTACTGTGCTCTTCACCTATAGGACCCTATTTTCTTCACACACTAGTAGTATGACTGCTCTGAATGGGGTCCCAGGTACTTGCACACAATCCTCTGTCTTCCATGGTTATTGTGCTCTTCACCTACAGGACCCCATTTTCTTCACACACTTATAGTATGACTGCTCTGAATGGGGTCCTAGGAACTTGCACACAATCCTCTGTCTTCCATGGTTACTGTGCTCTTCACCTATAGGACCCCATTTTCTTCACACACTTATAGTATGACCGATTTCAATGGGGTCCCAGGAAATTAAGCACAAAACTTTGGCTTCCACAAAATAACCTATAAAGGAACTTACAATTACGTTGCATAACAGTGCACAATAAAGACAAATGCAAAATCATCATGAGCATATGGCCTCCAATAGAGATTAGAGGTATTTGGCCTAGTCTAAGTGCACTCAAAAAGCATTTCCCTAAATTATTCAAAAACTGGCAAAAGATCACCTAAAAAAAATCAATGGCCTCCTCCATTACCCCTACAGCCATCCTATCCATCACCAAAATAGGTATGTCTCTGCTACTGAATGCAGAGTCACTCTTTAACCAGTTTCCGCATAATTGAGGACACATATAGAAAAGGGTGAGAGCTATAGCTCCACACGCAAATTTTTGAACATTCCTTCCAACATGTATTCAGAATATTTCTGCACTAGCCTTTTGTGATGTAGCAAAACCGAAGTTACTCAGTAAGGAGGCCCTTGAAAGTCTTGCTCTTCACTAATGGGAGTCCGATGTCTTCACATACTTATAGTATGACTTCAAGTATTTGGGTCCTAGGAATATTCTGTCTTCATTGATCTTTGTGGCCTTCACCTACAGGACCCCATTTTCTTCACACACTCGTAGTATGACTGCTCTAAATGGGGTCCTAGGAACTTGCACACAATTCTCTGTCTTCCATGGTTACTGTGCTCTTCACCTATAGGACCCCATTTTCTTCACACACTTGTAGTATGACTGCTCTGAATGGGGTCCTAGGAAATTGCACACAATCCTCTGTCTTCCATGGTTATTGTGCTCTTCACCTACAGGACCCCATTTTCTTCACACACTTATAGTATGACTGCTCTGAATGGGGTCCTAGGAACTTGCACACAATCCTCTGTCTTCCATGGTTACTGTGCTCTTCACCTATAGGACCCCATTTTCTTCACACACTTATAGTATGACCGATTTCAATGGGGTCCCAGGAAATTAAGCACAAAACTTTGGCTTCCACAAAATAACCTATAAAGGAACTTACAATTACGTTGCATAACAGTGCACAATAAAGACAAATGCAAAATCATCATGAGCATATGGCCTCCAATAGAGATTAGAGGTATTTGGCCTAGTCTAAGTGCACTCAAAAAGCATTTCCCTAAATTATTCAAAAACTGGCAAAAGATCACCTAAAAAAAATCAATGGCCTCCTCCATTACCCCTACAGCCATCCTATCCATCACCAAAATAGGTATGTCTCTGCTACTGAATGCAGAGTCACTCTTTAACCAGTTTCCGCATAATTGAGGACACATATAGAAAAGGGTGAGAGCTATAGCTCCACACGCAAATTTTTGAACATTCCTTCCAACATGTATTCAGAATATTTCTGCACTAGCCTTTTGTGATGTAGCAAAACCGAAGTTACTCAGTATGGAGGCCCTTGAAAGTCTTGCTCTTCACTAATGGGAGTCCGATGTCTTCACATACTTATAGTATGACTTCAAGTATTTGGGTCCTAGGAATATTCTGTCTTCATTGATCTTTGTGGCCTTCACCTACAGGACCCCATTTTCTTCACACACTCGTAGTATGACTGCTCTGAATGGGGTCCTAGGAACTTGCACACAATTCTCTGTCTTCCATGGTTACTGTGCTCTTCACCTATAGGACCCCATTTTCTTCACACACTTGTAGTATGACTGCTCTGAATGGGGTCCTAGGAAATTGCACACAATCCTCTGTCTTCCATGGTTATTGTGCTCTTCACCTACAGGACCCCCTTTTCTTCACACACTTATAGCATGACTGCTCTGAATGGGGTCCTAGGAACTTGCACACAATCCTCTGTCTTCCATGGTTACTGTGCTCTTCACCTATAGGACCCCATTTTCTTCACACACTTATAGTATGACCGATTTCAATGGGGTCCCAGGAAATTAAGCACAAAACTTTGGCTTCCACAAAATAACCTATAAAGGAACTTACAATTACGTTGCATAACAGTGCACAATAAAGACAAATGCAAAATCATCATGAGCATATGGCCTCCAATAGAGATTAGAGGTATTTGGCCTAGTCTAAGTGCACTCAAAAAGCATTTCCCTAAATTATTCAAAAACTGGCAAAAGATCACCTAAAAAAAATCAATGGCCTCCTCCATTACCCCTACAGCCATCCTATCCATCACCAAAATAGGTATGTCTCTGCTACTGAATGCAGAGTCACTCTTTAACCAGTTTCCGCATAATTGAGGACACATATACAAAAGGGTGAGAGCTATAGCTCCACACGCAAATTTTTGTACATTCCTTCCAACATGTATTCAGAATATTTCTGCACTAACCTTTTGTGATGTAGCAAAATTGAAGTTACTCAGAATGGAGGCCCTTGAAAGTCTTGCTCTTCACTAATGGGAGTCTGATGTCTTCACACACTTACAGTATGACTTCAAGTATTTGGGTCCTAGGAATATTCTGTCTTCATTGATCTTTGTGGCCTTCACCTACAGGACCCCATTTTCTTCACACACTCGTAGTATGACTGCTCTGAATGGGGTCCTAGGAACTTGCACACAATTCTCTGTCTTCCATGGTTACTGTGCTCTTCACCTATAGGACCCCATTTTCTTCACACACTTGTAGTATGACTGCTCTGAATGGGGTCCTAGGAACTTGCACACAATTCTCTGTCTTTCATGGTTACTGTGCTCTTCACCTATAGGACCCTATTTTCTTCACACACTAGTAGTATGACTGCTCTGAATGGGGTCCCAGGTACTTGCACACAATTCTCTGTCTTCCATGGTTACTGTGCTCTTCACCTACAGGACCCCATTTTCTTCACACACTTATAGTATGACTGCTCTGAATGGGGTCCTAGGAACTTGCACACAATCCCTTGTCTTCCATGGTTATTGTGCTCTTCACCTATAGGACCCCATTTTCTTCACACACTTATAGTATGACCGATTTCAATGGGGTCCCAGGAAATTAAGCACAAAACTTTGGCTTCCACAAAATAACCTTAAAAGGAACTTACAATTACGTTGCATAACAGTGCACAATAAAGACAAATGCAAAATCATCATGAGCATATGGCCTCCAATAGAGATTAGAGGTATTTGGCCTAGTCTAAGTGCACTCAAAAAGCATTTCCCTAAATTATTCAAAAACTGGCAAAAGATCACCTAAAAAAAATCAATGGCCTCCTCCATTACCCCTACAGCCATCCTATCCATCACCAAAATAGGTATGTCTCTGCTACTGAATGCAGAGTCACTCTTTAACCAGTTTCCGCATAATTGAGGACACATATACAAAAGGGTGAGAGCTATAGCTCCACACGCAAATTTTTGAACATTCCTTCCAACATGTATTCAGAATATTTCTGCACTAACCTTTTGTGATGTAGCAAAACCGAAGTTACTCAGAATGGAGGCCCTTGAAAGTCTTGCTCTTCACTAATGGGAGTCTGATGTCTTCACACACTTACAGTATGACTTCAAGTATTTGGGTCCTAGGAATATTCTGTCTTCATTGATCTTTGTGGCCTTCACCTACAGGACCCCATTTTCTTCACACACTCGTAGTATGACTGCTCTGAATGGGGTCCTAGGAACTTGCACACAATTCTCTGTCTTCCATGGTTACTGTGCTCTTCACCTATAGGACCCCATTTTCTTCACACACTTGTAGTATGACTGCTCTGAATGGGGTCCTAGGAAATTGCACACAATCCTCTGTCTTCCATGGTTATTATGCTCTTCACCTACAGGACCCCATTTTCTTCACACACTTATAGTATGACTGCTCTGAATGGGGTCCTAGGAACTTGCACACAATCCTCTGTCTTCCATGGTTACTGTGCTCTTCACCTATAGGACCCCATTTTCTTCACACACTTATAGTATGACCGATTTCAATGGGGTCCCAGGAAATTAAGCACAAAACTTTGGCTTCCACAAAATAACCTATAAAGGAACTTACAATTACGTTGCATAACAGTGCACAATAAAGACAAATGCAAAATCATCATGAGCATATGGCCTCCAATAGAGATTAGAGGTATTTGGCCTAGTCTAAGTGCACTCAAAAAGCATTTCCCTAAATTATTCAAAAACTGGCAAAAGATCACCTAAAAAAAATCAATGGCCTCCTCCATTACCCCTACAGCCATCCTATCCATCACCAAAATAGGTATGTCTCTGCTACTGAATGCAGAGTCACTCTTTAACCAGTTTCCGCATAATTGAGGACACATATACAAAAGGGTGAGAGCTATAGCTCCACACGCAAATTTTTGAACATTCCTTCCAACATGTATTCAGAATATTTCTGCACTAACCTTTTGTGATGTAGCAAAATTGAAGTTACTCAGAATGGAGGCCCTTGAAAGTCTTGCTCTTCACTAATGGGAGTCTGATGTCTTCACACACTTACAGTATGACTTTAAGTATTTGGGTCCTAGGAATATTCTGTCTTCATTGATCTTTGTGGCCTTCACCTACAGGACCCCATTTTCTTCACACACTCGTAGTTTGACTGCTCTGAATGGGGTCCTAGGAACTTGCACACAATTCTCTGTCTTCCATGGTTACTGTGCTCTTCACCTATAGGACCCCATTTTCTTCACACACTTGTAGTATGACTGCTCTGAATGGGGTCCTAGGAACTTGCACACAATTCTCTGTCTTCCATGGTTACTGTGCTCTTCACCTATAGGACCCTATTTTCTTCACACACTAGTAGTATGACTGCTCTGAATGGGGTCCCAGGTACTTGCACACAATTCTCTGTCTTCCATGGTTACTGTGCTCTTCACCTACAGGACCCCATTTTCTTCACACACTTATAGTATGACTGCTCTGAATGGGGTCCTAGGAACTTGCACACAATCCCTTGTCTTCCATGGTTATTGTGCTCTTCACCTATAGGACCCCATTTTCTTCACACACTTATAGTATGACCGATTTCAATGGGGTCCCAGGAAATTAAGCACAAAACTTTGGCTTCCACAAAATAACCTATAAAGGAACTTACAATTACGTTGCAGAACAGTGCACAATAAAGACAAATGCAAAATCATCATGAGCATATGGCCTCCAATAGAGATTAGAGGTATTTGGCCTAGTCTAAGTGCACTCAAAAAGCATTTCCCTAAATTATTCAAAAACTGGCAAAAGATCACCTAAAAAAAACCAATGGCCTCCTCCATTACCCCTACAGCCATCCTATCCATCACCAAAATAGGTATGTCTCTGCTACTGAATGCAGAGTCACTCTTTAACCAGTTTCCGCATAATTGAGGACACATATACAAAAGGGTGAGAGCTATAGCTCCACACGCAAATTTTTGAACATTCCTTCCAACATGTATTCAGAATATTTCTGCACTAACCTTTTGTGATGTAGCAAAATTGAAGTTACTCAGAATGGAGGCCCTTGAAAGTCTTGCTCTTCACTAATGGGAGTCTGATGTCTTCACACACTTACAGTATGACTTCAAGTATTTGGGTCCTAGGAATATTCTGTCTTCATTGATCTTTGTGGCCTTCACCTACAGGACCCCATTTTCTTCACACACTCGTAGTATGACTGCTCTGAATGGGGTCCTAGGAACTTGCACACAATTCTCTGTCTTCCATGGTTACTGTGCTCTTCACCTATAGGACCCCATTTTCTTCACACACTTGTAGTATGACTGCTCTGAATGGGGTCCTAGGAACTTGCACACAATTCTCTGTCTTCCATGGTTACTGTGCTCTTCACCTATAGGACCCTATTTTCTTCACACACTAGTAGTATGACTGCTCTGAATGGGGTCCCAGGTACTTGCACACAATTCTCTGTCTTCCATGGTTACTGTGCTCTTCACCTACAGGACCCCATTTTCTTCACACACTTATAGTATGACTGCTCTGAATGGGGTCCTAGGAACTTGCACACAATCCCTTGTCTTCCATGGTTATTGTGCTCTTCACCTATAGGACCCCATTTTCTTCACACACTTATAGTATGACCGATTTCAATGGGGTCCCAGGAAATTAAGCACAAAACTTTGGCTTCCACAAAATAACCTATAAAGGAACTTACAATTACGTTGCAGAACAGTGCACAATAAAGACAAATGCAAAATCATCATGAGCATATGGCCTCCAATAGAGATTAGAGGTATTTGGCCTAGTCTAAGTGCACTCAAAAAGCATTTCCCTAAATTATTCAAAAACTGGCAAAAGATCACCTAAAAAAAACCAATGGCCTCCTCCATTACCCCTACAGCCATCCTATCCATCACCAAAATAGGTATGTCTCTGCTACTGAATGCAGAGTCACTCTTTAACCAGTTTCCGCATAATTGAGGACACATATACAAAATGGTGAGAGCTATAGCTCCACAGGCAATCTTTTGAACATTCCTTCCAACATGTATGCACTAACCTTTTGTGATGTAGCAAAACCGATGTTTCTCAGAATGGAGGCCCTTGAAAGTCTTGTTCTTCACTAATGGGAGTCCGATGTCTTCACACACTTATAGTATGACTTCAAGTATTTGGGTCCTAGGAATATTCTGTCTTCATTGATCTTTGTGGCCTTCACCTACAGGACCCCATTTTCTTCACACACTAGTAGTATGACTGCTCTGAATGGGGTCCTAGGAAATTGCACACAATCCTCTGTCTTCCATGGTCATTGTGCTCTTCACCTACAGGACCCCATTTTCTTCACACACTTATAGTATGACTGCTCTGAATGGGGTCCTAGGAACTTGCACACAATCCTCTGTCTTTCATGGTTACTGTGCTCTTCACCTATAGGACCCCATTTTCTTCACACACTTATAGTATGACCGATTTCAATGGGGTCCCAGGAAATTAAGCACAAAACTTTGGCTTCCACAAAATAACCTATAAAGGAACTTACAATTACGTTGCATAACAGTGCACAATAAAGACAAATGCAAAATCATCATGAGCATATGGCCTCCAATAGAGATTAGAGGTATTTGGCCTAGTCTAAGTGCACTCAAAAAGCATTTCCCTAAATTATTCAAAAACTGGCAAAAGATCACTTAAAAAAAATCAATGGCCTCCTCCATTACCCCTACAGCCATCCTATCCATCACCAAAATAGGTATGTCTCTGCTACTGAATGCAGAGTCACTCTTTAACCAGTTTCCGCATAATTGAGGACACATATACAAAAGGGTGAGAGCTATAGCTCCACACGCAAATTTTTGAACATTCCTTCCAACATGTATTCAGAATATTTCTGCACTAACCTTTTGTGATGTAGCAAAATTGAAGTTACTCAGAATGGAGGCCCTTGAAAGTCTTGCTCTTCACTAATGGGAGTCTGATGTCTTCACACACTTACAGTATGACTTCAAGTATTTGGGTCCTAGGAATATTCTGTCTTCATTGATCTTTGTGGCCTTCACCTACAGGACCCCATTTTCTTCACACACTCGTAGTATGACTGCTCTGAATGGGGTCCTAGGAACTTGCACACAATTCTCTGTCTTCCATGGTTACTGTGCTCTTCACCTATAGGACCCCATTTTCTTCACACACTTGTAGTATGACTGCTCTGAATGGGGTCCTAGGAACTTGCACACAATTCTCTGTCTTCCATGGTTACTGTGCTCTTCACCTATAGGACCCTATTTTCTTCACACACTAGTAGTATGACTGCTCTGAATGGGGTCCCAGGTACTTGCACACAATTCTCTGTCTTCCATGGTTACTGTGCTCTTCACCTACAGGACCCCATTTTCTTCACACACTTATAGTATGACTGCTCTGAATGGGGTCCTAGGAACTTGCACACAATCCCTTGTCTTCCATGGTTATTGTGCTCTTCACCTATAGGACCCCATTTTCTTCACACACTTATAGTATGACCGATTTCAATGGGGTCCCAGGAAATTAAGCACAAAACTTTGGCTTCCACAAAATAACCTATAAAGGAACTTACAATTACGTTGCAGAACAGTGCACAATAAAGACAAATGCAAAATCATCATGAGCATATGGCCTCCAATAGAGATTAGAGGTATTTGGCCTAGTCTAAGTGCACTCAAAAAGCATTTCCCTAAATTATTCAAAAACTGGCAAAAGATCACCTAAAAAAAATCAATGGCCTCCTCCATTACCCCTACAGCCATCCTATCCATCACCAAAATAGGTATGTCTCTGCTACTGAATGCAGAGTCACTCTTTAACCAGTTTCCGCATAATTGAGGACACATATACAAAAGGGTGAGAGCTATAGCTCCACACGCAAATTTTTGAACATTCCTTCCAACATGTATTCAGAATATTTCTGCACTAACCTTTTGTGATGTAGCAAAATTGAAGTTACTCAGAATGGAGGCCCTTGAAAGTCTTGCTCTTCACTAATGGGAGTCTGATGTCTTCACACACTTACAGTATGACTTCAAGTATTTGGGTCCTAGGAATATTCTGTCTTCATTGATCTTTGTGGCCTTCACCTACAGGACCCCATTTTCTTCACACACTCGTAGTATGACTACTCTGAATGGGGTCCTAGGAACTTGCACACAATTCTCTGTCTTCCATGGTTACTGTGCTCTTCACCTATAGGACCCCATTTTCTTCACACACTTGTAGTATGACTGCTCTGAATGGGGTCCTAGGAACTTGCACACAATTCTCTGTCTTCCATGGTTACTGTGCTCTTCACCTATAGGACCCTATTTTCTTCACACACTAGTAGTATGACTGCTCTGAATGGGGTCCCAGGTACTTGCACACAATTCTCTGTCTTCCATGGTTACTGTGCTCTTCACCTACAGGACCCCATTTTCTTCACACACTTATAGTATGACTGCTCTGAATGGGGTCCTAGGAACTTGCACACAATCACTTGTCTTCCATGGTTATTGTGCTCTTCACCTATAGGACCCCATTTTCTTCACACACTTATAGTATGACCGATTTCAATGGGGTCCCAGGAAATTAAGCACAAAACTTTGGCTTCCACAAAATAACCTATAAAGGAACTTACAATTACGTTGCAGAACAGTGCACAATAAAGACAAATGCAAAATCATCATGAGCATATGGCCTCCAATAGAGATTAGAGGTATTTGGCCTAGTCTAAGTGCACTCAAAAAGCATTTCCCTAAATTATTCAAAAACTGGCAAAAGATCACCTAAAAAAAACCAATGGCCTCCTCCATTACCCCTACAGCCATCCTATCCATCACCAAAATAGGTATGTCTCTGCTACTGAATGCAGAGTCACTCTTTAACCAGTTTCCGCATAATTGAGGACACATATACAAAAGGGTGAGTGCTATAGCTCCACAGGCAATCTTTTGAACATTCCTTCCAACATGTATGCACTAACCTTTTGTGATGTAGCAAAACCGATGTTTCTCAGAATGGAGGCCCTTGAAAGTCTTGTTCTTCACTAATGGGAGTCCGATGTCTTCACACACTTATAGTATGACTTCAAGTATTTGGGTCCTAGGAATATTCTGTCTTCATTGATCTTTGTGGCCTTCACCTACAGGACCCCATTTTCTTCACACACTAGTAGTATGACTGCTCTGAATGGGGTCCTAGGAAATTGCACACAATCCTCTGTCTTCCATGGTTATTGTGCTCTTCACCTACAGGACCCCATTTTCTTCACACACTTATAGTATGACTGCTCTGAATGGGGTCCTAGGAACTTGCACACAATCCTCTGTCTTCCATGGTTACTGTGCTCTTCACCTATAGGACCCCATTTTCTTCACACACTTATAGTATGACCGATTTCAATGGGGTCCCAGGAAATTAAGCACAAAACTTTGGCTTCCACAAAATAACCTATAAAGGAACTTACAATTACGTTGCAGAACAGTGCACAATAAAGACAAATGCAAAATCATCATGAGCATATGGCCTCCAATAGAGATTAGAGGTATTTGGCCTAGTCTAAGTGCACTCAAAAAGCATTTCCCTAAATTATTCAAAAACTGGCAAAAGATCACCTAAAAAAAATCAATGGCCTCCTCCATTACCCCTACAGCCATCCTATCCATCACCAAAATAGGTATGTCTCTGCTACTGAATGCAGAGTCACTCTTTAACCAGTTTCCGCATAATTGAGGACACATATACAAAACGGTGAGAGCTATAGCTCCACACGCAAATTTTTGAACATTCCTTCCAACATGTATTCAGAATATTTCTGCACTAACCTTTTGTGATGTAGCAAAATTGAAGTTACTCAGAATGGAGGCCCTTGAAAGTCTTGCTCTTCACTAATGGGAGTCTGATGTCTTCACACACTTACAGTATGACTTCAAGTATTTGGGTCCTAGGAATATTCTGTCTTCATTGATCTTTGTGGCCTTCACCTACAGGACCCCATTTTCTTCACACACTTGTAGTATGACTGCTCTGAATGGGGTCCTAGGAACTTGCACACAATTCTCTGTCTTCCATGGTTACTGTGCTCTTCACCTATAGGACCCCATTTTCTTCACACACTCGTAGTATGACTGCTCTGAATGGGGTCCTAGGAACTTGCACACAATTCTCTGTCTTCCATGGTTACTGTGCTCTTCACCTATAGGACCCTATTTTCTTCACACACTAGTAGTATGACTGCTCTGAATGGGGTCCCAGGTACTTGCACACAATTCTCTGTCTTCCATGGTTACTGTGCTCTTCACCTACAGGACCCCATTTTCTTCACACACTTATAGTATGACTGCTCTGAATGGGGTCCTAGGAACTTGCACACAATCCCTTGTCTTCCATGGTTATTGTGCTCTTCACCTATAGGACCCCATTTTCTTCACACACTTATAGTATGACCGATTTCAATGGGGTCCCAGGAAATTAAGCACAAAACTTTGGCTTCCACAAAATAACCTATAAAGGAACTTACAATTACGTTGCAGAACAGTGCACAATAAAGACAAATGCAAAATCATCATGAGCATATGGCCTCCAATAGAGATTAGAGGTATTTGGCCTAGTCTAAGTGCACTCAAAAAGCATTTCCCTAAATTATTCAAAAACTGGCAAAAGATCACCTAAAAAAAACCAATGGCCTCCTCCATTACCCCTACAGCCATCCTATCCATCACCAAAATAGGTATGTCTCTGCTACTGAATGCAGAGTCACTCTTTAACCAGTTTCCGCATAATTGAGGACACATATACAAAAGGGTGAGAGCTATAGCTCCACAGGCAATCTTTTGAACATTCCTTCCAACATGTTTGCACTAACCTTTTGTGATGTAGCAAAACCGATGTTTCTCAGAATGGAGGCCCTTGAAAGTCTTGTTCTTCACTAATGGGAGTCCGATGTCTTCACACACTTATAGTATGACTTCAAGTATTTGGGTCCTAGGAATATTCTGTCTTCATTGATCTTTGTGGCCTTCACCTACAGGACCCCATTTTCTTCACACACTAGTAGTATGACTGCTCTGAATGGGGTCCTAGGAAATTGCACACAATCCTCTGTCTTCCATGGTTATTGTGCTCTTCACCTACAGGACCCCATTTTCTTCACACACTTATAGTATGACTGCTCTGAATGGGGTCCTAGGAACTTGCACACAATCCTCTGTCTTCCATGGTTACTGTGCTCTTCACCTATAGGACCCCATTTTCTTCACACACTTATAGTATGACCGATTTCAATGGGGTCCCAGGAAATTAAGCACAAAACTTTGGCTTCCACAAAATAACCTATAAAGGAACTTACAATTACGTTGCAGAACAGTGCACAATAAAGACAAATGCAAAATCATCATGAGCATATGGCCTCCAATAGAGATTAGAGGTATTTGGCCTAGTCTAAGTGCACTCAAAAAGCATTTCCCTAAATTATTCAAAAACTGGCAAAAGATCACCTAAAAAAAATCAATGGCCTCCTCCATTACCCCTACAGCCATCCTATCCATCACCAAAATAGGTATGTCTCTGCTACTGAATGCAGAGTCACTCTTTAACCAGTTTCCGCATAATTGAGGACACATATACAAAAGGGTGAGAGCTATAGCTCCACACGCAAATTTTTGAACATTCCTTCCAACATGTATTCAGAATATTTCTGCACTAACCTTTTGTGATGTAGCAAAATTGAAGTTACTCAGAATGGAGGCCCTTGAAAGTCTTGCTCTTCACTAATGGGAGTCTGATGTCTTCACACACTTACAGTATGACTTCAAGTATTTGGGTCCTAGGAATATTCTGTCTTCATTGATCTTTGTGGCCTTCACCTACAGGACCCCATTTTCTTCACACACTCGTAGTATGACTGCTCTGAATGGGGTCCTAGGAACTTGCACACAATTCTCTGTCTTCCATGGTTACTGTGCTCTTCACCTATAGGACCCCATTTTCTTCACACACTTGTAGTATGACTGCTCTGAATGGGGTCCTAGGAACTTGCACACAATTCTCTGTCTTCCATGGTTACTGTGCTCTTCACCTATAGGACCCTATTTTCTTCACACACTAGTAGTATGACTGCTCTGAATGGGGTCCCAGGTACTTGCACACAATTCTCTGTCTTCCATGGTTACTGTGCTCTTCACCTACAGGACCCCATTTTCTTCACACACTTATAGTATGACTGCTCTGAATGGGGTCCTAGGAACTTGCACACAATTCTCTGTCTTCCATGGTTACTGTGCTCTTCACCTATAGGACCCTATTTTCTTCACACACTAGTAGTATGACTGCTCTGAATGGGGTCCTAGGAACTTGCACACAA